>NC_081327.1:303030-606060 GCF_026419965.1 Kogia breviceps
CCTTTGCATTTCCTGACCCCTGGTAGGCACACCGTGGGCACCCTAGGAATCCTTCCCTTTCCCCAGCAAAGACCCATCTCACCCATCAAGTGCTGGGCTTTGGCCTGTGGGTGGCACTGGTGGCCCTCATTTCTTTCGGTCTTCTTGGCCTTCTTTGTGGTCTTCTGCCTTCTGCTGTCCCACTTCTGTTGTCACAAGCACAGCCCCGCGATGCCCACCCCCAATAATCATAACAATAAACCACATCTGCACGGAGCCCCATTTGCACACCAGGCAATTGCTGAGCCTAGTCAGTTCATCCAGATTGTTAACTCTGCCCGTGACCTTCTCCCTTTTTGCACCACCAGGGGCTTTCTCTCTGGCAGCTCTTGCTTCCCCCCCTCCAGCCCTGCCCTCTCCACCAACCCCAGCTTCACATCACTGATGTCTTGTGGCACTTGCCTTGATACCTCCCTGCCTCCAAGCCTAACTTGCCTCCCACCAGTGAAGGGAACCCCAGATTTTCCTGGTCCTATTTTACCACTTCTATGAACCGTCATGTCCTTCTTCCTATTATACACATGGGTGCAGTTGGCTCTGCTAGCTGGTCTGGTTTGTGCCTGAAGAGGCTGTATTAGTTTCCTATCGCTACTGTAACAAATTGCCACAAATGCAGTGGCTCATAACAAAAATCTCTTATCTTGGGTTTCCGGAGGTCAGAAGCCTAAAATGGGTCTCACTGGGCTAAAATCACCATGTTGGCATTTGTGTTCCTTCTAGAGGCTCTAAGGGAGAAATCCATTTCCTTGCCTTTCCACCTTCTAGAGGCTGCCCTCGTTCCTTGTTCTCTGCACCTGCCTCGCCCTCATTCCATCCCCTTCTCTGACTGACCCTCCTGCGTCTCTTTTTCACTTATGAGGACCCTTGTGATTACGCTGGACTCACCTGGTAATCCAGGATACTTTCCCCATCTGCAAATTCCCTTTTGCCATGTAAGGTAACATACTCACAGGTTCTGATGATTAGGATGTGGACAGCTTGGGGGGCGGGAGAAGCATTATTTTGCCTATTACAGATCCTAATTTCATTGGTCTGGGTTTGGCCTGGGCATCCAGACTTTTTTTTTTGGCCACACCATGCGGGCATGCAGGATCTTAGTTCCCCAATCAGGGATCGAACCTGTGCCCCCTGCAGTGGAAGCGTGGAGTCTTAACCGCTGGACTGCCAGGGAAGTCCCCATCCAGACTTTTAGAAGTTTCCAAATGATTCTAATGTGCAGGCAAGGCTGAGAGCCACTGGATAAGGAACAGCATGATGCAGTAGGCAGCAAAGGCTATGGAGAGGGACCCAGCTGATTTCAATTCCCAGTTCTGCCTCTTCACTCTTTTATGGGCAAATGACTTCATTGATCTGGCCTTCTACTTCCTTCTCCGTAACATGGAGGTAGTAAACCCTCCCCTCTTCCCAGATGATCATGACGCCCTCTGCTTCTCCACGTCCACGGTGGGAGGCAAAGTTGTACCTGCTCAGACACAGCCACACGCTTAGGCTCACACAGACATACAGACCCATGTAAAGACACACAGACACACAAAAACACAACTTGCATCCAGGATATATAAAGAACTCTTACAACTCAAAGAACCCAACAACGAAGCCCCTAAATCACCCAGTTTAAAAATGGGCAGGGAGGGCTTCCCTGGTGGCGCAGTGGTTGAGAGTCTGCCTGCCGATGCAGGGGACACGGGTTCGTGCCCCGGTCCGGGAGGTTCCCACGTGCCGTGGAGCGGCTGGGCCCGTGAGCCTGTGCGTCTGGAGCCTGTGCTCCGCAACGGGAGAGGCCACAACAGTGAGAGGCCCGCGTACCACTAAAAAAAAAAAAAAAAAAAAAAAATGGGCGGGGAATTTCCTTGTGGCCTGCTGGGGGCCCAGGTTCCATCGCTGGTGGGGAAACTAAGACTCTGCAAGCCACACAGTGTGGCTACATAAATAAATAAAATAATAATGGGCAAAGACAGTAACATTTACCCAAGGAAAACATGCAAATGGCCAATAAGAACATGAATGGATGCTCGACATCCTTTGTCATCAGGGAATTGCAAATGGAAGCCACACCGTGGTGCCACTTCACACCCAAAAGGATGGTTGTGATCAGCAAGACAGGTAACAAGTGTCGGTGAGGACGTGGAGAAATAGGAACCCTCATACAGTGCTGGTGGACGTGTAAAATGACGCAGCCTCTGTGGAGAAATGAAAACGTACGTCCACACAAAATCTTATACAGGACTGTTCGCAGTTACATTGTTCAAAGAGGTAAGGGAGGAGCCAGGATATAGAGAGGGTCTTTCTGCTGGAAAAACAAACAAACAACAAAACATGTGGTCGAACATCAAAGATTACTGCTAATCGCAAAGAACAGACACCTCAAGTTAATCACGTTAGTGCTTTTCTATGTATGGGAAGATGCAAGAGTCCGGGTTCATTGAAATTAGTGCTTAGATACGTATCTTAACTGTCCAGGGCCAGGATCCAAAGCACAGAATGGATAACATTCTGTGTCATCCACAGAATGGTTCCTGTTTTTCTCCATCCTGAATTCCCCTCAGGGCTCACCGTCTGGAGGCATGTGCTGGCTGATGGCTTGATCTTTGTCTACTGCAATGGCAGGCAACATTCCCTGTCCACAAACCACAGGGTGGTCTGGGGGAAGCCCCCAGTAGTAGTTTTGTATTCCGTGTCTCACTGGCTCACTCATGCATTCCCCGTACGTGCCAGGAGACAGGGACACAGAGACGTGGACATGTGCTAATGGAGCTCCTGGCCTGGGGTGGGGGGGGGGCTCTGAACAAAGACACAGGCAAAAGCAACACAAGGGATGTGCTGCCAGGGTTGGGGGGCCCGAGGAGGCCACGGGCCTCTGACTTGCTCAGGGAGTCACCCTGGAGCTGATGCTGAGGACAGGAAACCAGAACAAGCTGGGCTGTCCAAGGAACCGGAAGGAGGTAGGTTTGGTCACTGCAAGCTGCCTGGGGGACGGCGAGAAATGGGCCTGGAAAGGTGGGCCACGGTGGGGAAGTGCAGGGGCTTCGAGGCCGGGCTTGAGGTTGGTTCTTACCTTGGTGGCCACAGGGAAGCCCTGAGCAAAGTTGTACCGGAAGTGAAAGGCCCCCGCCTGTGATGGGAACAAGCTCGTGGCTCCCAGCAGGCATTTCACCAACAACCTCTGGATTGAGCAAGGGCTGCCCAGTTCCCACGCTGCAGCAGTTGAACCCTTTGCCTCGAGTGGGTCAAATGGTTCAACTGCTTCTTCAGATGGGACCCAGTCCCCCTGCTGTCTCCCAATTCTCAAGGGGGCTTTATGTTCCAGCACCGCCTCCTCACAGGGAACACGTCTGGGTGTCCGCTGAAAGGGACAGATGGACTTCCACCACGCTGTCCTTATCTGCTACATCTAATATTTCCATCCTGAACAGTGAATGGCTTCCAGCTGGCCGTGGGCAAGCAGTTTAAGCTCTCAGAGTCTCAGCTCTAAGTGGGGATAGAAGTGCCTGCATTCCGGGGCCGCTGACAGGAGGAGAGGGGACAACACGTGCAAAGCGCTCACACCGTGTGGACGCCTTACACGGGCCCCACCGTCGCAGCTGATTTCAACAGTCTTCATGCGGAAGCTGAGAAGCGACACACAGTTTTTAAAGAGCTGGACTTGGTGACACCACGTTTCAGCACACAGAGCTTCCTTTTTTGGGGGGTAGGGTGGGAAACAAAAAACCATATGGCCCGGGTTAATGCAAGGCACAAAGGACTAAAAAAAAAACATCCTTTTTTTTAAATAGTTTTTTTTCTTGTTTGTTTGTTTTTTAATTACACTTTTCCCTTAGCGAAAACTTTGAAACGAGCTGTTCCAGGCCTGCTGAGAGCAAGACCATTCACACCTGTGGATCCTTCCTACCAAAGAGTGGGCACCCGTGGGAACCTGCTCGTGGGGGAGGATTGGGGGTGGCCGTGACTCCCCTTCAAGTTCACGGAGAAGCATCTCCAGAAGACAGCTCCCAGGCCCATGCCCGGCTTTCTCACCCGACCGGGTGACCCTGCGTGCAGAAGTGCAGGAAGGGCAACAGTGGCTGCTCTGTACCAGCCCCAAGTTCCTGACGCTCCCAGGGCCCCCGCAGGCTGGGGGGACAACGCACCCAGGACGGACAGAAGGTCTCCGCCGCATCTGGCACGTCCGCAGGTCACTGACGCATGAGAACCAAACGATCACGGAGGGTTTTCTGACGCCCGCTGCGTTCGCGTGGTCTCCCCTCACCCCCCGAACCCCCGAAGGGACTTGCTCCGGCCGGAAGGCCCCGCCGCACTCCCCGCACGCGCACGGCCGCTCGTGCATGTGCGCCCTCAGGTAAGCCTTGGCTAGCGTCCAGCTTTGCGTGCACTCGGCGCAGGAAAAGGGCCGCTCACCCCTGTGGAGGCGCCGCTGCTGGGCCCGGGACGAGCTCTCGCTGAAGGCGCGCCCGCACTCCCGGCACGGGAACAGCTTCTCACCCGCGTGGGCCCTCTGGACCTTCCCACGCTCCTCGCGCGCGTGGGGCTTCCGTCTGCCGGGACTCGGCGGACGGCCCACGAGGCGCGCCGTCTCGCCAAACGCACCTCCCCGCCCACCGCGCGCCGGCGCGTCCTCCCCAGCGTCGACTCCTCGAGGGAGGCTGTGGTCTGGGAAAGAGCCGAAGGCTTCCACGCACACGCCCTCTCCCGGATCCAGGGCTGAAGTGCACGCGACGCCCTCCTGGCGAACGCGGTTCGCGGGAGCTTGCGCCCGTGCGGGTGTGTCCTGATGCTCGGTGAGGAAGGGGAGCCAAGGGAAACCTCCCGCGAGGCTCCGCTCGGGGCTCTGCTCCCGCCGGCTGCGCGGCCCCGCTGCCGCCTGGCCTCTGTGCTCTGCGACTTCACGAAGGTGTGTGCCCCTGGCAGCCCCCGCGTCACCTGCCCTGGAGCCTGCCCTTGGTCGGGAGCTCGGGACCCAGGCCCTGATTCGGAAATGTAAGCAAAAAACGTGCTCAAGCCGCGACCTGAACGTGCACGGCCAATCAGCACGGGGACAGAGCCCCAGCGGCCTGACTTGGACACCAGAACGAGCTGCTGGCCCGGAACTGCGGCCTCGAGCAGAGGCTCCTGCATCTGAGGAAGGGCACCCACCGCAAAGCACGTACCCCAAATTCCAGACTCCCAGAAGGAACGCAGGTGCCCGGTATAAACCATGTTGTTGGTACCCACGGTTCAGGCGCAGTGAGCCGCTGTTACCATTCAGGGAGTGGTGAGAACCCCACGCCCCCGAAATCCAAGTCCCCAGACACCAGCCAAAGGCCAGGCTTGCATCAGGCCCGTCCGAGGACGGCAGCCTCATACCTGCTGTGTTAACCTTTTTCTGCACAGCGAGGAAGGAAAACGGTAGAAGGGAACAGAGAAAGGCACAGGCCAAAGCCACCGAGAGCCATCCCCTGGGTCAGATGCCATGAGGGGCACAGCCTCGCCCTCGCCGGACCAGGACCTGGCCAGCAGAGTGGAGAACAGGCACTCAAACAAAAACGTGTACGTATGTGAATGTTCCCAACAGCCCAAACGTGGAAACAGCCCAACTCTGTGTCAACTGAAGACTGTATGAATAAAATGTGGTCTATCCATGCGATGGAATATTATTCGGCCACAAAAAATAAAGGACTGGGCTTCCCTGGTGGCGCAGTGGTTAAGAATCCGCCTGCCAGTGCAGGAGACACGGGTTCGAGCCCTGGTCCGGGAAGATCCCACATGCTGCGGAGCAACTAAGCCCGCGCACCACAACTACTGAGCCTCTGCCCTAGAGCCTTCGAGCCACGGCTACTGAAGCCCACGCGCCTAGAGCCCGTGCTCCGCAACAACAGAAGCCACCGCAATGAGAACCCGCGCACAGCAACGAAGACCCAACACAGCCATAAATAAATAAATTTATTAAAAAAAAACGGTAACTCTGAATTAATAGCTTGATTGTGGTAATCATTTCACAATGTATACGTGTGTCAAAATACAACCTTGTACACCTTACATATATATATAACCTTTATTTGTCAACTACACCCCAGTAAAGCTGGGAGAAAAAAAATGAAATTTAATTTAAAGAATGATTAGATAGAGAGACGTTCCTTCACTTACCTGGACCTCTCGGAACGTCTCTCTCCACAGTCCATGCGTCTTCTCACCGCCCCGGCTTGGAGATCACGTGTGGTTTGGAATCAGGAAGTCCTGTCCACGGTGACAAAGGAGAAGGGGGTGGCTACAAGTCAGTCAGGCCCCAAGAGGCTGAACAGTAGTGCAGTGTGTGCCCCGAGGCATGGGAAACGCCTCTCCCGGGTGATTCAGGGAGAGGCATCCAGTCTGCACAAAGGGGACCCAGCTGGGGACACAGAGCCAGGACACATCTGGGTGTGAGTGACCTGACACGAGGCAGGGGATGAACACACACACGCACGCGCGCGCACACACACACACAGAGCATCCTCCGCGTTGGGCCCAGCAACCCCCATTCCTCCCTTGTGAAGTCCATGGCCGCGTCCTTGAATGTTACTGGCTTCTGAAGCATCCCACGCGCACTGGCTCAGCCAGGGGCTGTGTCTGACGGGGGTCAGCCCCGTGGGAAACAGCAGGATGTGAACACCCTGTCGTCGTGGGGGAGGGAGTGTGGGGACTCACGCTGAGTGGCCCCAGCCAAGAGTTGGCGCTGTTATCACCCCGATACTGGGTGCTGTGATCCCACTTGAATATCTGTGTCTCTCCCAGAGTCCTATGTTAAAGCCTTAACCCCCAATGTGAAGGTATTTGGAGGTGGGGCCGCTGGGGGTGATTCGTTTTAGATGTGGTCATGAGCCTGGGTGTTGGCTGGTAAACAGTGTGGCCACAGAGAACCCCATGTCCCAGATCTTCCCAGGGTCAGGGTTTCTTCCAAGGTGCCCTCGATTAGTGACAGAGTCGCTGAGCTCCACCCTGGGGTGAAGAGAGAAGGAGGAAGAGGAGGGAGAGGAGGAGGTTGGCCCTGCCCCAGGACCCACACTCCCTGGGGGCTGCAGCTCCAGTTCAGCTCGGATGTGAAGTGGCACAGCAGGAACGGAACGGGTGTGCCTGCTGCGAACGTTGGCATTTTGGAGACTCGCGTGGACGGCATCTGCCAGGAATGTGGTGTCCTGGGCCTCAGGCTATGGTCCCCGATCCTCCCCTGAGAAGGAGGAGCTGGGGGAGGGCGGGGAGGGGCTTGAGGGAGGACAGATCTGCCCTCAGACGCCAGGGACCGCAGCCCCGAAGTCCCCTCACCCAGAAGCCCTGCCAGCCAGTGGCCCCTTTCCCAGGGAGCCTGGCCCTCCCAGTCCAGAACCTCCCACGGGCTCCTGTGCTGCCTGCAGGGCAGCAGCCCTCCAGGGCTCACAGAGCCACAGCCCCCAACGTCTGCTATGTGCCAGGCATGCTGTGGGAACCTTCCATCAGCTCTGCCCCTACGAGTGAGACAACACGACCTGGCCCAGCTGACAGGAAGGAAACGGAGGCATCAGGAGGCGAAGACGCCTGCGTTCACATGGACAGATGGGGGGGTGATCTGTGCCCCTGGAATTAGTCTGGGGATGTGGCACGCCACCTCGGCTCTGGTGCAGGGGTCTGCACAGCCACCATGGATCCAGGGTGACCGGGGGAAGATGCACGCTTGGACCAGGAAGTCCTGGACCTCCGGCCCCATATCCCTGCTCTCAGGTACAGCAGGGACAGTCTCTGGGAGGATGGACAGCATTATGCTGTGAAAGGTTTTCGTGAAGTGAAACACGGGACACCTCACAGGGCCTTTGCTGCCCAAGGCCACACCGCCTTTACACCCTGCATCCCCGCCTGGCTCCTAGGCTGGGCAAGGGGGCTCAGGGCTCCATAGAAAGCAGCCCTCTGATTTGCTGCTTGGGGGCTGGGCCTCAGACCCTGCCTCTAAAACTGTCCCTGAGCCTAGGCTGAGTCCCTGAGCTGCAGCCCCATGCCACCCCCAGCCTGTGAGCTTCTCAAAGGCTCTCTGTGCCACACTGGCCCAGTTCCCTAATGTGGGGACAATCAGGTATGGTCACTACCCTCTGTTATACAGGTGGGGGAAAACGGGGGCACAGAAGGGTTAAATCTAAGGTTGTGAAGCAAATAATGGGTAGGTGGGGATTTGAAACAAGGCAGTCAGACTTGAGTCTGTGCCTTCAAAACGGTAATTTTTAAAAAGAGAGATACCAGGGCTCAGCTCAATGAGTTCTGAGCAATGCACACACCTGTGTAACCACCGTTCAGATCAAGCTCTAGAACTTTCTGCGAGGATGGAATTTGGCAGCCATCAGCCCCATGTGGCTCCTGAGCAGTAGGAACGCAGGTGGTGTGACTGAGAAACTAGATTTGTGATTTTTATTTATTTAATTCAGATTTCAATACGTACAACGTGGCTCAAAGATACCAGTTGGAGGGCTTCTCTGGTGGCGCAGCGGTTGAGAGTCCGCCTGCCGATGCAGGGGACGCGGGTTCGTGCCCCGGTCCGGGAGGATCCCACGTGCCGCGGAGCGGCTGGGCCCGTGAGCCGTGGCCGCTGCGCCTGCGCGTCCGGAGCCTGTGCTCCGCAACGGGAGAGGCCACAACAGTGTGAGGCCCGCGCACCATCAAAAAAACCACAAAAAACAAAAAACAACCCCCCCCCACCAGTTGGAAAGTTCAGCCCTGGGGCGTTTCAGCACCATGGACAGACCCCTCCTGGCCCCCTTCCAGGCAACGCCCTCCCCAGCCAGGAGCTGGTTACTGCTGGGGTTTGTGACAGCGCCCGAGTTGTGCCTAGTCTTGAACTTCGTACAAGGTGAATGATATGCTGTGTAACAGTCTGAAGGCTCAGCTCCAAGCTCTCTCAGGCTTATGGGTGGCAGCAGCAGAAGGCACATTTCAGGATCCCTTGTTACTGGGACGGCTGGGGGCGACGCGGAGCTACCAGGTGGGCGAGTACTCAAGAGGGCTGAAAATCACAGTCCCAGCCGTCTTGAATGCAGGTCCTGACAGAGACCCCCAGGAGGGGACGGCTGACCGAGGCCTCTGCCCCTCCCCACAGGGGTGAGAGTGAAGAGCTGATCCCTGGGGCCCGGCGCACCCTTCTTCCTGGTGTCATTGCCAAGCTGGGGACGGCGAGAGAGGTGGGTAAGTGGAGTCTGTCAGATCTAGGATCGAACCCACCTTCAGCACTCCCTGATGGGTGACCTTGGGCTGCTCAGTTCCCCCGGGGCCTCAGTTTTCAATCTGTAAAATGGGGTAATAATACCTTGTGTGGGAGGCTGTTTGTTCACTCATTCACTTAACAAGTGCTCCACGGACTGGGCACCACATGATGAAATTTACAGTCTGTGATGAATGGGAACAAGTGCAAAGTGTTCAAATGTGGTGAGAGAGAAAAGCGTAATGTGGGCTTGGGTGGCCAGGGAAGGCCTCTGAGTGGCTAAGCTTATACCCTACTGAGTGGGCCGCTGGGGTGGAGGAGGAGAATGACAGGCAAAGGGCGAGCCATAGGGGAGGCCTGGAAACCTGGAAGGCACGGAAAGAAGTGTGAATTTGGGTCACATCAGGGGTCAGCAAACACGGCCCCATTGCCTGCTTTTGGACGGTCTATGAGCTAAAACTAGTTTTTACATTTTTAAGTGGCTGGGCGGGGGGAAGGTGAAAAGAAGACAAATGTTACATGAAAGTCAGACTTCAGTGTCCATCAACAAAGTCGTGGATTTCGTCAGGAAAAAAGAAAACAGTGTGGATGTGTGTTTGCTCTCTTGTTAGGTAAGAACCTACATGACATCCTTGATTTTGCCTCTTGCACTACAAAGCTCAAAGTACTTGCGATCTGGTGCTTTGCGGGGAGACTTTGCTGACCCTGCTCTGATGACGTGGGCAGTGACAGAGGGTTTAAGGGGAGGGGTGGCCTCACCATTCAGGGTTAAAGACCCCCGCCCAGTCTTATGTGGAGAGAGGTGGAAGGGCCAAAGTGTGGCAGAGACCTGTGAGGAGGTGGTGGTCTGGACTAGGCTGAGGAAGGCAAGGAGTAGGGCATATTTTGAGGGAGATCTGGTTTCTGAAAAATGTCCAGCCCTATGACCACCAGCCTGCCGCCTGCCTCACCTGGTGCCTCGGGCTCCATCACCCGCCACTCGGCTCCGTCTCTGGGCTGCTTGGCCTCAGCAGATACATGACAGCGGTCTTAGTCTCAGGCTGAGAAGCCAGGTTGTAGGTGACACTGGCAGGGATGGATTCCTGTGCCCAGAGTCTACTTCTCACACAGCAGTGGGGCTCCAAGCTTCTGGCTTGAACCTTGGGGCCCAGGGCTGGGATTCTCGTAAATGAACTACTGCTGGCTGAGCACAGGCAGCAGGGAGTGGGTGTGGCCACCGCCATACACATGGGCTCCCCTGGGACAGACCAGCTGCCTCAGTCCCCCGAATTGAGAACATATGTCCACACACAAACCTGTGTGTGAATGTTCACAGCAGCGATGCTTGAGTAAACGAACTGGTCTATTTCCATACGATGGAATATTATTCAACTACAAAAATGAAGGAAGTACTGATACACAGCACAACATGAATGAACTTGGAAAACATTACTTTCAGTGAGAAAAGCACACACACAAAAGCACATATTGTAGGACCCCATTTATATGAAATGTCCAGAACAGAGACAGAAGGTAGATTAATGGTCGCCAGGGGCTGGGGAGGAGGTGAACGGGGGAGTGGTGGCTACGGGTTCAGGGCATACAGGCACACACCTGAGGTCACACCTGCATACACAGGCGGTGTCACACATGCGGGGTCGCGCTCGGATGCACACCCGAGGTCTCAGCTGCCAGCACAGGTCGCTCCCCCACCCCCATCCCCTGGCGCGCATCACCGCCTCTTCTCTCCCCTCCCCCACCGCCCGGCCGCCCCGGTCCACGCCCCTTGCGCCCCACCGCCTGCACACACGGGCCTCCCCGTTCCTCACACTCGCACCGCCAACCCGCTGGGGCCGCGCCCCCACTCTCGCGCATGCCGCCCTGTGCAGGCTCACTAAGGCCACTTCCGCCCGGCGCCGGTGGTTGGGGACTTCATCTCCCAGCGGGCCCCGCGCGCTCCGTGCCTGGAAACAGCCGGCATAGGGTGAAGGCCCTTCTGGGAAATGAAGTCCAAGTGCACCGCCAAGGAAAGAGAGTGGGGACGTGTCAGTCCGTCTTCCCCGGGGTGGGGGTGCGGGGTTGGAGGACTGGACATACAGTGACAGGCACAGTTTCCTGTGTCCTTTTAGATATGCCACGTATGTACTTTTTTCCCTCTTCCTCCTCACACATACACATGTGTAAGTATTAATGGAAGAAATTTTCATGTATTGAGGTACGGGAAAGTCATTCTGGCTTGTACACGATGTAACTTTACTTTTATGCTAACTAAAACTTAAGCCTGTTTGCAGCCTATCACACACACAGTGTACATCTGCTTTAATCATTAAGGAAAAGGGTGCACTGACCAGAAGTAAAGAATGTCCATGTTAAAAATAAAGATTAAATGCCTTCCTTCCTGGGACAGCAATGCCGGTCCTCCAATGATAAGGCTCCCTTCCCAGGTGCCAAGGTCATACGGACTCACTGTTTATTTGTTTAAATTTATCTGTTTTATTTATTTATTTTGGCTGTGTTGGGTCTTCGTTGCTGCACCCGGGCTTTCTCTAGTTGCGGCGAGTGGGAGCTACTCTTCGTTGCGGTGCGCAGCCTTCCCATTGCGGTGACTTCTCTAGTTGCGGAACACGGGCTCTAGGCGCGCGGGCTTCAGTAGTCGTGGCTCACGGGCTCTAGAACGCGGGCTTCAGTAGTCGTGGCTCATGGGCTTAGGTGCTCCACAGCATGTGGGATCTTCCCGGACCAGGGCTCGAACCCGTGTCCCCTGCATTGGCAGGTGGATTCTTAACCACTGCGCCACCAGGGAACCCCCTGACTCACTGCTGATCTGATTGGTTTTGTTTTTGTTTTTTGAAACCTTGAAGGAAGGTATCCTTGACTTGTCTGGCGCTCTTTGTTCTGAGAAGATACAAAACTGCCCTGAAAACCATGCTTCAGTGGAGCAGTTCCTCAGTTATCTGAGATGCTGTCTTCCAGGCTAGAGTCCTCAGTTTGGCTCAAATAAAACTTTCTTCTATTCCTACTATAGATTGGTTTATTGATGGGAAATGTATGTGCTACAACTAGCTTGCAGGAAACGTTACGGGGTCTAGGCTGTTTTACACTCAACTGGCTCTGTTAGCTCAACACACACGTGTGCGTATATACAGGACAGGTGTGGCCAAGACACACAGTCATGGGGACATTTAACTGGGGGGAGACAGACAGTGAACAATGAAACAAATGAACAAACTTAGTTTAATTTGAAAGAATTGAGGTTTTGTTTAAATTTATTTTTTGAACTGGTAATACTTTTACATGTTTCAAAATTCCAAAAATATCAAGAGTGAAAATTTTTCCTCATCCTTTTCCCCTCACTTCTCCTCCCCAAGAGCAAGTAGTATAGTAGTATGTATGTTCACTCTGTACCCTTCAGATATAGTGTGTGTGTCTGTCTGTGCATAAGCAATGGCTTCTTCTTTACACAAATGGAAACATACCATACAGACCGTTTTATACCTTTTCACCTAACAATCTTGGTGCTCTTTTCCACAGTTCATAAAGACAGTCCCCATCTTAAGGGCTGTGTAAAAGCCAACCAGTCCACCATAAATCACTTAGCCAGTTCCATGTGGTGGACACTGAGGTTGTTTCCAAATTTTCACTTTTGAGATCAATACCATGGTTAAAACTACATACAAACAGTTTGCACGGGTACAAATGTATCTGTAGGATTCGTTATCAGCAACTGGCTTGCTGAGACAAAGTGTTTGTAATTTAGATAGCAACCAACGAAGTGCCCTTCACAGAGGCTGTATCAATTCATACTCCTTCATAAATGTGTATGAAACCCTCCTCCCCCTTTTGGATAAAAGTCAAGGCTGGTTAAGATACTGGGTGGAGGTCACATTGTTACAATCCTCCTGAAAGGTATTTAAAAAGCTACATGAAATCCATTTTCAGAGGAAAATGTTCAAGATAGCGTAAGAAGTACATGTTACAAGAGAAACAGAAGGGATTCTAATTTTCTAAACACAATATAACTACACATAAATATTTTTGTTGTGTGTATAAGATTTAGTGTTCACTCTACGTATACACACATGTATATTTAAAGAAAAAATTACAAGGAAAATTAACAAAATCTTAAGGTAATGACCATCTCTGGATGGTGGAAGTATGAGGAATTAAATTTTAAATAAACCTCCATACTTATGTGTATTTTACTTTTGTGCATTTTACAGGTTTTGCTACAAAGAATTTGCATTACTTTGACAAACTGATAAAACCATCTATTTCCCCTAGTTTATAGTAATTTCCCCTGAGGAGTTTCTTATCTGACTTGGTTTCAAAGCATCTGTAAGGAAATTAGTAGGGATATGATGCCTAGAAAACGTGACCCGAAAAGAGAAATGGAAAATTCCCAAAGATCTGCAGTGCCCGGGAGAGGGCGGCAAATGGCAACGGTGACAAGCTTGTTCCAGGCTTACCTGGTGAGGCCACCGTAGCCTCAGCCCATCCAGCGTCCACTCCTGAGAACTGTGGAAACATGACCCTTCGGCAGCTGCCATTTTTCAGGCCAAGGCGGAGGGAACGGGGCAATCGCAGGCCCGGGTTCCAAGCTGTCCAGAGCTGTGAAGTTCCCGCGGGGTCTCCCCTCCTCAGAGCACACGAACAGTGGGAGCATTCTGAGTCTGCACCCCACGCCGCTGATGGGGCCGTGAAGAGGTAAAGTTAAAAGTGGGGAGGGCTCTGGTGGCCAGGCCACTTGGTGTCATGTCACTCCCCCTCTCGTGGCCATCCTGCACCAGCGGTGGCAGGGGGAATGGAATGGAACGAAGACAGCTGAGATACTGAGATGGTAAAACCAACCGGATATCTGTCTTCTGGCTTGAGGGAGGCGGTGGCGGCGGGTGGCAACCATCCCCGTGAAAGGGCCCAGGGGAGGAGGAACAGGTTTGGCCTGGAGAGTGGCCTTTCCCTCCAGGTCGGCTGTGTCTTGGGACTTTGCAGGACATCTAGGGGAGCTGCCCAGCAGCATGCAGCTGCTGTTCTAGCCTGAAGCTCAGAGACCAAGACGTGGGAGTGAGCAGCCCAAAGCCATGGGTGTGGACGAGGACATCCGCGAGTGAGCGGAGCACGCAATGGGCCTCCAGGACCACACCCCAGGGGCCCCGACATTTAAGAGGGAGGGGGGGGGAGGGGAGGGCCGGAAGCCCCTCGAGAGGTAGAAGGGATCTGGAAGAGTGGGGTGTTCCAGAATGCCGGGGGACCAAGCATTATAGAGAAGGGGGCCTGGCCAGCAGGCTGAACCATCCAGGGGATGAAGAGGCGGAGCCGAGAGGCGGTGGCGGCATCTGATCACCAACTGGGGAGCACTAGCGACTCCCCGAGACTCTGGAGCGGGAGGGCTGGGGGTGCTGCCAGCTGCCTGTCCATTACCTGCTCCCAGAGACCTTCTTCTGGTGCAGTCTCAGCCCCAGAGGTTAGAGAAGCCGAACACTAGCTTTCCAAGCGCGCTCGTCGTTAGGCGGTGCCGTGACCCAGGCTTGGCCAATGAGACCTAAGGAGCACCGGCCGGAAGCTTCGGGAAAAGCCTTTTCTCTGAAACGTCACTGGAGAGATGAGCACAGGCCTGCCCTTCCCCGGTCCTGCAGTCCTGATTGTGGACGCCACCTCTGAGGCTGCAGCAGCCTCCCTGTGATGAGGGACGGGGTGGGAGAGAAAACACTGCCTCTGCCATAGCTGAGGCCCCGAGGACACAGCCTGATCTGCTCAAGACACCGCTAACGGGATGCTGACGTCACGTCCTGGCTCCTAGCTGTGCGAGCTGGCCATGCCTCCTTTTGTCCTGTGCCGCATTTTCCTTGTATGTAAAATGGCACCACCTCACAGAACCGCGAGGCACTGCCTGTCTGAAAACACACCTTTTCTGAGCCATGGACATAGAAGGTTATTGGCTAAGAATGAAGCGGCAGGTGGTGCAGGCTAAGCCATGAGGACAGAGGTGTCGTGACAGTGAGAGCCGACAAGGGAAGCCCAAGAGGACAAGCCCAGAGGACAGGGGAGTGCAGAGACGCCAACACGAGGCTTCGAGGGCTATCGTGGAAACTCTGGAGGTGAGCAGCGAGGCTGGCTCTGAGCGTCCTGGAGGCCAGCTCTGCTGGGATGGAAACCCCACCGGCTGTGACACCCGCAGCGCCCAAGAACAGAAATGGACACGAGAAGTTCTGACCGGTTCTGACGCTCAAGCAGCACGTCTCGGCAGCGAGAGCTCTGACGCTCCGTCACTCTGACAGGCGTCTTAGAACCGCTGTCGTGTCCGCCCGCGATGATGCTTCTTCCATTCAGCTTGACGCTCTGCTGATCCAACATTCCTGCGGTGCATATTTTTAGGAACAATTTCCACAAGCTGAGATGTAACATGACCAATTCTCCTTCCTTCCGATGTTTGATGTTTATGGTTTGTGTTTAACTTCACTAGAACTCAGCTGCAGCGGGAACAGCAAACAAACAAAAAAAGGCAACCATGCTGTATAACTGGAGCACACGACGTAGTGTCCCGGCGGGATGGGCATTTCGCTCTCTCATCGTAGGTTAGAAAGCAGGCACGTTTAAATCCTTGCTTGTTACATCCTCTCTGCTGTGAGATAGCAAGGATCACATCTCGAACACAATGTTCTTCTTTATGGCAAGAACAGCATAGACAAAGGTCACAAGGCTCTGCTTTCCTGAGGAGTAAAGTTGGAGGAAAGCAAAAAGAGGATCCAGACGAAGTTTCCAATCGTGGACGTGAAAATGGTCATGTTAGAACGTTCTGCATCGTATACAAATAAGCCAGTTTCTCGGACATCTCTCTTTCCTGGGCATTGACAGCGGAAAGGTCTTCCGAAGGTCTTCCAGCAGAGACCCCAGCAAGTTGGGGAGCCGTGCTTGAGGTGGCGCAGACGAACTTTGAGAACAGAACAGTGAGTTTACACCGGTCACACAGCCCCTCAGCACAGCCTGGTGACTTGACGCCAAATCAGAAGTCACTCCACCAGGCCAAGGAGGGTCTGATGGGCAGGCTTGGGATGGGGACAAAATTTAGGTTATCTTGTTGTTTGTTTCCCCCAACATATAAAAGACTAAAAAAGAAAAAGAAAGGAGACCTATAGATTAAAAGAGACCTAAGAAAAATATTAAGCAAATGCACCGTGTGATTTTTGTTTAGATCATGATTAGAACAAACCAAATAGAGAACAAAACAAAATTTATGAGGCAATCATGAACATCTGGACACTAGATACTTAACAATATATTGAGGAATTGCTGTTATTTCTGTTTAGATGTGAAAATGGTAATATGGTTTTACTCGAGATTTAATTAAATTAATCATTTTTCCTGCTGCATCCCAGACATTCTTAAATGAAACCAACATTTTCTTTTTCCTTTACTGAAATGCCGGGGAAGGAAGAATAGGAACAACACCCTCGGGACCACTTCCTTGATTCCCACTCCGGCGCTGGCAGCTTTACCCACTGTTGCCTTTGCACTATCAGCGCAAACATCAACTTGGTGAAAAAGGCAAACGATGGCTCAGAATGATTATGAAAATGGTTTCTGTCAGCACGGGCTAACACGATTTTATATACATATTTAGGAGTCCATGCTTTTTAGAGATGTACAGAAAAATGGATGAAATGACAAGATTTCTGGGGCTGATGTAAAAATAATACCGTGGCAGGCAGGGGGGCCAGTGAAAATGTATTATCCATGTTTTACATGGAATGTCCAAAATAAAATGCTAAAATTTAGATTACTCAGAAAAATAAGTGGATTCTTTTCCTTCATACCAACTACGAATGCTAAACAACAGTGAAAAAAGGTTACTAAGAAACACGTTGTGCACATGCTCATGATATCACCTGTTAAAATCAAACGTACAGGATGGTTAATACAGCCCTGACCAATCAATTTACAGAGTCTGGGGGAAATCAGCTCTTGTGCTGGGCATGGTTTCTCCACCTCAGGGCCATGTGATTCTTTGCGGAGGGGCTGTCTGGGGCTTTATAGGAAGTTCAGCAGCATCCCCGGCCTCCCCTACTGGATGCCAGGGGCACCCCTCCCTTCCGCCAGTCATGACAACCAAAATTAGTCCAGACATCATCAAGTATCTCCTGGGGAACGAAAGCACTCCGAGTGAGAACCTCCATCACAGGCCACACCGCTGTTCTAAGGCGATGGTTTCCAGCGGGAGCTGTGACACCCCCAGGGAATGCTGTGGAACTTCACGGGGGCTCCTCTGACATTTGATTTGGGCAAGAGTGTGGCTGCCATGCATGCTCTAATGACTCTGAAGTGCAGAACCGGCCCCCAGGGACCGTGTATGTATGTGTGAAACCACCTGTCTGTAATGTATGAATTGAGACCCTGGGTAGACTCCATGTACAAACCAATTAATGCCCGCAAGTTGAAATGTTATACATAAACCTTCCAGAAATGCACCGGCATTTTGTTTTGTTCAAACCTTTTCCAAGACTTAGCCACCACTTTGGGAAATCACACCCACACAGGAAACGCCTCCAGTAATGTGTCCATGGTCAACACTACACCCCGTGTGCCAGACGGCAACAGGCAACGCCGCAGGCCTCCGGGCACGATGGCCACAAGGTCACCGGGAGAGATACCACCAACTCAGCACACGTTACCCTACTGTAAATTACTTTCGTTTTAATTATCCTTTACAAAATGGAGGCACGGATGGATTTTTCAACATTACAAGTGTGTGGGTTACAGCACCTGTGAATTCATTTCAGGGTACTGGGCTTGATAGATTGGAGAAAAACTGATCTCAGGTGTCTGGGAAGCATCATTTCCTTAGGAAATCCGAGGGCATTTCTACCCCAGCCCCCCTTCCATAAATACACCTTGTAGGACTTACCACATTTTTGTACCTGTGGTTCAAAAGTCATCCTCAGAGTTTCTCCCCTAGGTGGATTCTCTGACGTCAAACAACACGGATGTGCCCACAGAAGGCTCTTCCACCCCAATAACGTGCACTGGGTTTTTCTCTTGCATGATTTCGTGGATGTCAAACAGGGCCAGTGCCTTGCCTGCCGGCTGCCCTGCCTTCGTCCCGGCCCCGGCGCTCTCACCCGTGGGCCCGAGCTGGTGCCGCCCGACGTGCGGGCCCTGGCCGCAGGGCTGCGGGCGCCGCCGGCCCCGGCCTCGGGGATCCTCCCTGGTGTGCGTTATCTGGTGTCGGATGAGGTGCGAGCTCTGCGTGAAACACTTGCCGCACTGGCCGCACCTGAAGGGCCTGTCGCTGCGGGGAGGCCCCTCCCCAGGGGTCAGGGGCTCCGGCCACGGCGGCGTGGGCTCGAAGGCCAGCCTCTGGCGGCAGTCGTAGGGGCCCTCGCCGGCGTGCTTGCGCTGGTGCTGCGCCAGGGACGAGCTGTGCCGGAAGCCCTTACCGCAGCGGCTGCACTCGTAGGGTCTCTCGGCCGTGTGCGTCCTCAGATGCAGGAACAGGCACGTGGTGCGCGAGAAGGCCTTGCCGCACACGCTGCAGGTGAACGGCTTCTCCCCGGTGTGCGTGCGCCGGTGGCGGCCCAGGGACGAGTTCTGGTTGAAGGCCCGCCCGCAGTCCTGGCACGCATAGGGCTTCTCCCCGGTGTGGATCCTCCGGTGCACCGTGAGGTGCGTGCTGTGGCAGAAGGACTTGCCGCAGTCCGCGCACTTGTAGGGCTTGTGGCCCGTGTGGATGCGCTCGTGCTGCACCAGCGAGGAGTTCTGGCTGAAGGCCTTGCCGCACTCCTTGCACGCGTACGGCCGCTCACCCGTGTGGATCCGCCGGTGCACCGTGAGGTGTGCGTTGTGGTTGAAGGACTTGCCGCAGTCCGCGCACTTGTAGGGTTTGTCCGGCACCTGGCTGCGCACAGGCTCGGGTTCCGGTTCCAGAACCGCCTGACCCGAAGAGTTGCTGCGGTCCCTGTTGTCACGCGGCTGACTTCCGGGGACGCCCATCTGCTCACCGACTGCACTCGGGTCCTGCTGCCAGCTTGTAACCCATGAGTCGGGAGCACACAAGCACTCTGTCCTGGAAGTCTCCGGGAGGGGATTTGGGTTTGGACTCAGGACACAGTTTTCCCCAAGTCTGAGACTTTCGTGGCTTCCATCTTGAACCAGTGCTTCCTTGAGGCTGAATTCCAATTGCCTCAAATTACCCTGGTCCTTCTCGGGCCCCTGTACCCGGCCGTCACGTTCCCAGTCTTCCCCTGGTGTAGCGGGACACGGAGCCGCCCCCAGGAAGCCTTCCCGCCCCTTCTCCTCAGGAAGGCCCTGCTCCTGGGGCGGCGCTCGGCCCTCAGGTCCAGGCTCCCAGCCTGAAAGAAAACCCAAGAGCTGTGAGGGGCGGGTGGACACACCCCGGGCCTGTGACCTAACCTCTTGCCCCGCCTCCCAATTCTGCTGTCACATTGACCCCAGTGCCCTGGCTGCAAACTCAGCGTCACTCATTCATCCTTTCAACAAAAGCTTCTTGAGCACCTGCCATGGGCCAGATATTGGCCTAGATCAGGGGCTGGCCAACTACAGCGCCCAAGCGACCGATGCTTTTTATGTTTTTAAAGGGCTGTAGGAAACAGATATGTGACAGGGGTGGGCGGGACTCTGAAGCTGTCGGTGGCTGTTCAGGCAGGCATCCAGGTACTGCCATCAAGGGATTCTGCAGGTGACACGAAGTTGACTCATCAGCTGACCTTAAACCTCAAAATAGGGAGATGACGCTGGATTAGCTGGCTGGGCGCAAAGCAATGCCCTCAAGCTTTAAAAGCAGAAGGAGGCAGAGGGAGAGGCTGGCTGGGCAGGGGGCGTGAGCCAGGGAATGCGGGTGCCACTCAAGGGTGAGAGAAGCCCTCGGCTGAGTCCGCAAGGAGACAGCAACTTCAGTCCTATGGCCGCAGGGAACTGGATCCCGCCACCGTCTAGATGCGGATTCTCCTGTGCCTCCCAGTAAGTCGGCGCCCCCGCCCCCAGCCCGCCGACGCCTTGCCTTTGGCCTTGTGGGCCCCAGAGCAGATGAACCAGTCAGGTCTGACAGAACTGGGAGATAATAAATGTATGTTGTCCGAAGCCATGTTTGCGGCAATCTGTCTCAGCGGTGACAGAAAACAAACACGGCAACTGCAAGTTGCCCGCAAAGCCTGAAATATCTACTGCCTGGCCCTGGATCCTGGGGACAAGGCCGTGACCCTCTGGAGCTGGGGAGGCAGACACTGAACAAAGCGGAGAAGAAGCAGGCTAGGGTGGGCAGCGAGTAGCTCAGTACAGAAAACCTAGGTGAGACAGGCCAGATGCCCAAGTGCACGTGCCTCTTGTCTGAGGACACGCCGGAAGGGCAGCACCCGGCCTGCGGAGCCTCCAAAACCGCCCCGCGGCGGGCCAACTCACCACACACTCGCCCCCACGACGGCGCACACCTTCTCTCCGGAAGGCAGAGTCTGGAGCCAGGTTGGGCAGGGCTGCAGGAACGGGCTTCCTTGCCGTTTCCAGCATCTAGAGGCGCCCACGTTCCTCGGCCCTTGCCCTCGCCTCCGGAGCCAGCAGCGGAGCGCCTGCCAACCCCTCTCTGATGTCGTCACCTGTCCTCCTCCCGCCTCTCTCACTAGCGGACTGCTGTGACTGCAGTGGGCCGGCCCAATAATCCAACGGACGGGTGCTGGGGACCAGGCTCCCTGCTCACCCCGGCCGGCCCTCTCCAACCTCCTCACCTGCTGGAATCCTGCCCACAGCACACTCTATGTGTTCATTCACTTAGGGTCCATCTCACCACACCAGAATGTCCACAGCCAGTTCCTAGAGCTCACAGGGAGCAGGTTCTCAAAAACAGACGCTTCAGACGCGAGGCAGTGAGGGAGCATTGACCGGGGGGCAGGCGCCGTAGGAGCCAAGCCTGACCAGGCAGCAGGCACTTGCCTCGCTCACCTCCAGTCCCCAAACTGGACTCCGTGCACAGCACCCAGAGGGTACTTAACAAAAACACCAGCCAGTCCACAAGAACAAAAACACCAGCCAGTCCACAAGAAAACTCTACAGGAATGTTTACAGCAGCACTTTTCACAAGAGCCGAAAAGTAGCAACAACCCAAATGTCCATAAGTGTGGTCCATCCATA
Organism: Kogia breviceps; assembly: GCF_026419965.1. Lineage (NCBI taxonomy): Eukaryota > Metazoa > Chordata > Mammalia > Artiodactyla > Physeteridae > Kogia > Kogia breviceps. Next base: position 324,347 of record NC_081327.1, read on the forward strand.
TAATGGGATATGATTCAGCCATGGAAAGGAAAGAAGTACTGACATACGCCACAACATGACTGAACCCTGAAAACAAGATGTTCACTGGAAGAAGCTAGACACATACAAACTATTAGGCATTAAAATAAGCTACAAGGCTATATTGTATTGATACAACACAGGGAATTTAGCCAATATTCTATAATAAGTGGGGTACAGCCTTTAAAAATGGTGAATCAGTATATTGTACACCTGTAGCTTATATATCATACATCAACTCTACTTCAATTAAAAAAAATACAAAATAAAACAAAACAAACACAAACAGAAAAAAAAGAAAAAGCTGGACACCAAAGGCCACATATTGTAAAATTCCATTTAAATGGAATATCCAGAATATGCAAATCCATGGACAGAAAGTGGATTAGTGGTTGCCGGGGGCTGGGAGGGATGAGGCGATAGAGAGACTGCCTTTGACATTGTCATTTAATGAGAAATATGTATTTGGTCTTCATCTCTGGTCCCCGGCACACAGCTCCTAAAAGCCTTGGGATTTCCTTAGTGAGCGGGGTCAGGAGTGTCTTTTGTTAATTGTAATAAGTCCCCCTCAACCATATGAGTTCATGCTAACGAGGTGACTCTTGGTGGGCCTCTGGACAGCTTCCGGATGGGGAGCTTCCGCCCCTCTCCCCTGACATCTGTCTGTTCATCTGTATCCTTTATGTTATCATTTACAAAAAACAGTAAATGTGAACAGTGTTTCCCTGAGGTCTGTGAGCTGTTACAGCACATTACTGAACCTGAGGGGGCGGTGGGAACTCCTGATTTACAGCCAGTCGGTCAGAAGTATGGGAGGCCCTGACTGGTGGCCAGTGTCTGAAGTGGGGGCAGCCTTATGGGACTGAGTCCTTAAGCCGTGGGGTCTGCACCAGCTCCACGGAGACTCGGCGTCAGAATCGGACTGAATCGTTGGGACACGCGGCTAGTGCCCGGCGGGGTGGAGAAGTGGTTGTTGATGTGGAAATCCCACACGTTAGGTGTCAGGAGTGTTCTGTGGGTAAAAACAAACCATGCTACTGCGAATGGACAACTTCTGGGCAGCAGAAATGTTCCGGAACTAGACGCTGCTGACGGATGCACAACCTGCGAATACACTCAAAACCACGGCATTGTACACCTCACAGGGATGAACTGTATGGCATATTTGGGACCTGGCAGCTGGAAGGGGGATGGCCTGATGGGAGTTCGTTCAGGGCCTGGGGGTGGAGGCCAGCATTTGGGGCTGCAAGATGTCAGACAGGGTCCGCGGCCTCAGAGGAGACAGGGTGCCCGTTAGCCCTGCCCCCAGGGGATGGGCCACGCCCTGTTGTGGAGTTACCAGGGCTTCCCTACAGATGGTGTCAGAGGCTTTCAGGCGGGACGCTGGGCTGCCGGCACAGCTGCTTACGTATCCCGCGGCCAGAGCCCACTGCTTTCAGAAAGTAGTCACGGTACCAACGCACCAGCCCCAGGGAAGGGATGGATACGCCAGTGATGACAATCTAGACTCCCTCCTTCCAGCTTCCCTAGCAGCTGGGGTGACCCCCTCCTGACCATGGAGCCCTCAATGGACAACATCTGGAATTCTGATAAAGGGGAAATGGGATTGGCTCCACTCTTCCCAGCTCCTCCTGCCCCTGTCTGGAGCACAGGTGTGACGGCCAAAGCTGCTGCAGCCACGCTGAGCCCCAAGGAAAGGCCGGGAGAATGAGAGCCATCAGCCCTGGTGTTCCTGGAATGCCACGCCAGCACCAGCAATGGCCACCTCGGGGTTCCTGCTTCGTGAGAAAAATGCTGCTCTCTTGCTTTGAGGTCCTCTAGCCCAGCTGTCGGGTATTTACGGCTGAACACAATCCTGTTCCCGAGAGAACAGAAGGGTGCAGGGAAGAGGTTTGCGGACTGTGGATGTGCAAGAATGAAACGGAGAAGACGGAGGGCAAGTTCACACATCAGAAACGATCCTGTGCTAAGGGCACGCTGGGAAGGTTGCTGAGAGAGGGAAGAAGAGGTGCACTCTGACCCCTCGAGGCGAGGCGGGAGGTCTCTGAGCCCACAGAAAGGGGAGCACTGGTGAGGAGGCCTCAGCGCACCGGGAGCACTCCAGCCAGGGGACGGGAGGACAGGGCCCAGACTGCCTGTGCCGAAAAGAGCTACAGGGTCGGCCCCAGGCTGCCATCCTAAGAGGGCCAGCTTTCAAGGCTGGTCTCTGGCTGGGTCTGGGAACTTGGATTGGGGGAGGGTTGCCACAAACCTACCTGGTCGGAGAGGCTCACTGTGCCCAAACTCTCTGACAACAACATGGTTTAGGGCGAACACCTGCTTTCTCCTGGGAGCCTGGAGTCTTGGTCTGTGCCAGGTACGGGGTGCCCACGTGACCAGCCCCCAATAAACCCCCTGGCACAGAGCCTGGAGTGAGCCTCCCCGGCAGCCAACACTTCTCCCCTGTTGTCACAACTCACTGCACGTCCGGGGAGGGACTCTGAAGCTGGCGTCTGGCTCCCTCTGGACTCGGCCCCACTGGCCTCTTCACTTTGCTGACTTTCCTCTGTAGCCTTTCTCGGGGACCCCGACACACCACCCCTTCCAAGCAGCACAACTGCTCCTGTGAGGGGTTCCACTCGGCAGGCTCTCACCTGGACAGCAGCCGCGGGCAATTCCTCTCTCTGCCACCCACAGCTCAGCCCCTTGCTCCAGCTGCGAGATGACTTCCGGTTTGGGAAGCTCAGGCCCTGGAAACAGAGACAGACAAAGGAGGTGGGAGCCTGCTCTGGAGGAAAAGAACCAGCCCAGGCTCCAGCCCTGGACTGCTGACCGTCGAGACATGGGGGCGCCCCGTACGTTTTTGCATTGGGACAGAAAAGGGCAGACACCCTCCTGCCCGCCTGTCCCACAGGAAATGAGAATTCAAGGCCTCTGATCCCTAGCCCAGGTCCTCACACCAGAGGCCCTACGACCCGTGACCCACGAAGAATAAGTCACCGCAGGAATCTGGTCGCCAGCTTGGGAAGAGGGCCTCACCCACAGAGAGCAGGTGCCCGAAGGTCTCCAGCATCACGTCACGGTACAGGGTTCTCTGGGCGGGGCCCAGCTGCCCCCACTCCTCCTGGGTGAAGTCCACAGCCACGTCCCGGAAAGTCACGGGCTCCTGAAACATCACACACACTCTCAATCAGCTGGGCTGTCCTCATCAACAGGCTCGGGGAAAGGAGGGGGAGAGGGGAAGGTGAAGACAAGCAGGCCAGTGTGCAGAGAGGGCACATCCTGAGCGAGGCAAGTCAGGTTTCACTGGGCGCCTACTGGGCTGCCTCATGCGGGGCTGGGCTGTATGGCGAGGACATGAGAAAGTATCCAGGCAAGATCAAAGCCAACCACAGCTGACCTACAACTGACCTCAGACAGGTGCCAGTGCCGACAAAGACCAGTTTAAACTGCTGCCTTGCAGATTTGTGGGCTAAAGAAATGGTTATTTTTCGAATCCACTAAATTTGGGGATAGTCTGTTGTGCAGCAACAAGTAACTGACACACTAAGAAATCCTCAGATTCAAAGCAAGGCTTCTCATCCTCCCTGAAAAGAGGGATGTGCACTTGAGGTCAGAAACTCACTGGCCTTGAGAGACTGGGCACGCTCACAAGTGACTAAAGTGGGCCCATGTAAGAGCTTACGAGGGTTTAACCTATAAGAGGTAACACGGGAAGTGATGAGTAATATGTGTGACCTGTCTGAAGGGGTGGCTGGGACTCAGAATCAGTTGACTGTGGGGAAATACAGGCCCCATGTGGTCAGAATTCCCAATCTCTGGTGAGAAGCTGAAAATTTGGTCACATTTTATGAAGTGAAAACTTTAAATTTTGGTAAGTTTATGCAATGTATTTAAAATGTTTCCCACAAATGAAACCCTTCTGTGGGCTGGCTGTGGCCATGATTAAAAAGCTGGATCAAAGGTTTGCCTCTGCCATCTCCTCGAGAGGCAGAGAGCAGATACCCACCTTTGCCTCCTTGTTTCCTTGGGAGCTGTGATAGGGATTAAGTGGCTGTTAAACAGCCACTTCTTACAGGACAACTGGATAGCCACATGCAAAAGAATAAAGTTGGTCCCCTACCTCACACCATATATAAAATTGAACTCAAAATGGATCAAAGACATAAATGTAAGAGCTAAAACTATTAAATTCTTAGAAGAAGGGACTTCCCTGGCAGTCCAGTGGGTAAGACTCTGCGCTTCCAATGCGGGGGGCCCAGGTTCGATCCCTGGTCCAGGAATTAGATCCCGCATGCATGCCGCAACTAAGAAGTCCACCTGCCACAACTAAAGATCCCTCATGCTGCAACAAAGATCCCACATGCTGCAACTAAGACCTGGTGAAGCCAAAATAAATAAATAAATATTTTTAAAAAATTCTTAGAGGAAAACATAGTGCTAAATCTTTACAACCTTGTATTTGGCAAAGGATTCTTAGATATAAAAGCAAAAGCACCAGCAATAAAATAAAAAAATAAGTAAAACGGACCTCATCAAAATTAAAAACTTTTGTGCTCCAAAGGACATTATCAGGAAAGTGAAAAGACACCCATGATGGGAGATGATAACTGCAAATCATATATCTGATAAGTGACTTGTATCCACAAGATATAAAGGACTCTTAAAACTCAATAATAAAGACAATCCAATTGAAATGGGCATAGGATCTATATAGGTATTTCTTCAAGAAGATATAAAAGAATATACAAATAGCTAATAAACACATGAAAAGGCGCTCAACATCATTCACCACCAGGGAAATGCAAGTCAAAATCACATACCTAATACTTGAATTTAAAAATTGTATTGTCTTTTAAGAAAAACAGTCAGATTTAAAAATATTAAAGATATTAAAGAAATATAGTACAGGTGGCATATGGCTCTGACAAAAATTGTGCAGCAAATATGCAGAACCCTTTGGCTGGGAATGGAGGTCTCTGCTCCTATCCTCATATCCTCACCTCCCACTCAGAAGGTCCTCCAATCCTGACAACATGCTCCCTGTGCCTCCCGCCCCCACCCCCCACCACCTAATCTGCATGGGGTACCGGTGACAGCCCAGCCACCAGGTCTTCAGACCCCTGCAAACCTCCTCCTCCTCTGCACTGTTGGGTCCTGGAGGGATGGGCTTTGTCAGACCCCATCCTCCCCCCTCACCCAGTGCCTTACTTCTCAGTGTCTCTCCTACCCCCACCCCCCAGATGCCTAAATGTTTTTTCTCAAACCCATGCCATTCCTGTTTAAAACCCTTGAGTGGCTCCTTTCCATCTTTGGATAAAGGATGACCCCTTTTAGTGTGGCTATGGTTGGCTGAAAAATGGCCCCCAAAGGTATCTGGGTCCTAGTTCTTGGAACATGTGAACGTTACCATAAATGGCAAAAGGGACTTTGTGGACGTGATTAAGGATTTTAAAAATAGGGAGATTATCCTGGATTATCCAGGAGGTCCCTAAATTCAATCACAAATGTTCTTCTGAAGGGAAGGCAGAGGGAGATTTAACTACAGAAGGCAGAAGACAACGTGACGACTAAAGCAAATGCTATGCTGCTGGCTTTGAAGATGGACAAAGGGCTATGAGCCAAAAAATGCAAGGTCTACAGCTCTAACAGCTGGAAAAGGCAAGGAAACAGATTCGACCCTAGCCTTGACAGGAAGGGCAGATCTGCCCACATGTTGATCACAGCCCAGTGAAGGTGACTTCAGACTTCTAACCTCCAAAACTCTAAGAACAAATATGTGTGTGAGTGTGTGTGTGTGTGTGTGTGTGTGTATATATATATATATATATATATATATATATATATATTTTTTTTTTTTGGCGGTACACAGGCCTCTCACTGTTGTGGCCTCTCCCGTTGCAGAGCGCAGGCTTCGGACGCGCAGGCTCAGCGGCCATGGCTCACAGGCCCAGCCGCTCCGCGGCACGTGGATCTTCCCGGACCAGGGCACGAACCCGTGTCCCCTGCATCAGCAGGCGGACTCTCAACGACTGCGCCACCAGGGAAGCCCTGTATATATTTTAAGCCACCACATTTGTAGTAATGTTATGGCAGCCAGAGGACGCTAATACACTGGACCTCAAAGCCCTCCACTTCTGGGCCTTGCCTCCTGTGGTGGCTGGCCTCCAAGGATCCCCAGCCCTTTGTAGCCCCCTCCTATACGAGCAAGTTTGACTTATGTAACCAATAGGATATAGTAGAGTGTGAATTCTGACCCCAGGTCATAAGACATTGTGGCTTCCACATAGCTCCCTCCTGGATCACTCACTTTGTGGGAAGCTAGGTGCCATGTTGTGAGGCCGCCCAGGCAGCTCCACAGAGAGGCCCACAAGAGAAGGAACAGAGGCCTCCTGCCTGTCATGTGAATGAGCCATCCTGGAAGGGGATCCTCCAGACCCAGTCGAGTCTCAGGTGACAGCAGTCCAGGCTGACACCTTGACTGCCATGAGCCCAGGCCAAAACCACCAGCTAAGTCATTCCCGTATTCCTGTCATCAGAAACTCAGATGATATTTATTGTTGTTTTAGGCCACTACGTTCTTCATTATTTGTTACACAGCAACCGATAATGAACACACTTTCTCTTAAGCCTCTCACTGCTGACAAAGACTCTCTCCTTGACCAAACTTTAGTCTGGCTCCTCACAACCCTCTTCCCAACTAAACTTTGACTTCTGGGCTTCTGTGTCCGTTTCTGCATCACTCAGTTTTACCAAAAATCCACTGATTTAGCCAGAATCCCACCGTCCATATCTGATCACTCTTGATATTTTTTCAAAGTCCTCATCCCCCACAATCCTCCAGATAACATCCCCTCATTTGGGTGCTTCAGCAATAATCCTGTTTTAGGTCAGTTTAGCAAGGATTACCCCCGCTCCCCCCCCCCCACTATAAATACTCACTTTTCCCTGTTGTATTCGGTTAGAGCCCAGTTCTATACTGAAGTCTCTTTCCCCCTATTGCAACAGTTCCCGAATAAAATCTGTTTTTACTGCTTTAACTACTGTCCAGCTCTGGTGTTCTTTGACACTGCTCACTCCCTGACATCCACAGCAAAAGCCAACTAAAGCGTGGTTGCATTTCCTGCCAATTTGCAACAACACGTCTCTGAACACATGCACACCTAGGATTGTCAAGAGTCTCACTCTGCATACCAAATGTGAAATAAATGCAAACCCCCGCAGACAACAACAAAAAGACAAAAAGTCTGTAAGTTCAAAGACCCAGAGCTTCAGGAATTATGAATTTCTTGTGGTTCCTGCTACGTGGAGTCAGCACTACATGGAGAACAGAGGCCACTTTGTCTAGAAAGGCTGGAGCTTTGAATCAGGCGCCTTCCCAGACGGCCTTGCAAGCAGACTACTCTGTACTGCAGTCCCCCACAGCCCCGCAGGGGTCAGACCCGGTGGTCGCTCCCGCCCCATTAACGCGGTGTGTGGTCACCTGTCCTCACCCCAGAGGCTGTCCCCGTCCGCGGGCCAGGGGGTTCGGGAAGCGGGGCTCTGGGTGGAGGTCGGTCGACTCCGCATGTTGAAGCATCTCTACTCCAGTTACTATTACCCATCCTCACGGTGGTCGGCCTTCGGGGCGGGGCCAGCCCGGTCCTCGGGAATGACCCCAAGTTCTAGGCCAGGACAGAAAGGCGGGAGGACTTGCGGAGCATGCGCACTCGGGGACTGGAAGGCCTGGGTTCGATTCCCGACGCCACCCCTCACCAGCTGGGCTAGTCGGGGCGCCCGACCTGGGCTTCAGTCTCCCCGTATGACCAGGGTATAACGCCCGACCCTGCTCACCATGCGCTGCGAGGGGTAAAGGGTCAATATCTGAGGGAGATGCCCGGCCTGGGGCCCGCTGCCGTCGTTGTTGTTGTTACTATTATTGTTCCGCCGTACCTGAAGCCGTTCCGCCAGCGGTCCCGTAGCCATCGCCAGTGCCGCCGCTTCCTCCTCGGGGTCCATCCTGGGCCGACAGGTCGAGGACAGGCGCCCGAGGTGAACCTGAACCAGAGAGCCCCACCCGCTACAGGGACCGCGGGACTCGCCGCCCGCCGGACAATGGCGGCCGCGCCGGCGACGCTGCAACTACAGCTCCCAGAAGGCTGTGCAGCGCGCTGCAGCCCCGGCCAATGAAAGCCTTCGTTCGTCGAGGCTTCGACCAATGGGGGCTTCCTCTCTCTTGCCCTTCGGCCAATGGGGCCCCTCAGGCCGCCGCGCTGTGGGCCTAAGCGGGCGGGGGTCCAGCGCCAGTCGCTATGGTGTTGCGGACCCCGATGGTGGGGGTATCGTTCTCCCAGACCAAATGCCAGTACGCGCCCTGCGGCCCCGCTTCCAAATGCCAGTCTGCGCCCTGTGGCCTGGCATCGGAAAGCCAGTCTGCAACCTGGAATGCCACGGCCCGGGTTGAAATCTGGGCCTGCTCTTCCCAGCTGGAAAGGCGCAGGAGGAGGCCTGGGGCTTTCCTTGTTTGTCTGTGGATCGTATACTGCCGTTGTGCTTAAAATATTTCTATGCGTTACAATTACATGAACGTTTAAAGATTTTGTTAATAGAATAGGTTTAGGGGGCTAGTGGCCCAGAGGGGGCACAGGCGGGTTCTGAGAGCTGATCACGTTCTGTTTCTCGATTTGGGGTATTCCCTTTGCGAAGGGTCATATCTGTGGTTCTGTTAGAGTCCATTAAAAACTTTATTAGAAAAGAAGAAAGGGGGGTGGGATAGGGAGGGTGGGAGGGAGGGTGACGCAAAAGGGAAGAGAGGGCTTCCCTGGTGGCGCAGTGGTTGAGAATCCGCCTGCCGATGCAGGAGACACGGGTTCGTGCCCCGGTCCGGGAGGATCCCGCATGCCGCGGAGCAACTGAGCCCGTGAGCCATGGCCGCTGAGCCTGCGCGTCCGGAGCCTCTGCTCCGCAACGGGAGAGGCCACAACGGTGAGAGGCCCGCATACCGCAAAAAAAAAAAAAAAAAAAAAAAAAAAAGGGAAGAGATATGGGAACATATGTGTATGTATAACTGATTCACTTTGTTGTAAAGCAGAAACTAACACACCATTGTAAAACAGTTATACTGCAATAAAGATGTTAAAAAATAAATAAATAAATAAAAATTTTTTTTAAAAAAAGGAAAAGCAGAAGTTCACCAGGATGCAGTCGAACCAGAACAAATATTTATTTGATCACGTACTGTGTGCTAGGAACCAGGCATAGCAAGGCAGAGAACAGAGATACTTGCCCGCCCCCACGGGGCTGTTGGTATAGTGGGGAGAGACAGACAGTAAACCACAAACATGACAAAAGGGTGAACGACCGTGGTCACTGCGGGGATGGGGCAGCCGGCTTCCAAGGGGCGCGCGGTTTCCGCACTCACGCCCATCCCTGTCGTCCCTTTGCTGCTCCTGCATCTCTCCGCTTCAGTCCAACCACCGCTCTGCAATCTGCTGGGCATCTCCCCTGCAACCCCACCCAGGACCCAACCTCACCAGGTCTGCGGTACCAGGAGGAGCATGTGTTCACTCACCACTCACAGTGGCTGTGGGAACCACGGATCAGGCAGCCTCCAGGAGACTGAATCTGCCTTCTACTGGGAGCCCAACAAAATTTCCTGGTGGTATTCCTTTCTCCGTGGGCAGAGAAGGTCCCAGGAGGTCGCAGGAGGATCTATTGCCTTCCCCTTAGCAGCAGCCCCCCAGAGGGTGGAGAAGGTGGTGGTGGGGTGTTGAGTCTATTATCTTCTCCTTGGGAACAGCTCTTGTATTTATTTATTATTTTTTTTAAAGTAAAGTTTTTTTAATATATAAATTTATTTATTTTTGGCTGTGTTGGGTCTTTGTTGCTGCGCGCCGGCTTTCTCCAGTAGCGGCGAGTGGGGGCTACTCTTTGTTGTGGTGTGCGGGCTTCTTACGGTGGCTTCTCTTGTGGAGCACGGGCTCTAGGCACGCGGGCTTCAGTAGTTGTGGCCCATGGGCTCTAGAGTGCAGGCTCAGTAGTTGTGGCGCACGGGCTTAGCTGCTCCATGGCATGTGAGATCTTCCCAAACCAGGGCTTGAACCCGTGTCCCCTGCATTAGCAGGCGGATTCTTAACCACTGCGCCACCAGGGAAGCCCCATATCCTTTATTTTTAATCTTAATTTTTTGTCTGTGCCGCATGGCATGTGGGATCTCAGTTCCCCTACCAGGGATTGAACCAGTGGCCCCTGCAGTCGAAGCGTGGAGCCTTAACCACTGGACCACTGGGGAAGTCCTACAACTGTGTATCTTTTTTTTTTTTTTTTTTGGTACGCGGGCCTCTCACTGTTGTGGTCTCTCCCGTTGCGGAGCACAGGCTCCGGTCGCGCGGGCTCAGTGGCCATGGCTCATGGGCCCAGCCGCTCTGCGGCATGTGGGATCTTCCCAGACCGGGGCAGGAACCCGTGTCCCCTGCATCGGCAGGCGGACTCTCAACCACTGCGCCACCAGCGAAGCCCCAACTGTGTATCTTTTTAAGAAATATTTATTTAGGCTGCACTGGGTCTTAGTTGAGGCACATGGATCTTCATTGCAGTATGCGGGATCTTTAGTTGCAGCATACGGGATATTTTTTTTCCAGTTGTGGCATGCAGACTTCTTAGTTGTGGCACATGGAGTCTTAGTTGCAGCATACATGTGGGATCTAGTTCCCCTACCAGGGATCGAACCTGGTCCCCCTGCATTGGGAGCACAGAGACTTACCCACTGGACCACCAGGGAAGTCCCAACAACTGTGTATCCTTAGTACACCACTGCTGTAAATCTCAGCCGTGAGTACAGTTAGATGCTGAACCCCATGAATTCTAGAAAAATCTCTAGATGTGGGAGTGGTCTTGTGGGCCACCAATAGATTCACTACTGGTTGTATCAAAAATACATTATGGGGGCTTCCCTGGTGGCGCAGTGGTTGAGAGTCCGCCTGCCAATGCAGGGGACACGGGTTCGTGCCCCGGTCTGGGAGGATCCCATGTGCCGCGGAGCGGCTGGGCCCGTGAGCCATGGCCGCCGAGCCTGCGCGTCCGGAGTCTTGTGCTCCGCAATGGGAGAGGCCACAACAGTGAAGGCCTGCGTACCAAAAAAAAAAAAAAAAAAGTATCAAAAAAATACATTATGATTATTTTGGTATCTGTGTTTTAAAGAGTGGGGGGGTGGGCAGGGAGAATGGATTTCTGTTAAAAGGAGCCCCTGGGTCACATATAACACAGGTGTGGTATCTGTTTAAGGTCTTCTAAAAATTAAGCCACAAATGTAAGTGAAACCAACAAAGAGGAAATAGATATACGGATATACAATTTTGAGATTACTCTTTACAACATGTTAAGATGGGTCCAGTGAGCTGTAATTCTAACACTTCCTTTCAGGTGGGTCTTATGCATGTTTTGATTTGGAACCACTGGGTATGAGAATCATTTGGGCGGAAAGGTCTCAGGTTATGAAAGGGTAGAACCCCTCTCAGAGCAGGGCCTGAAGCACTCACTGTGTACACAGCAACTTCTGTCTTCCATTCCCCCCAGCTCCCTACGTGCATCCTTCCTGTGTGGTTCCCACAGGCTGTGGTCTCCAGGAACCCATAACCCCTATGCTCCTGTGTGGCGTCCCCATCTTGGGAAGAAGGGACTGGAGGGCACTGCAGCATCACACGCATCTTCCGTACTGAGTCCCTACATAGAGCCTTCACCGAACGAAGCTACTTTTAAGACTTGCTGAATGGAAATGTCTCTCAGGTGTTTGGTCAACAAGAATTGTCAACACTCACTTTGCTAGATCCATCGCGCAAGTCCTTCCTCCCAGGCCCCAGCATCTTCTGAAAGCTACACAGGTTGGTCTCAGCAGCAGGACCAACTGCCTAACCAGGCAGCAAAGTCCCCTCTGTTCTGTCCAGGCCACTGGAGGAAGGCATTCCCTGTCTCAAACTCCGAGTCTCAAATGAATCATGCGGGCCGTTACTTATAGGGTCGTATGGAAAGTAAATACCAGGTAACTGCCAGAGTGCCAGGAGTACATTCAGTATTTGGTGGTTATACAAATGCACACACCTGTCTTGTCCACCCAGGTGTCCCAGGATACCAGCACCTCTCTGGGGCCCACTGACTTCCTGGTGATAAGGCTTCTGGAAAATAAAGTCTTAGAGCCTTAAAAGGACTCCAAGGAATTCTAAGAAGCCAAGGAGCCTTCCTGCTCTGCTGGAATCAACTCTGATTGGCAAAACAGAAGAGCCTGACATCTTTTCTTTAAGCTCTTGCTTTTAATCTTCAATTTACAGTGACACCGAATCAAAAGGAAACGTGTACATAACCCCTAAATCAACTGCAGATGTCTTCATGCACTGTAGTTTGGCTCACCTAAGGGTACACATTTGAAATAATTTGCTACCCAAATAAGAAGTGTACCACCAGGGAATAAAACACTACAGAAGGTTTAAAATGGAAAGCAGTTGTCTCCTGCCCCACCTTACCCAACAGTCACAAATCCCATCAACCACTTTTTGCCATTTCTATTCTGGTTCTTCCTGAGGCCACCTCTGCAATTCTGATCTTTCAGTCTATAGACTTTACTGGCTTCCTGCTCTGATAAGGAATTTAGATTTGACTCACGTCGCTGCTCCTCTATTTGCTTCCAACTTTTTGTCATATTACTGTTTTGAGCTCTAGTTTTGGTCTCCTAAGTAACCTAAAGTATTGTATTTAAAAGCCCACTTCCTAAGATGATGATATGGGGATACACTCCCTCCGTTCTACTTCTCTTCCCCTTTCTACTTTGTAACAGTCACAGGCTGTGCCATTACTATTGGTGACAGGACTGGGAACCATGGCACGCCACTCTGTTGCCATTATGAAATCTATTCTGTCACAGATCTGGGTTTCTTCCTAAAATTGAAAAATAAAAACAAACAGTATCTACTGTTTATATCAGAGCTATGCAAACACTGTTCAGTGAAGGGCCAATCAAAACAACGATTATATTTCCTCCTCTTTTTTTTTTTCCGATTTCCTGAGTCCTCTGCCTCTTCCAGGAAGAATTATTAACACAAGGGTCAAATGAATACTCCTTTCTAAAGTTTGCTTCAGGGGCTTTCCTGGTGGTGCAGTGGTTAAGAATCCACCTGCCAATGCAGGGGACACGGGTTCAAGCCCTGGTCTGGGAAGATCCTACATGCTGCATAGCAACTAAGCTTGTGTACCACAACTACTGAGCCTGCACTCTAGAGCCCGAGAGCCACAACTACTGAGCCCGAGTGCCAGAACTACTGAAGCCCGCAAGCCTAGAGCCCATGCTCCCCAACAAGAGAAGCCACGGCAACGAGAAGCTCACGCACCACAACGAAGAGTAGTCCCGGGCTTCCTGGTGGTGCAGTGGTTGAGACTCCGCCTGTCGATGCAGGGAACACGGGTTCGTGCCCCGGTCTGGGAAGATCCCGCATGCCGCGGAGCGGCTGGGCCCGTGAGCCATGGCCACTGAGCCTGCGCGTCCGGAGCCTGTGCTCCGCAACTGGAGAGGCCACAACAGTGAGAGGCCCATGTACCGCAAAAAAAAAAAAAAAAGAGTAGCCCCCACTCGCCGCAACTAGAGAAAGCCCACGTGCAGCACTGAAGACCCAATGCAGCCAAAAGTAAATAAATATATTTATATTTTAAAAAGTTTGCTTCACATTTGGACTGCAATTGTCTTGTACAATCTGTACATTTTCTTGAACAATTTGCTTACCTTGAAATCTCTGATTAACTTTTTTTAATTAGAAGAAACATTCCTTTTTCTTAAAAAATATTCCTTTTCTACTTTCAAAACTATTTCCAGAAGTTTCTGTGATTTTGTGTGTGTGTGTGTGTGTGTGTGTGTGTGTGTGTGTGTGTGTGTCTTGGGTCTTTGTTGCTGCGTGGGCTTTCTCTAGTTGTGGCAAGCAGGGGCTACTCTTTTGTTGTGGTGCATGGGCTCCTCATGGTGGCTTCTCTTGTTGTGGTGCACAGGCTCTAGGCACGCAGGCTTCAGTAGTTGTGGCTCATGGGCTCTAGAGCGCAGGCTCAGTAGTTGTGGTGCACGGGCTTAGTTGCTCCGTGGCATGAGGGATCTTCCCAGACCAGGGCTCGAACCTCTGTCAACTGCATTGGCAGGCGGATTCTTAACCACTGCACCACCTGGGAAGTCCCAGTCTGTGATGTCTTTTTAATTGTGTTCTCAATTTCTCATGCTGCATGGATCTATCCATGATCCAAAGATCTTTCAGCTCTGGAGAAGTTTCCCTTTTTCTTTCTTTCTTTTCTTTTCTTTTTGGCCTAACAGTCTTACTTTTAATTTCAGGAAGTCTATTCTTTTTAAAAGAGCATCTTGGATTTATTTTTCATTTGCAATTATTTCTTGACTCATCCCTAGAATAAAACATTTAAAATATTTATTTCTCCTGAATATCTGTTCTCTTTGGCGTTTTTTTCCTGTTTTATCTTAGATTTTTTTAAAAAATAATTTATTTATTTATTTTTGGCTGCGTTGGGTCTTTGTTGCTGTGTGTGGGCTTTCTCTAGTTGTGGCAAGTAGGGGCTCCTCATTGTGGTGGCTTCTCTTGTTGCGGGTCATGGGCTCTAGGCACATGGGCTTCAGTAGTTGTGGCTTGTGGGCTCTAGAGTGCAGGCTCAGTAGTTGTGGCACACGGGCTTAGCTGCTCTGTGGCATGTGGGATCTTCCTGGACCAGGGCTCAAACCCATGTCCCCTGCATTGGCAGGCAGATTCTTTTTGTTTTTTAAAATTTATTTATTTATTTTGGGCTGTGTTGGGTCTTCATTTCTGTGCAAGGGCGCTCTCCAGCTGCGGCGAGCGGGGGCCACTCTTCATCGCGGTGCACAGGCCTCTCACTATCGTGGCCTCTCTTGTTGCGGGGCACAGGCTCCAGACGCGCAGGCTCAGTAGTTGTGGCTCACGGGCCTAGTTGCTCCGCGGCATGTGGGATCTTCCCAGACCAGGGCTCGAACCCGTGTCCCCTGCATCGGCAGGCAGACTCTCAACCACTGCGCCACCAGGGAAGCCCCTGGCAGGCGGATTCTTAACCACAGCACCACCAGGGAATCCCCAGATATTTTTTCATTCATGTTGGAGGCTTTCTTAATCTTTCACTCCCTAGCTCTCATGATACTGAAGAAGCTATCAGAAAGCAGAGGGGAAGCTCCACAGATGGGTGGGGCTGGTTTAATGGCACACTTTGCTTTAGGATTAAAAGGGTAAGAACCAGCTGTTAGGATGAAGCTCCTTGAAATGCCAAAATAAGGCAGCACTTGTTCTGGAGCATAATACACCGGATTCCTTAGTCCCTCAGACTTTTTTTTTTTGGCCGTTTTACGGTTTTATTAAACAAAACATGCACACGAGCTGTCTATTCATTTTCTTCACTGCACAGCCTGCTGTTGGGACTGGTGACTCTGATGGCCAGCTGGGCTGCTCTCCCCACAATGGCTTTGCGGTTCTTGGAGGAGACGTTGTGCACAATCTCAGCACAGTAAGACTTCTTGCACATCAGCAGCACTTCAAGCTGCTTGACGTTGTGGACCAGGAACTTCCAGAAGCCGCTGGGCAGCATGTGCTTTGTTTTCTTGTTGCTCCCGTAACCGATGTTGGGCACCAAGATCTGGCCCTTGAACCTCCTGTGCACCCTGTTGTCAATGCCCCTGGGTTTCCGCCAGTTCCACTAATTTTGACATATCGGTCTGACTGGTGCCGGATGAACTTCTTGGTCCTCTTTTTGATGATCTTGGGCTTCATGAGGGGTCTGAGGGCAGCCATGATGCCGAATAAGAGATGGTGGCCACTTCCGTAGGCAGCACTGGGGACCTCAGACATTTTTTTCTTAGCACATAATTCATTCTCTACTATATTTTTTGCTTACCCATGGCCAGATACTTAATGCAAGAGAAGGGAGATCAAATTAGGAGTTTCACGGA
Source organism: Kogia breviceps (assembly GCF_026419965.1). Taxonomy (NCBI): domain Eukaryota; kingdom Metazoa; phylum Chordata; class Mammalia; order Artiodactyla; family Physeteridae; genus Kogia; species Kogia breviceps. The sequence continues at coordinate 340,308 of NC_081327.1, forward strand.
CCTTCAATGAACCCTGCTTTCCTGCTCCACTTGTCAGTCTACAGCTCTGACAGGGGGGCTGTGACCTCCACTCTTGCAGCTCCCTCTTTGCAAGTTCCTAGCTACAGCCTTTCCCACTCTGCATCTCCAGGCGATGCTCTCACCTACTTTCACCTTCCTCAAACCTGCAATAGTGGCCTCTCCCACTTGCTTCATCATTGATTTACACTTCAGCTTTTTGAACATGCTGCCGAGCTGACCTTCTTAACCAACCATCTGTGCACATGATTTTATATGTTGTAACATTCTGTGTATATACGGTTTTGAGCCCTGTTTTCACTTCACTTGACATCTTTTGATTAGTCAACCTAACTGAGCAACAAACTTAAGTTAGAGCATGACAGAGTCCCTGAAAAATTCAGAGTCTACTTTTAATTCCAATAAAGATAATTTTAGAAGACTTCCCATCATTAGTTTTCCTTCAATTTGTTTTTTGTTTATTTTTGCTGCCACGCAGTGGGATCTTAGTTCCCTGACCATTGATAGAACCCAGGCCCCAGCAGTGAAAGGACCAAGTCCCAACCATTGGACTACCAAAAAATTCCCCAAGTTGTGATTTTAAGTGCTGGTTTACACTGAACATGGCTGGCTTCAAATTTCATTTCCAAACACCAACTTCCTCATGCAATGGTTTCTTCTTGAGTGTTTGGGGCTCTGTGTAAAGAGTATCTTTCAGTTCCACACCATTTCCATGAATGTGGAGACAACATCTGATTGAGTTTGGGTGGCTGTATGCACTAAAAATATTATCTGGTGGGTACAGCTCCTTTCTGAGTTTTCTAACTTCTGCTGAGAGCTCTGACTGAATGTTTTTCATCAGTGGTCATATTCATGACCTAAATGCAGAAGTATATAAATTTTAGTATACATACAAATCACGTGTGCTCCTTTTGGAAACTGCAGGCTCCTGGGTTTTACTGCTAGATATTCTGATGTAGTAAAATGAGGGTAAGCTTGGTAATATGCAGTTTCAACACACACACTCCAAGCAATTCTGATGTATGTGGTCATTAGACTACACTCTGAGAATCATACCTTGGTCATCTGATGTCTAGTAAAGAAAGTCTGGCAGTGAGCTTTTCCATCTTGATTATTCATAGGGTTTCTTTCCCATGGGTTTTCTCATGTTGAATAAGGGATGTACTATAACTGAAAGCTTTTCCACACTCACTACATTCATAGGGTTTCTCTCCAGTATGGATTCTCTGATGCCTAGTAAGTTGACACCGCTGGCTAAAGGCCTTTTCACAATGATTACATTCATAGGGTTTTTCCCCAGTGTGTGTTCTCTCATGTTTTGTAAGGGTTGATCGATCATTGAAGGCTTTCCCACAGTCAATGCATTCATAGGGCTTTTCTCCAGTATGTGTTCTCTGATGTTCAATAAGGCGTGACCTTTGACTGAAGGCTTTAGCACACATGTTACACTGATAGGGCTTCTCTCCAATGTGTATTCTCTGATGCACAATGAGGGGAGACCTCTGGCTGAAAGCTTTTCCACAATGACTGCATTCATAAGGTTTCTCTCCAGTATGTGTTCGCTGATGCACAACAAGCTGAGATCGCTGCCGAAAAGCTTTCCCACAGTCATTACACTCATACGGTTTCTCTCCAGAATGAATTCTCTGATGTGAAAGAAGGTGAGAGCTCCCAGTGAAGCCTTTCCCACACTGATTACATTCAAACGGTTTCTCTCCAGTATGAGTTCTCTGATGTTCAATAAGGTGAGAGCTCCCAGTGAAGGCTTTGTCACACTGATTGCATTTATATGGCTTCTCTCCAGTGTGAATTCGCAGATGCCTAATAAGCTGAGTGCTTCGAATGAAAGATTTTCCACACTGGTTACATTCATAGGGTTTCTCTCCAGTGTGAGTCCTTTTATGTGCAACAAAGTCAGAGCTCTGACTGAAGGACTTTCCACAATGAGCACACCCATAAGGTTTCTCTCCAGTATGAATTCTTTGATGAACAGTAAGGTTAGAGTTCCACCTGAAAGATTTTCCACATTCATGACATTTATATGGTTTTTCTCCAGTGTGAGTTCGTTGATGCCTAATAAGTTTGGAACTCTGGGTGAAGGATTTCCCACACTGGTTGCATTCATAGGGCTTCTCTCCAGTGTGAGTTCTCTGGTGTACAACCAGGTCATAGCTCTGGCTGAAAGACTTCCCACACTGAATACATTCATATGGCTTTTCTCCCGTGTGTGTTCTCTTGTGTACAACAAGCTTAGAGCAACAGCTGAAAGATTTTGCACACTGATTACATGCATATGACTTCTTTCCAGTCTGAATGATGTCACAGTCAGGAAAAGATGAGGCCACTTGGAAGGCACCACAGTCCTCCTCACATCTGAATGGTGCCTCTCCAGGATCACTTATTTCAGTTTGTACAAGGCATTCATCGCACTCGTACTGACTTTCTCCAAAATTCATTGGCTTGTGTTCATTCAGAGACATGCTCTGATTAATGCTGTTTCCATCATCCTTACTGTCATTGCCATTCTCTGCTGAAAAAATTCTATTAAGAAAATGAAGGGAGGTACCACAGTTGAAAGAGTCACTACTGACAGTATAATCATAAGGTTTTTTATTTCCCGTTTCAACATTTGCAATTTTATTCAAGTAAATGCTCTGACAGAAGGCTCTAGCACTTTGATGATCTTCACAGGACTTCAGATCAGCCCAGTTTTTCTGATGATTAATGAAAACCGAGTTCTGTTTCAACCTTTTAACCTGTGAGTTGTGCTTATGGAAATGTGTTCTTGTGGGTAATGTCGGAGGTAGAAGGCTTAGACTCAGATAACTACCCCCTTGAGCAAAAAGTCTCTCTGAGGCAAGTACTGTTTGACTCAGAGAGTCCTCCGGGTGCTTCCCTAGCTGGTCCCTCCAATGCTGCACTTCTCCTAATGACACCAACCAGGGGCCCTCCTCCTGTACACAGTGTTTCATTTCCATGTGGTGAGATGGCTCTTCCACAGCAATACCCTCTTCAGAAGCTGACTCTTTCTTTTCAAGTGTAGTCTTCCAGTCTGAAAGACATCCAAATTGCCTGAATTACTGGAGAAGCATTAGAAGGGGAGAGTGGGATTAAGGAGACCACCAAGTATGAGAGGTATCTCTGGGTTTGTTTTTAATCCATGGACTGTAATTTCATGCAGGTTGTGAAAGGAAGGGATGGCTCAGCAAAGAGGAAATCAGTAGTAAATATAAAAAAGCAAGCAAAGATAATGAAGAGATGACTCAGGAGGACTGGTTCCCAAAGAGGGAGCAGAGGAATAAAATAAGCAGGGAAGGGTGAAGCTTAAAGGAGAAATTCACACAAAAAATTTGGGTCTGAAGGTATAAAGCCCTCAATCACCCCAACAGATACCTACATTCTCTTTGCTGGGACCTGTCAATATGATAGCTTATTTGGAAAAAGGATCTTTACAGATGTGTTAAGGATTTGAAATGGGGAGATTATCTGGATGGGCCCCAAATGTTATCACAAGTGTCCTTATATGAGGAAGGCAGAAGGAGATTTGATACACACAGAGAAAGCATTCTGAACACAGAGCAAAGAGATCTGAAGGTGTTGGCCTTAAAGACTGAAGTGATGTGGGCACAGACCAAGGAATCCCACGGCTGCCAGAACCTGGAAGAGATAAGGAATGGATTCCCTACTGGAGCCTCCAGAGGGAGCATGGCCCTGCTGCACCTTGATTTTAACTCAATGATAATGATTTTGGACTTGTAGCCTCCAGAACTGTGGGAGAATCAATCTGTGTTGTTTTAAGCCACCAAGTTGGTAATCTGTAATAGCAGTCACAGGAAACAGGATCTTAACATGTGCCTCAACCTTATGATCCACAATCTTAGTCTATCCATTTCCTGGTGCTGGATCTTGAAACAAGATCCCAAATACCAACACTAATTTAATATTCTTAATGCTCCATTTCTACCATCGCTTCAGGCTGCCTACAGAGGGAAAAAAAGGCCCTTTAACCACTCCAGAATTGATGTCACAGACTCCCCAGAAAAGTGCTGTGGTCCCTGAAGCAGGGTGCTTGGCCAGACTGGGCCACAAGTGGACTCCACCAGCTGGTGACTTCTGAGGCTCGATTTACTTCGCAGTAAGCCAGGAATATGAATGCTTAGCTAACAAGGGTTACTTCGAGGCATAAATGAATCAGCATGTGAGCCTCACACAGTGTCTGGCACACGGTGCACTGCTATACATGGTACTGTTGATGTCGTCACCCTTATTATTGTTCTAAAGGGGATTCCTCCACCTGTTGAAGATACTGGGCCTTTAACAAAGAGTGCCACAGGCTCCCAGCTCAGGATCCTTGCCTGCGTCCTCCAGGATTCCCTTTTTACTTGTCGCTTTGCCCACATACTGTCCTTTTCAGTCAGGTAGCCACCCACATCCAGTAATATCAAGGCCTTTGCCTAGAGTCCCATGTTTCTCTCCCTATGCCTGCCAAGGAGATAAGTATCCTCCATTTGGCAAAGTATGACCTACACTCTCCGGCTATCCTTTGATTTCCAGGAGGACGTTTCCCTTCTGCCCAACAAACACCTTCTTTCCCTCTTGGGGAAGGTCCTTATCTATGCCCAACCCCTCCCAAAACCGGCACTGTTCTCCTTCCCAAGACTCTGCTGTGTTCCTTTGGGGTGTTGACTTGGAATCTCTGATGATGAGAACTTTTCAAATGAAACAACAGCCCCATGAAGGTGAGTGAAAGGGTATTTGGAGGAGGAAAGGAAAGAAATCTTTGAGTGGCTAAGATATGTCCAAGATGTGCCTGGCTGTTGGAAACTGGGCAAAGGTGGTTAAAATTCTACAGTAGCATCTGCACCAGGATCTTGAAATGAGGAAGACAGATTGTACAGGTCAGCAAGAAAGTAACATCTATGACAGAAGAGAAGAAAGACACTGCTGGTAAACTAAATTCAGAATGATGTCATTTGAGAACCAAGGGTAAGTAAAAGTAGGTAAGAGTTCAGAAGTAAGAAATAACAGAAGCTGCAGGCAAGAGAATAACAGGGTAAAAAGGCGCAGGAACACACGAGATACATTAAACATCTCCAGGATGGGGCAAGGTGGTATAAAGGACAAACATGTTGCTTATTGCTAAATGAAAGCAGCCACTCAGCAAAGAACACGTACTGCATGATTCCAACTATAGGATATTCTGGAAAAGGTAAAACTACAGAGACAGTAAACTAATCAGTGGTTATCAGGTGTTAGGGTGGAGGGAGGGTGAATAGGTGGAGCACAGAGGACTTTCAGGGCAGTGGAACTACTCTGTACGATACTATAGTGGTGCATATATAACATTATATATTTGTCCAATCCCACAGAATGTACAACACCACAGTGAACCTAATGTAAACTGTTGATCTCTGTTGATAATAATTTATCAATATAAGTTCATCGACTATAACAAATGTGCCAAAGAATGCAAGATATTAATAATAGGGGAAACTGTGTGGGGTGGGGTGGTATACGGGAACTCTGTACATTCTGTAAGCATGAAACTGCTGTAAAAAATAAAGTCTATCAATGGGGACTTTCCTGGTGGTCCAGTGGCTAAGGCTCCGTGCTCCCAATGCAGGGGGCTGGGGTTTGATCCCTGGTCAGGGAACTAGATCCCATATGCCACAACTAAGAGTTCTCATGTCATGACTAAAGATCCCACATGCTGAAACTAAGACCCGGCGCAGCTAAATAAATAAATAAATAAAATAAGAAAATAAAGTCTATGAATTAAAACAAAACAACAAAAGATCAGAAGCAGCCCAATTAGTATGATGAACATGTTCTAAAATAGATTGTGGTGATGGATACACATGCTGCAAATATACTAAGAGACTTTGCATACTTTAAATGGGTGAACTGTATGGTATGTAAACTGTATTTTGATACAGCTCTAAAAGAAAAAAAGAAAAAGAAAAAATAATTCCATTTAGGCTGACACACAGTGTAGGAGGTGGGCCTATGGGATAAGGGGAGGTGGGAGAGCAGGTCCAGGATGATTTAGTAGGAATCCTTCTGGAAGGCTTGGACGCACAAGTTTTTACCACATCTTGGGATCATTTTAAAGACATGGGAACGTCCAACGTGGAGGAGGGCTGATAACCCAAATGGCAGAGCAAAGACCAGCCTGAAGGGGAGGGCTTAGGAGCTTCCACCCTGGGTAGAAGTCAGGATGAGAGGATGGAGGAAAAGAGGGGGCATGAGGACATGTGAATGAGATGCGGCAGCAGAGGGGTGAAGACCAGAGGAAGACGGGGACAGGAATGAACCCATGTGTGACACATGTCCTGACGACAGCAACAAGTGTTCTCCGTGGGTGGGCTGGGCACAGAGACAGGCTGATGTGCATGAGAACATAGCTGCCTCATTGGACACGAGGAGGCAGCAGAGACCACCAGAGCAAACCCCCCGAAAATGGCCTCCCTGCTCTTTGGACCTTAACCATTGGGCCGCTGGCCTGTTCTCACCTCGGAGAGGTCCCTGCTCCACCTTCCATGGGTCCTCCCCTTGCTCCAGTCGGATGATCACATCCGGTTTTGAAAGCAGAAGCCCTGGTCAACAGAGGAAAAACAGAGGGCTTGGTCTTCTGCTTGGTGACAGGCCCAGCCCTCACCCCTGGGGTCAGACGTGAATGGACTAGAAGGGCCCCCGCACCCTCCCGAGGAGATTTCCCACTCCCTGAACCACAAGTCACAGACCTGCTCTGGAGGTGGAATGAGCAGCAATACCAGGACCCGAATCTCAAAGGGAGCCACTTCCAGCATGTTTTGGCCCAGCCTGGGCACACCCTTGAGATGAGCCACACTCTGGGTCCTGCGGTGGGCAGTGCCTGCCTTACCCAGGGAGACCAGGTGACTGCAGGTCTCCAGAGTCACCTCACGGTACAGCATCCTCTGGGCCAGGTCCAGCTGTCCCCACTCCTCCCATGTGAAGGTCACAGCCACGTCCTTGAAGCTCACAGGTGGCTGAAACATCACTGGTGTTACCATGGGACCCTGCTTTCTCGACGAGGAGGTTGTGGGGACAGGACAGTACAGGAGAGGGAGAACCCCTTGCTCAGATCAGACCCAGACTCAGGCCCATGGCGTTTTCATTTCTGCCTGGGCATCTCATCTACTGCTGGTCACACCAGTGATCCCGATTTTCTGTTTTGGGAAACAACGGGGACCCCTCTTGGAGATCCCCGTCCCCAGCCTCTCTACAAAATCACAGATTGGAAGCCAGTCAAAGAGGATGCTCTAAATTAGGGGACAGCACACAGTGGACAAATCAGGGCTGTGGTGTGTTTTTAGAAGGCTAATGCCATGAGCTGAATTGTTTCCCCATGAATCTGCATGCTGAAGTCCTACCCCACAATGTGACTTGTCTGGAGACAGGGCCTTTACGGAAGTAATTAATGCTAATGGAGGTCATAGGGCAGGGCTCTAATGTGATGGGACTGGTGTCCTTACAAGAGGAGGAGAAACCAGAGGCCTCTCTCTCTCCCTACTATGTGGAGACATAGAGAAGGCACCATCTGAAAGTCAGAAAGAGTCCTCACCAGAAACCAACCCTGCTAGCAACCTGATCTTGGACTTCCAGCCTCCAGAACTGTGAGAAAACAAATGGCTGTTGTCCAAGCCACCCAGCATGTGGTATTGTGTTACAGCAGCCCAAGTAGACTAATAGAGCTGAGAAAGGATTTTATGTTTTTAAAGGACCACATAAAAAAAAAGAATATGAGGCAGAAGCTGTATGTGGCCTGAAGAACCTAAAATAGTTCCCACCTGGCCCTTTACAGAAAAGGCTGGTCAAGCCTATGCTCAAGGGAGGCCAGGAGGTAAGGGGCCATATGCCCTGGCCTTGGGGGCCAGGCCAAGTTGGCCTCTCTGCTTCATGACTTGCTAGCTGGACACCTGGACGTGTCCCTGAATTTCTCGGCATGAGCTGCCCTGATGCGACTATAAAGACAGCCTCCTGCACCGGGGAGTCTCACAGGACATGAGTGCAACTGACCCCTGGCACCCAGGAAGCACAGGCAAGTGTATGGTGCTGGGACCCTGAAGGAGGTCAGGGACCCGCCCCCACCCGCCATGTGCTGCACCGTGAGCTGTCTAAGGGCGACTCTGGCTCTTTACGGGGACACTCTCAGCTGCCCTCCTGAGTGGTCTCAGCGAGGATCAATGGGCCCAGAGCGCCTGAATGTTTATGGAGGCTCAGCTCTGCCTGCCCTCAAGAGCCCACTGAGCAAAAACCACAAATAAAAAGTCTGAGGCAGAGACCTGGCCCAGGGAACCAGGTTTGTGGAGCTCCTGGCTTGTTCACGCAGGGAGCCTGTAGACTTCACTCCAAGGCATTAGGGCAGCATTACAGAACTTCCGTGTGTGCTGGCCTGAGGAGTTGGGTGTTATCCTTGGACACATTTTACAGCCAAGAAGACTAAGGCAATGAAAGCGAAGGTCCCCAACTCACCTGAGACACGATCTGCTGAGAATATGCCTCCATTTCCTCCTCATACCAGGAGAAGCTGTCCTGAAGAGGGCAGAGGTCCTCAGAAGGCAGGGCTGGGGTTGGGGGAACAATTAGGGATTCAGCCCCACCTCAGCATCTCCACGCTCCTGAGTCCATGCCCGTCCCCAAAGGAGAGAGTGGCCAATGCCAGCTGAGGACCATCCCTTGGGGAGGGAGGGGCAGGGAGGCGAGCTCTGACCACGTGTTCTCCCTGTTCAAGGCTCTGAGGTCAGCTGAGGTGGCCGAGCCAGCTTTCCAGTTGTGGAGAGGGCCAGTCTGCCTGGGTCTGGGCCTGGGCTACCCCAGGCTCAAGGTAAATGCCTTGAGGCACATGCTGGAGTGTCTGAACCATGAGCCCAAAGATACACAGCAGTCCCTCAACACTCAAATAAAGGAGGGACCAGTTTTTCCTCTTATTTCAAGACACTAAATAGGGAGAAGTGGAGGCAGTGTCAAAACAATTAATCGTACAATTAAAAAATATCCCAATGAAACATCAGCTGGCTTCTAAAAATGGAGGTGGGGGATGGGGACAAGGAGGATATGAAAATCACCAGGAGGACAGCTAAGGGCACTCTGAGAGGCGGGTATCAACCTTCTGGAGCTGCTGGGTGCTGCCCCACTGCCCGTGGGCCACACCTATTATCCCCTGCTTTACTTAACACTGTCGTTGCTTCCCATACTCTGCCCATCTAGTATCTTGGCTGTAGACACGTGACAGTCCCACGGAGACAGCCAGGTAAAAGTCCTCCCGAATCTTGCCCCAAACCCTTCCCTATGTTTGACTCCCTCTCACCCTGCCTGTACCAAAAGCACACCAACGCCATGCACACACACACAGATGTTCACCACACCTAAGAAGGCTGCTGAAGACTCTATATGATGCTACCTTGTTCTGACGTTTCCGTCCATCCACGGGCAATCTCCTACTACCCGTGTCCATTTCCACCCTCTGATCCTCTTCTTCCTAGTCTGGAGACACCCCAGGGTGAGGGCTGGGAACACCTCCCCTCCGCAGCCAGACTGCCTGCTTTCAAAGTCCTAGTTTCACCACGTGCCTCTGTAGGACTCTGAACAGGCCTCCTTAACCTCTCTGAGCCTCATACGTAGACATCCGAGAGAAGAGCAGGCCCTGCCTTGTGGTCCTGCTGTGGTGATTATGTGAGCTGCATTTACAATTGCTTAACATTGTGCTGACACACAGTAGGGGCACAGCAGATTTCATTATATTGGTTATAGTTGGACATAAAACTCCCCTTCTTTTCCTCATGCTGGACCCAGGAGGGGGCTGGTCTGGCAGGGGTCCCTCTTTCTAGAGGCCTCTCTTTCTCCCTCCTTTTCTAGTTTCCTCTTTCCCTGCCTGTGAGGGGGTGGGGTTTCAAGGGCTGCCCCAGGCTTTATGTCCAGCCTAGACCTCCCTCCTAGGTTCCCTGCCACTGCCATTCCTTCCTCCACATCCAGCCATGCCTCTAAAGACCTGATGAAATAAAATTCATATTTTGGGCTTCCCTGGTGGTGCAGTGGTTGAGAATCTGCCTGCTAATGCAGGGGACATGGGTTCGAGCCCTGGTCTGGGAAGATCCCACATGCCGAGGAGCAACTAGGCCCATGAGCCACAACTACTGAGCCTGCGCGTCTGGAGCCTGTGCGCCACAACAATAGAGGCCGCGATAGTGAGAGGCCAGCGCACCGCGATGAAGAGTGGCCCCCGCTTGCCACAACTAGAGAAAGCCCTCGCACAGAAACGAAGACCCAACACAGCAAAAATAAATAAATTAATAAACTCCTACCCCCAACATCTTCTTTAAAAAAAAAAAATTCATATTTTATGGCAAGACAAGAAAAATTTAAACATAAACTTTTTCTCTGCTTGTTTGGGTCTCTTCCCTCCCATTTAGTGTGTATCCTGTATCTGCATTAACCCTATCTCCTTAGGAGACAAACTTCCTTCTTTGTAAGGGGTCACAGTGACCCACTACTGGCTTTGTACTGCAGCTCTGGATTACATAAACTGTCAATTCATCATTTGACATATGACCCTTTGTCTCAAAAAGGTATATAACTGTGCTTTGATCTCTAGGGTGGAACAGTCCTCAGAGCTTTCTGAAAGACTATTTCCTGAGTTATAATCCTCAGGTTCGCTTGAATAAAATGTTCCATTTCTTGGCTTCCCTGGTGTCACAGTGGTTAAGAATCCACCTGCCAATGCAGGGGACACCAGTTCGAGCCCTGGTCCGGGAAGATCCCACACGCTGTGGAGCAACTAAGCCCGTGCGTGCTCCACAACTACCAAACCTGAGCTCTAGAGCCAGTGAACCACAGCTACTGAGCCTGCGTTCCACAACTACTGAAGCCCATGCACCTAGAGCCTGTGCTGCGCAACAAGAAAAGCCATCCCCTGGGCTTCCCTGGTGGCGCAGTGGTTGAGTCCGCCTGCCGATGCATGGGACACGGGTTTGTGCCCCGGTCCGGGAAGATCCCACATGCTGTGGAGCAGCTGGGCCCGTGAGCCATGGCCGCTGAGCCTGCGCATCCGGAGCCTGTGCTCCGCAACGAGAGAGGCCACAACAGTGAGAACAGTGAGAGGCCCGCGTACCGCAAAAAAAAAAAAAAAAAAAGAAAAAAGTCATCCCAGCAAGAAGCCCACACATCGCAACGAAGAGTGGCCTCCGCTCGCTGCAACTAGAGAAAGCCCGCGTGCAGCAACGACGACCCAGTGCAGCCAAAAATAAATAAATAAAACAAATAATTTTTTTAAAGTTCCATTTCCATTTCTTTCTTAGATCAACTATGGCTTAACTCTATCATTGACAAGACTCCTGGACTCAACACAGCTGAGAGTGACCACGGATTCCTCATCTCTTGCACTGCGGCCTCCATCCTGGCTCCTCACTAGACATGGAAAGTCAGAGTCCTCCTCATTCTTTCTACTCCCTTGGCACTATCCCTTGCACTGAGTTATCCACCACCTGATGCTTCTACTTACTGAGGCTCTGTAATCCAAACCCCAGCCCTCAAGCACAAGGGAATTTGTGTCCCTGCTCTCCACACCACTAGTCCTGCTCACCAATACAGCCCCTTCTCACACCGAGCCCTTAACTTGGGGCATCACCAAACACAAGCAACACAGGCCCCGAACACCCTGGTCAGGAGTTTGCCCGATGCCATTTGCTCTGCCAGGACTGCCCCTAATTCTTTGTTCATCTGGACAACATACGCTTTCTCTTCAAGTTGAATTCAAAGTCCACGTACCAGTGGAAGAAAACGTGTCCATGTTGTGGGGCTGGGGTGGCCTCGGGGGTACAGCGGACCCCCCACGCGGGTTCCCGGGCCACGATCACCTGCGCGCGGGGGTAATGGCGGCACTTCCGGTGGGTGGCGGAAGTACGCGCGCTCGGCGCAACGAACTACAAGTCCCAGAAGGCTGCGGGCTGGCGGCAGTTTTTCTCGCTTCGGTGGCAGTTTTTCCAGCTGCTGCTGCGGCCGCTGTTCCGGGCGGCGGCGGCCGCGGCGGCCGCGGCAGCGTTGAGGCCTTTGGTGTCTGGGCGTCGGCGACCCAACTTTTAATCTCTTACAACAGCTCGGGTTGTGGCTGAGAATGTTGCTCCTCTTTAGCTCTGCCTCTCTGCCCGCAATTAATGGACGACTCTGATTCTCCTCATGGGCGTCTGCGACACAGGTCGAGGGCGCGACGTACGTGTCTGAACCGTGCACGGCTTCGTGCTTTCCTCGTGGGCCTTTGCAACGGCCAGACCTGCCGTGGAGACCACCTGATGAGGACCACAGAAGATGTTTTTTCAGAGGCCGCTAGAGCAGGGGAGTCCACCACAGTCTTTGCGTTTGGCAAAGGCTCAAAGGCCGGCACAGGAGAGGGAAAACTTGACAGCAACAAACAGAAATGGCCTCACGTGTGTCCTGAGTGTGGAGTATGGAAGTCGGAGGCCGGCTAACTAGTAGTGGGCCATCCTATGTGATTGCTCAGGGGAGCTTATCTGGCTTTCTCCAGTGGGTCATAAGTGGGACAGGGGCAAAAAATAGGGAAGCTGGCAGTTAGTGACCAAGTCCTGTTTTGGGCCTGTTGCTACAGAGATTGTGGGTCAGAGAGTTCTGTTATATGTGGTCTGGCCATTGTTTGTGGGGCTAAGACCCACAGACCTGCTAACGTTCCCTGGCTCTTCAAGGAGGGAGAGACCACAGGAAACCTTCCCAGGCCTGCCTTCTGGTGGGAACCACTCTGGCTCTACTTGAACCTCAGGCATCGTTAAGCTCCTGGATTGTGCCCTTGTGTCTGGGTTGCTCCTGTGACCAGTCTTCCTTGCCTTGACTCTCCTGGAGTTGACCTTGGTTGCTTTACCCAAGGCCGTCGCTTCTTATTTGCACACTTCGTACTTGCTCACGTGACCCTGTAATTTGTATATTCTTCCAGAATGTCTGGAACCTAACTTCCCAAAGGAGGGTCTTGATGGAGTGGTCTCATGCCTCTTGCCCTGTGATTGAATTAGTCAAGGGCATTCTGGCCAAGGAGAAATGACAAGTCTGCTGGGGGCTTCTGGGGCAGTTTCCCTCTCTCTTAAAAATGGACATAAGACGCTAGTGTGTCCCCTTATATTGCTTCTGGACAGTGTTGTCTGCATGTAATGTATAGAAAAGTACCGCCATGCCAGCACCATGCGGAAACCAGCCCAAGAGGCAGCCAACATGCTGAGAATGGCAGAGCAGGAAGATGGAAAAAACCAAAATAAGTAATGGGATCCTCCCGGAGTCACTGAGTCAATATTGCCTATGCCCACCTTGGGACTTTTCATTATGGTAAAATAGACGACCTTGTTTGTTTTTATTACAGAAAATTACACACATACAAGAGTAAAGAGAATAGTATGATGAAACCCCATGCTTCCTCTACGCACTACTCAGCTTCATTTACTGTCAGCATTCTGCTTTTTAAATTTAATCTATCCCTACCTGCTGTCAGCAACCGCTGGATGATTTTGAAGCAAATCCCAGACACATCACCTCACGCATAAATGCCTAAGAACGTATCTCTAAAAGATAATGAAATCCATGGAGAAAGTAAATTAGTGGTTACCTAGAGCTGGAGGAGTTTTAGAGGCTATGTGAGTGACTGCTAAATGGATATCTGTGTCTTTTGGGGGTGATGAAAATGTTCTAAAATTGTAAAACTCTTGAGTATATTAAAAACCATTGAATTATACAGTTTAAGTGGGTGAATTTTATGTGAATGATGTCTCAATAAAGCTGTGAATAATCAGTACATAAGGTTACCAATATCTATCAGAAAAAAGATAGTACACCTGAAACTAACACAACATTGTAAATCAACTATACTCCAAAAATTTTTTTTAAATAAAAATGTTATAAAAAAGAAAAAAGAGCTAATGATGGCACAACTTCCTGGGAAGTCTGAGCAATTGAAAAAAAAAAGATATCACGGGAAAAAATGAGTTTAAATATATAACTACAAAATCATTAACACACCTAAAAATATTAGCAATAATTCCTTAATGTCAAATATCCAGTGTTTAAATTACCCCAAATTGTGTCTTTTAAAAAAAAAATTTGTTTATTCAAATTGAGATCTGAAAAAGGTTCACACCTTGCATTTGGTTAATGGGTGCTTAAGTCTTGTAGTTTATGGATTTCCTCCACAAATGCTTTTTCATTTCCATTTATTTGTTGAAACCAGGTAAATTTTTCCTGTAAATTTTTACTACATTTTGGATTTTGGTAATGGTATCCTTATGGTGTCATTTCTGTTTCCCTTGTTTTTCCTGTAAACTGGTAGTTGGATCTAGAGGCTTAATTATATTCAAATTTGTATGTATATTTGACAGTCTTTCATAGGTGCACGTTTTCTTTTGCAATATATATATTTTAAGAGAAACATTTTAGATTTATCCTGATATTTCTATATCAAATTTAGTGTGACAGGGCTTTATTTTATGCTTTGATCTTTTTTTAAAGCTGAAAATCTTGGCTCCCAATTACATCAGCAGAATTACTTAGTTGCTTTGTGTTTCAAATTCCTTCCAATCTTATTACTGAAAGTTCAAGAGTTATTTGCAGTTCTTTTTGTCCTTAGGATCTATCTCTACAGTGAAATTGCTGTGTTTTAAAGTTAATGGAAATAATTATTCATGTGATAAGCTTTTCACTGAACCCTTTCAATTTTTAGAGATCACTTAAAACTTAAGTAATTTCTAATTATGCAAAGCACTCTCACGGTTCCAAAATGAAAACTACAAAAGCAAAATTACACTTAGAGGAGCCTAGCCTCTTTGGCTGACCCTCTCTCTATCCCTGCCCTCTCCCACTGGTAATTATTTATATTAATTTTGGATTATTCTTCCATTTTAAAAAGTATCTAAGCAAATACATTCTGCATGTGTATCCCACACTCTTCCTTGTGTAAAATATTCCAAACCACACATAGTGCTCTGATGTACTTCGTTGCTTATACCTAATGATTTGGTGGGTGATCACTCTCTGCCAGCTGCTAGGGCATCATTGCGTTGCAGGACCACAGTTCCTTCCACCAGCCCCCTACTGATGACATGTAAGCTGTACTGAGTGTTTTACTATTACAAACAGTGCTGCAGTGGATACTCCTGTGCCTATGTAATTTTGCATTTTTGGCAGTGTGTATTTGGAATAGATCTCTAAAAGTGGGATTACTGGGTCAAAGGTAAATGTGTTTTTAATTTTGCCCAATTCCTGTCCTTTGAGGTTATACCTTTTGCATCCCACTAACAATGTATGGTAGGACCTGTTCCCCACCGTCTCATCAGCTGGGTATGGCACCAAACTTTTGAATCTTTGCCAATCTGATAGGTAAAAAATGGTATTTCAATACAGTTCTAATTTGTGTTTCTCTAATGAGTGAGAATTTCTCTAGTTATGAGCATCTTTTAATATGTTTAAGAACTATTACATTTCTTGTTCTGTGAACTGTTCATATTTTAGCCATTTTTTTTGTTGGTCTTTTACTCTAGCTTTGGAAGTTCCTTATTAGCAATATTAACCTTGCAAATTGCAATTTCCCACAGTTTGTAATCTTTTTATGTTGCTAATAGTGTTGTTGTTGTTTTTAATGCAAATGGTTATTATTATACCATCAAATTTATCAGTATTTTCCTTTATTGCTTCAGGATTTTGACTCATGGGTAGGAAATATTCTCAAGTTTTGTGGACATTCACCCATGTTTCTCCTAGTACTTGTATAGCTTCATATTTTACATTGAAATCTTTGACCCACTCAGAATTCATCCTAGTGTAAGGTGTGAGGAATGAATTTCATTTTATGTTTTGCCACAGGTAGACTAAGTAGTTTAGCAAAATTGTCTACTTTTTCCTCACTGTTTGAGGTGCTTCTTTTATCATATACTAACTTTCCATATATAATTGAGTCTATTTCTGGATTTTCTTTTCTGTTGAATATGTCTATCGTGTGCCAGTACTACAACTTTAAAATTATAGATGCTTCATAATACAGTTTACTATCTAGTAGTGCTGGTCCTCCCTCATTGCCTTTGTTTTTCAGGGTGTTTCTGGTTTTTCTCTATTATTATTTAGTGCTTATAAATTGTTAAGTGTTGAAAGAGGAGCTAGTAATAATAGTAATATCAATAGTAATAGATTAAGGGCTTACTGACTACCAGCCTGGTAAACCACACGTGTGTATTGACTCAGCTCTCCTTTTAGCAACCCTATAAGATAGACTCTGTATGAACTTCCCCTGGAACAGACAGGAAAGCTGAGGCACAGAGAGGTTAAGTAACTAACTCGAAGGGCACAGCTGGTAAGATGCAAAGCCCAGATTTGAACCGAGGCCATCTTGCTGCAGAGCTTGTGGTTTTTGTTTGTTTGTTTGTTTGTCTGTTTTCAAATATCTGCCAGTTTTAGACCGGACTGACTTGGAAATCCCAGATTCCCTCAACTCCTGGTTTGGTCTAGGCCATGTCTCCTCTTCTCTGGAAGATCAATTTCCTTGTTGTTACTGGGGGAGCCCTCAAAGTTGGGATGTAAAAGTTGAGTTTTGATGCCACTGGCAGGAACCACTCTGCCTCACACGGACGAGGGAATATTGCAGGCGGAAGAGGCCCAGCACCCCCCCCCAGGACCAGATGGAACACTGCTCCTAGTTCCAGGAACAAAACATTGCCCCAGTGGGCAGCCCCTCACAAAACTCCAGGGGGCGCCACTCCCACGCACTGCTCACACATCCCTCTCTTTCCCATTTTGTGGGCTTTTAGCTTTTCAAACCAGCTTTTCTTTCAATTGGTGTCATGAAAGGAAAGGAATTCCTGCCTTTGGCTGTTCTCAGTGAGAAGACAGCAGGGATATTCTCTGCCACTAGAACTGTAGCAGCTACGCTGCTGTATCAGGTGATCACCTTGCAGAGGTAAGGAGACTTGTCAGCCACCTGGACTGTAGGAGCTGTTGCTATCCCCTGTGTGAGTCAACGTTAACCTCTAAGTAAAGTCTCTAATTCTGATTGATTGTCTTATCACTAATGTGGCCCTGATGATATACTTCTGACAACTTGACCCTGCTACCCAGCCCTGTATTCCAGGGAAACAGCAGCAGTAGAAGAAGCCTCTCTACCTTGTGCTCCTGGAACTTCTTACTGCAAAGAACCACCCTTCCACACTTGACTTAGATAAGACTTGCAGATAACCCCCTTGTTTATCTAGGATAAGACCAGACACGTTTCCATTCTTTGTCGCACACATGATTAACTGAGCTGTTTGTCCCATTGGTCAGTTGGAACTTTTGTGGACCAAGTTTTAGTTAATCTTCTGTCCTCCGCACAGGACCGAGAACTTTGACATCAGCCTGGGGCAGCGTCAGAATGTTGATCAGCTCCTCCTTAACAACTCCTCCAGAAAATCAGCTGACAAACAAGACAAAATTGTTTTAAAAATTGCTCGATCAACTGCCCAATGCCTGTTCCTTCTAGCATCCCTGTAAAAGCAAAGCCTTTATCTGCCTGACCTTTGAGATGCAGATCTTGTGGTCAGAGCTATTTTCATTTGACACCTGCAAGATCCCGAGAGTTCCATTTGTTAAAGCCCCGGAAGATGGTGGTTGCCACAAGCCCCATGCCTGGGGTGGAATTACAGGCTTCTGATAGATGTTCTATTTATTTATTTATTTGGCTGCGCCAGCTCTCAGTTGCAGCATGCGGGATCTAGTTCCCCGACCAGGGATGGAATCTGGCCCCCCTGCGTTGGGAGTGTGGAGTCTAAACCACAGGACCACCAGGGAAGCCCCTACATGTTTTATTTAAACAGAATTTGAAAGAGCCTCACACAAACTTAATACCTAAGATGCACCTCGGGGTGGTACAGAGTGAACCTGGCCGAGGTCTTCTTGTTGCTGAGGACTTGATTTCAGTGAAAAACAAGATCCTATGGGCTTAGTGTAGGGAAGGATCTTTTAGACCCCCTACAAAGCCGGAATGAAAGCCATTCTCTTAAGCAGTTTCATTGCTAGTGTCAGAAGAATGGTTGAGCAGACATTCCCATCTTCGAGGCGCTCTGGTTAATGCGTAATGCAAATGCACACCGCACATTAGGGACGGAGAGAGGAGGTGCAAACAAACAGAAGTTTATGTTTAATTTCTTCTCATCCTGCCTTAAAATACAAAATTTCTTCCATTAAGGGAAAGCAGCAAACACTGACCCCCAGGAAAACTACAGCCAGCTTATGGAATGAATCTCACTCTGGTTTCATGTCAGACACTCAAGTGAGATAGACCCAAGTGATGGGCAATGGTTGAGGCTCTTCCCTCCTGAGACAGGCTGGGACCTGAAACCTGGGACCTAGGATCCTCTGCTGCAGGGCTGGCACCGGGACAAATGTCTCCTCGAGCAGCAAAATGCAAAGAAACTAAAAGGGACTGAACACAGCTGCCTGCATGTGCAGTTAGGGCAAATTACGGGCAACATACAAAAGACCAAAACCCCAGCAAAAGCAGGCTGTTGGGAGCAAGAGCCGCGTACCGCACGTGCCCCCTGCACACACCGCCACCGAGCGGGTGCGCGGACCACCTGAGCCACCCCTCTGGGCCAACCGCTGGACTCACCCCTACCCTCACCCCATGTAAGGAACCAGCTGGCTCCCCTCATGGAGCAAGAAAGGGCACCTGTTACTGGTTTTCGCTTCCTTGTGCTGCAGCATGAGTCCTACAAAAGACTTACCTGAATTTCTTAGCTGGCCTCTGATCAGTTTCTAATGATTAAGGAAGCCAAGGACTCTGGGTGGCAACACTCCCATTTCTAGGTTTCCTGCATCACTGGTCATTCTCCCCAGGCTGAACACGGAAGGATGGTAGGCCGTTCTGGGTAAATGGCACTAGTGAGTACAATGATTTGAGCACACATACGTTCTGTGCTGCCCAGGCACTTGCACTTCTGTGATGAGATTCTCCAGTGCATTTCAAGTTACCTCCTGAGAAGCTACTGGGTCCTCAGTGGTGACCCTCTGGGGAACCCAAGAATGATAGGAGGTGTGGCCATCACACACTTTTCTAGAAATACTTCCCAGAAGCCAGGTAGCACTTAACTTCTTAGTTCCTTGTCCTCCTTCTTCCTGATATCCTCAAAGGAGGTCAATAGTCCACAGGATTCTACTTTTGTTGTGGACTTTTAAAATTTGTTGTTAAGTAATTATCACAGGAACACTTAAATATTTTTAAGTGGAACAAATCCAATCAACTATTTATCCATTCCATTTTTCTTCTCGCCCATGTACAAACATATTTTAATATGACAGCACAGTCATGCACATCAGGCATTTTTCACTTCACATCATAATTATGTCTTACAGAATCTGCATAAAACAGATTAGAAACTACACAGATGTCCCCAAATGGTAAAATATCTAAGTAAAAAAGAACATTGATATTACATTTCCATCAACTGTTTCAATCTCTGAACAAATAATGTAATCATCCGAGGAAACAATTTCCCCACCTCAGTGCTTATATTATTCATTTTCGTGTTCTTTTTCCTCCTCAGATTTAGGCCTCAGTGCTATTAAGAACACTGCCTAGTAGATCAGCTTTTGTAGGACTGTGTCATAAGAGCAGAGATTGACCATATGTCATTACACTAAAAACTGTTGTTTAACAGTTTTCTTCAAGAATGAGTTCTCTGATGTCCAGCAAGGGGAGAGCACCATCTGAAAGCCTTTCTGCACTGATTACATTCATAAGGTTTCCTTCACTATGAATTCTTTGGTGTTCCATAAGTCAGATGGTCTGCTGAAGGCTTTTTCACAGTACATTCAAGTTTTTTGTTCCTTAAAAATTAATTTTATTATTTCTTTTTGGCTGTGTTGGGTCTTCGTTGCTGTGTACGGGCTTTTTCTCTAGTTGCAGTGAGTGGGAGCTACTCTTCGTTGACGTGTGCAGGCTTCTCATTGCGGTGGCTTCTCTTGTTGTGGAGCACAGGCTCTAGGCATGTGGGCTTTAGTAGTTGCGGCTTGTGGGCTCTAGAGCACAGGCTCAGTAGTTGTGGCGCACGGGCTTAGTTGCTCTGCGGCATGTGGGATCTTCCCAGACCAGGGCTCGAAACTGTGTCCCCTGCATTGGCAGGCAGATTCTTAACCACTGTGACACCAGGGAAGGCCCTATTTTTAAAATTTTTTAAATATTTATTTATTTGGCTGCGCTGGGTCTTAGTTGTAGCACACCAGATCTTTGTTGCTGGGAGCGGGCTTCTCTCTAGTTGTGGTGTTCTAGCTCTAGAGAGCGCAGGCTCAGTAGTTGCAGTGTGCAGGCTTAGCTGCCCCAAAGCATGTGGGCTCTTAGTTCCCTAACCAGGAACTCAACCTGTGTCCCCTGCATTGGAAGGCGGATTCTTAACCACTGCACCACCAGGGAAGTCCCTCATGTGGTTTTTCACCCTTATGAATTTTCTGATTCACAATAAGATAAAAGCTCGGTCTGAAGATTTCCCACATTGATTACATTTATACGGATTCTCTCCAATGTGGATTCTTTGATGTCCAATATGGTGACAATTCTGGTGGAAAGACTTTTCACACTTACGGCATTCATGCGATTTCTCTCCAGTGTGAGTTCTCTGAAGAGTAACAAAGTGAGAACTCCAACTGAAGTATTTCCCGCACTGTTTACACTCATAAGGCTTCTTTCTTTTCAATGTGAGTTCTTTGATGTGAAATAAAGCCAGAGCTCTGGAGGAAACACTTCCTATATTAACTACACTCATAAGGCTTCTCTCCATTATTCTTTTCTTAAAAATTTATTTACTTTTGGCTGCGTTGTGTCTTTGTTGCTGCACACAGGCTCTCTCTAGTTGCAGTGAGCAGGGGCTACTCTTCGTTGCAGTGCGTGGTCTTCTCATTGAGATGGCTTCTCTTCTTGCAGAGCACGGGCTCTAGGTGCGCAAGCTTCAGTAGTTCTGGCACTCAGGCTCGGTAGTTGTGGCACATGGGCTTAGTTGATCTGCAGCATGTGGGATCTTCCCGGACCAGGGTTCAAACCCATGTCCCCTGCATTGGCAGGCGGATTCTTAACCACTGCGCCATCAGGGAAGTCCCTCCATTATTCTTTCTTTGATACACATTAAAATCAAGGATGTGACTGAAAAACTTCCCACATCAAATACAACAGAACAGTTTTTCTTCAGTGTGAGTTTTCTGATGCCTAATTAGTTAAGACCTCCTGCTGAAAGCTCTCCCACGTTCACGACATTCATGGAGTCTCTCTCTAGTACAAATTATGTAATGTCAACAAGTTGGGAGCACCAGGTGAAAGACTTCCCACATTGATTACATTATACAGTTTTTCTTAGGTATGAGTTCTTTAATGTGCAACCTTAATAGATTTACCACAGTGGGCTTCCCTGGTGGTGCAGTGGTTAAGAATCCGCTGGTTGGCTTTCATTAAATTCCAGCTCCAAAGGAACCGTAATGGTGGCTGTTTCTATGTTCTGTGATCTAGGAATCTGAGGCAGCGGAAAGCTGTCACATCTTACCTTGTGACTGGGACCCTTCTCCACTTTCTCCAGCTTTCAGCTGACTCACTGTAATTCTCCCAGTTACTATCCTCATCCATTTCTACAAGTTCAGCTGCCTCTGCCCCAGAGGATACATGTGCACCCTTTTCCACCTGACAAAAGTCTAAGTCCCAGGCTCACCAAAAAGTCTGAGCAGGCTACTCTTCCAGACTGTTGGGATTTCCTACGCAATCTCCATGTTTCTGTGAGAACAGAGAACCATTCCACACAATTCCAAGCCCCTAGTTCCTTGCCGTTTGCCAACCCTAGGCACAGTGCCTGCCCGCTCTCCCTTTCCCAGATCCAGTGCTTCCTGGAGGGATACACCATCCCTTTGGGTACAGTATCCAATGGTGGAAACTTTCAAATCATGTACACCCCCTGCTATTACTGCAGAAGCAAATTACCACAAACCCAGTGGCTTGAACAACACAGATTTATTATTTTACCCTCTGGAGATCAGAAGTCTATCACTGGGCTAAAATCAAGGTGTTGGCAGTACTGCATTTCTTCTGAAGGCGCTAGGGAATGAATCCATTTCCCTGCCTTTTCCAGCTTCTAGAAGCCCCTCACGTTCCTTTGTTTACGGTCCTTCATCACTCAAATCTCTGCTTCTGTCACCATATCCTCTTTTCTTACTCAGATCCTCCTGTCTCCCTCCTGTAACAACCCTTGTGATAATACTGGGTCCGCTGGGAAGATCCAGGATAATCTCCCTGTTTCAAAATCCTAATGTAATCACATCTGCAAAGTCCCTTTGGCCACGTGAGGTACCACATTCCCAGGTTCCAGGGATTAACAGTGAACATCCTTGGGGGCCATCATTCCGCCACTCACAACCCCTCACGCAGGATCTTCAGACACATCCTGAGCCCTGATGGCAAACTGATGACTGAAATGCTGGGTGGTACAGGTGTGAATTACGTGGGCTTGGGGAAAGATTAGGAGCCACCAGTTTTGTTTGGCTGCGCCAGGTCTTAGTTGCAGCACGCAGGATCTTCAGTTGTGGAATGGGGGATCTTTCAGTTGTGGCATGCAAACTCTTAGTTGCGGCATGCATGTGGGATCTCGTTACCTGACCGGGGATCGAACCCAGGCCCCCTGCATTGGGAGTGTGAAGTCTTAACCACTGGACCACCAGGGAAGTCGCATGTATATTCAAAT
The DNA here is from genome assembly GCF_026419965.1 of Kogia breviceps. Taxonomy (NCBI): domain Eukaryota; kingdom Metazoa; phylum Chordata; class Mammalia; order Artiodactyla; family Physeteridae; genus Kogia; species Kogia breviceps. The sequence continues at coordinate 363,068 of NC_081327.1, forward strand.
CCTGCATCATTTCTTCCTACGTTAAGGGACGTGGAAACTCTTCCATTCACCTCAGAGATGAGTTTCTCTGACCTTCTGAAGCAGTCAACTTATGATATTAAGTTAGCCATAGCCTTAAATCTTTCCTAACTCAGCATTTATTACCTTCAGGTTTCTTTTAGTGAGAGTGGTGAGTACAGAGGCTCCTGCCATGAGACTAGGGCAGTGCTGGCCCTCCTGGTGGAATCATCCACCATTCCCTTGGTTGATCATCTCCAGCTCATCATCCGGGCTCCTCATATAATCCTGACAGATGTCCATCCATCTGAAGGAGGTTTGTGCAACCACCTGCCCTGCCACCTGCCGACCATGCTCCCAGGGCACTTCCTTCACCTGCCTCGGCGCCCACTCCCCTTATCTACCCCAGCACAACTTCCCAGGTCTACCCAGGGCCCAACCCTTTTGTTTTAACATTGCTTCTTTTAATCAAGTCATTAGTGAAAAGACGTTTAATCAAATAGGTGAGAAAAAACACACAGAGATCCTACCACAGAAATATATAGTTTATTTATCTATGTTCTCTTCCAATCCTTGTCCATATGCATAAATACTTTACGACAAATATAATATCAGTGCACAGACTTTTTGGTACCTGGCTTTTTAAACTTAGATTATAAGCATTTTCAGGTTTCACTAATATCACTTTTAATAACCAATGAACAAACAAATTAAAATGGCAAATCAACTGAGTGAAAAATTAAATGTTTTTCCAACTGACGTATTCATTCGAGATACTCCCCACTGCTTTTCTTACTGACTTACGTGCACGGCGTTCTCCCTGGTCATCCTTTGGTCTTGAGAACTTCATCACTCAAGGCTTTCCACATTCAGTCCCGAACCCCAACCAGGCTCACTCATGTGACACTGCAGGATCAGGCTGCAAAGGCGATGTCTCTTCACCTGGCTTGAGCGCTACGAGGTAGGCTGTTTCTTCTTGCATTTCACCCCGCTGTGTGTTTTCTGATGCCCTATCAGGTGCGAGCTCTGGGTGAAGGCCTTTCCGCACTTGTTACAGGTGTAGGGGCGCTCGCCGGTGTGAGTCCTCTGATGCCTGATGAGGTGGGAGCTCTGGCGGAAGGCTTTTCCGCAGTCCTGACATGAGTAGGGCTTGGCCCCAGTGTGAGTCCGCAGGTGCTGGGAGATGGCCGAGCGGTCGTTGAAAGTCCTTCCACACTCGTGACACTCAAAGGGTCTCTCCCCAGTGTGAACCCTCTGATGCTGCGTGAGGGAGGAGCTCTGCACGAATGCCTTCCCGCAGTCCGGACACACGTAGGGCTTCTCTCCCGTGTGGATCTTTTTATGCACGGAGAAGTACCTGGGGTTCCGGAAGGTTTTCCCGCATTCGCTGCATCGGCACACCTGGCTTCCTTTGTGAATTCGTGTAAACGTGATCTGCTGAGTACTCCGGGGTAAGGTTCTCCCACAGCTCCCGCTCTCCTGGGCCTTTCCCCGGCTGCAGCTCTTCTGATGAAGTTTTACACAGGGGTTGTGTGTCATCTTTTTGACCCTGGGGTCACGCTTGCGCAAGCGTTTTCTAGGAATGGTCTTCTGGAGGGAGATGCGGCTTGTGTCGGGACCTGTGCTCGCCTGGGGTTTGGGGCTTTCACCGGGTGGCTTCTGAGGGAGGGTTTTTTCCTGAGTGAGCACTACTGGTTTCAACGCCGTGTCCAAGACCTCCGGGGCCCCAGCCTGCAAGGTGTCTCCTGAGGCAGAGGGCTGGGCGTCATCCCTCGAGAATTCCTCCACTTTCAGGTGGCAGGCTGGCTCTTCCTCAGGCATGTTGGGGTTTGGAGTTAACTGTTTGCTTTCCAGAGTGGTCTCCCACCCTGAAAGAAACACAAAGGTACAGACACTGTAAACAGAAAGTGCTAAAACGGGTCGACAGTACAACATAATTGAATACCCAGAAGCTGTGTTTTCCCCCAGGTACAGTCATGCACCCTGGGGAGGGAGACTGAAAACAGTGACGCAGCAAAGGGTGGCACAGCGAGCTCGGGCCAGGCCTGCGAGTGCCTCCCAGCTCTCAGGGTCCTTGTTCTCATGCACCCGCAGGGCGGACGGCAAACCGGTCCTTCACTGGACCCGAGGCTGCCTCTGTTCATATGAGCCCCACCCCTCCAGATGCACAGTGTCGGCTAAAGGCCCTGGACGGTGCAGGGGACTCGAGGGCATGTCCAGGGCCCAGAGAGGGTGTAAGCCCTGACTCAGAGCCCCCGTGGCATCCCAGTCCCGGAAGCGTGGAGGGGCCTTACCCACAGAGACCAGGTGTCCAAAGGTCTCCAGCATCACGTCGTGGTACTCGGTCCTCTGTGTCGGGTCCAGCAGCCCCCACTCCTCCCTGCTGAAGTCCACAGCCACGTCCAGGAAGGTCACCGGTTCCTGCAATGTCACACACCTTGTATTTCAGCAGGAGGGTCAGGGAGTCCTTGGCGGGGACAGAAGAGAGGCTGGCGGGGACATTCCGACAGAGCTCGCTGTGCTGGGGATGCCCCAGCTTTGGGGTTTGCCTGGAAACACTGACTGGGGCCTGTAAAAAGTCCAATGGGTCTGTTCTCACAAAACCAGAGTCTGGGGCCCAGGCTGGAGGAAGAGCCCTACTTCACAAGGAACTACAAAGTGCCACAAACAAACTGCCTCTACCCTTTCCCCATGACTTCCCACCGGAGACCACGCCTCGAGCCGGCCTTGCCCCTCCCTGGGCATACCCCATTCTGGAACAGCCCCTCCCCGTGGGGACAGGGGTTGCCTGGGGGTGGGGCGGCTGCCTGGGCCGCACCATGATGAGTCCTTTCTGAGGACCTGACCAGCACTCCAGGAGGAAGAGGCTTCCCACCACCCTCTGTCTGGATCTGGGAGGCATTCTGCCCAAAAGGGGCAGAGCCTGCTTGAGAAAGAAGAGGCAGGAGCCCCTGAATACAGCTGTGCCTGAAGCCTGTCCCAGACCACTCATTACATGAGAGCCGATATATTCACTCCTATGCTCAAGCGAAATGTAGCCCCGACCAAGGTCACATAGACACCATCACTGGCTGCTCTCTAAGCCTCAACAGTCAGCAAGACAGGTCCAGTCCTATTTCATCTACACCCCAGCTCTGATTATTTTGAAGCAAATCCCAGGCTTTGTTTCAGTTATAAACACCCAGCTCTGCGTTTCTGAAGGATGAAGCCTCTTTTGTTCTAACTGGGATCCAGCCTTGATCTGGACGCCTGGGCCCCAGGCTGTGAACGCTTGGCCCCTCCCCCTCTTCCCCGCCAGATTTCCTGACTCCTGGTCACTGTGCCCTGCTGTGGTCTCCAATGACACCACAGTCGCTGGAGGGCAGGCCTGCCATTCATGCTCAGCAACTCTGAAAGGCCTGCCTGTGGGAGGCCTGTGGGGGATGCTGGGACCAGAGAAGGAAAGGGTGAAACTCCCCACTCACCTCAGGCAGTGCCTTGGCCAGCCTGGTGGCCATGTCCTCCTCCTGCTGAGCTGTGGTCTGGAGAGAGCTGGTGGGGCCCTGGGTGGGCGGTGCTGGGAAGAGACAGCAGCGCAGGGTTAGGTGGGGCAAGGACAGCCCGCGTCTGTCTCCGGGACCCATAGCTTATTGTGCCCCCCGTTCTTCTCTCAAAGCCTGTGCCCAAATCCCCATGTGTGGGACCACAGGGCACCACTGTCCCCACTGCGGGTCCCACCCACTCCCCCTCCAAGGACTGTTCCGGACCCAGTCCCTCCACTGAAGTAGCTGCCTCACCTCCACGTTCACCTCAGCGGCTAGCCTCACACCTTCTCCTCAGAGACAAAGACCCCATTTCTGGCCTCCACGTCCTCCACCCCTTCCTCCTTCCTTCCTGCTACCCCACAGAGTGGGGTACTTCCCCTGGCCCCAGGACCAGACTCATTCCCCTAAATCCATCTTGATGCAAATTTTACCAAGTTTCTTCCACCTCAGAAAACAGCTCTGCCTGGCTTTATGGCCCCTCTTGACCATGGCTCTTTGATGTCTGACTTTCCTTATGTGTCCCCACATGGTCCTTAGGCTTCTATAATGACGATGCCACCCCACTATCAAGGGGGACACATGATGGTGACCCAGGCTGGCCCACCAGGCCGTTGCTTCCTCCTGGCCAAAATGATTGGATCAGGGATGAACGTGGGCCCCCCAGCCAGCCAATAAGAGCCAAAGGGGCATCTGTTAGAACATTTAGGAAAGAGAAATTCCACCCTGGGAGTCCCTACATGGAAACAGTGTCTTTGGGTGAAGCCATCAAGAGGCCAGCAGAAGTATGATATAGCAGAGAGGACGAGTCCTGAAGATGTGTGGAGCTGCTGGGTCTAGCCATGCCTGAAGCTGGATCACCCTTGGATTTTTTTCAATATATTGTCCTTCTCCCTTAGGCCACTCTGTGTAAGGCTTGTGGCAGTCATGCCCAAGAGGTTCAATGGACATGCTGACCACAAACGCAGGACTCATAGGGTTCCCTGGAAGGCCTCTTTCATCATCCCCTGTAACACTAATTGGTTTCATTCACACCTCACCGCCTTTCATCTCGATGACCTCGACAACTGCCTCCTTGGTACCTATATTAGTTTCTTAGTGCTGCTGTAACAAGCTGCCATGCCAGTGGCTCAAAATAACACACATTTGCTGTCTTACAATTATGGAGATGAGAAGCCTGACACAAGCCTCACAGGGCTAAAATCAAAGTGTTTACAGGGCTGCATTCCTTCCAGAGGCGTCGGGGAGAACATACTCCTTGCTCCTTCCAGTTTTTAGAGGCTATGTAAACTACATGGCTTGTGACACTTGCCTTGTATCACCCCTGCCTCATTTTTCACATCTCCTATTCTGACTCTGACCCTCCTACCTGCCTCTCATAAGGACCCTCATGACATTCGGCACATCCAAATAATCCAGGATAATCCAGCCACCTCAAGATTCTTAACTTAATCACACATGCGAAGTGCCTTTTGCCATGTGAGGTTCAAGGGGTTCCAGTGTGGATAATTGTGGGGCCCTCACCCTGCAGACAACAGCACCCCAGACTCGGTGCCTGTGGAAGAGACCACTCCCACTGCCGCCTGCCCCTCTCCTTCCCCGCACCTGCTTCTCCAGGAAGCCCTCTTTTCTGAATCCCACCATCCAGCCTCATATTCCCCCCTCCTCCTCAAGCATCAAAATCAGCCAATCATTCATTCACTCAAGAAACATCTTCCAGGTACCCGTCACAACAGACACAGAAAGTGGTGTCCGTGCTCCACGGAACCCAGCCTGATGGACATCAAGCCTCATGGAGGCTGGCTCCCAAATACATCCTGAACCTGTGCCGTCGCCCTGGCCCACCACCACCGTTACCCTCTCTACCCCACCACCATCAAACACATGTTCATTTGCCAGACTCCCGTCTTTCTTGCTAGCTCGGAGGCTTGTTGAGCTCATAAGTCCACGAGTTCTGTCTATCTCGGTCACCACTTTATCCACAGCCTCCACTGAGTGTATGATGTTAGAAGGCACACCAGGGGACTTCCCTGGTGGCACAGTGGTTAAGACTCCACACTCCCAAAGCAGGGGGCCCAGGTTGGATCCCTGGTCAGGGAACTAGATCCCACATGCATGCCGCAGCTAACAGCTTGCATGCTGTCACTAAAGAGCCCGCCTGCCACAACTAAGGAGCCTGCAAGCCGCAATTAAGGAGCCAACCTGCCGCAACTAAGCCCCATTGTAACCAAATAGTAAAATAAATAAATAAATATTTTTAAAAAAGAGAGAGAGAAGGAGTACCAGAAATACAAAACCTGTGTGACTGATATTGATATGGCAGGGATCTTAGAGGGATCTGCTGGCTTCCATCAGAAATGTGTGGAGGGGGCTTCCCTGGTGGCGCAGTGGTTGAGAGTCCACCTGCCGAGGCAGGGGACACGGGTTCGTGCCCCGGTCTGGGAGGATCCCACATGCCGCGGCGCGGCTGGGCCCGTGAGCCATGGCCGCTGAGCCTGCGCGTCCGGAGCCTGTGCTCCGCAGCGGTGAGAGGCCCGCATACCACAACAAAACAAAACAAACAAACAAACAAAAAAAAAAAAACAAAAAAAAGAAATGTGTGGAGGGCTCATAAAAGAACGCAGTGCCAGGCCTCATCCAAAGGTTTCAGCAGCTCCGACGTGGGGCCTGAGACCTTCCATTTCCACAAAAGCGTCCAGAGAGGAGGCCATTCTCAGAACCTTGGCCCAGGCATAGTGACAGGTACATCAGCAAGCAAGTATCTAAAGCTCTGATTCAAGAAGTGGGGTTGGGGGAGGGGGGGAAGTAGATGCCCTTGGCGTAGATGGAGTGGGCACCAGCCCTCCCCTCCCCCTCCCAGGAAGCCTGGGGTCCCTTCGCCCTCACCCTCCCAGATGCCTTCACAGGAACTGCTGTCTCCCCACTCTTCCACTGCACTCACCTTCCTCCTCAGAGATCCAGGTTACATCCTCCACCAGGGCTACTGCCTCCTGGCAGTCCACGGGGTGCTGCGACTCCACCCACATCCGGAGCTTCCCGGGCAGCGCGCCCAGGAACTGCTCCAGCACCAGCAGCTCCAGCATCTGCTCCCTGGAGTGCACCTCGGGCCGCAGCCACTGGCGGCACAGCTCACGCAGCCGGGCCAGGGCTTCTCGGGGCCCTGCCGCCTCCTCAAAGCGGAACCTCCGGAACCTCTGGCGAGCGGTCTCAGGGTCAGTTAGATGCTTATCCAGATGCTGAGTGGGCTCCCTGAGGATGACTGGGCTCAGGCCCTCCTCTTCAGCATAGAGGGCGCGGATCTGGGTGTTCCGGGGAAGAGCCACCTCCTCGTTCAGCGTGAGGATTTCAACAACCTCGATCTTCATCAGGGGGCTCCCAGCAGGAAAAGGATGGAACTGAGGGTCCAACTGAGCCTCAGGACACTCTGTAGGTCAAAAGCAGAGCAAGACAGATGGCCAAAAAATGCATGAAAGGTGAGCAACGTCGTTAATCACCAGGAAAATGCAAGTCAAAACCACCGTGAAACACCATTTCATACTCTCTAGGATGGCTATTATCAAAGATGGGTGGTAACAACCGTTGGTGAGGATGTGGAAAGATTGGAACCCTCGTATGCTGTTAGCAGGAATACAGACTGCTACACTACTTTGCAGAACAGTCTGGCAGCTCCTCAAAAAGTTAAACATAGAGTTAAATCATGATCCAGGAGTTTCAATCGAAGAGAATTGAAACCGTGTGTCAACACAAAAACTTGTACAAGAATTTTCACAGCAGCATTATTCATAATTGCCAAAAAGGGAAAACAACTCAAATGTCCATCAAACGATAAATGGACAAACAAAATATGGTCTAGTTATACAGCATGGACCTTGACTACATTATGCTAAGTAGAAGAAGCCAGACACAAAAGGCCCTACTGTATGATTCCATTTATATGAAATGTCCCAAATAGGCAAATATATAGAGACAGAAAGTAGATGAGTGGTTTCCAGGAGATGGAGGAGGTGAAGGGCTTTGGGGTGATGGCTAATGGATACAGGATTTCTTCTTTGGGATGTAGACACTGTTTTTAAGTTAGATCATACTGATGGTTGCACAGCCTTGTGAACATAGTAAAAAACACTGAACTGTATACTTTCAAATGGTGAACTTTATGGTTTATAAATTATATCTCAACGTAGAAGGAAAAAAAAGACCAAGAGATAACAAGAATTATGCCGTATATGCCTGCAGCCATGAGGGGAATAGAACCTGATCCCACCTCCATGGGGGCCAAGAACAAGGATGTCTGGGAAAGGCAGGGACACTGGGTCTTGTCATAGAGTCCACAGAGCATTTGCTGAACAGAACTCCAGGATGGTGCTGAAATGCTAAGGAAAGCTCTCTATAACTCCAAGAAGAAATGCTAATTCTATGACTTAAGAGATTAAAAAAAATAAATTTAAAAAAGTAACACAGACTATGATTTATTTTTGGTTAGATTTGTTTTATAGAGTTTTCTTTTTGACCCCAAGCCAATCATCTCCAATCAGAACCTTCTCCTTTTTTCCACTATGAATCTTTCCACTCCCAGCCTGCCTTAGTCTCTACCAAACATAAGGGACGGTGGCTGACCCCCTTGCTAGGGTGGGCTCTGAGTAAGTAGCCTCTGCATGTCCTCCTCTGAGTGGTCTTTATTTCCACAACACTCACTTCCTAGCAATGTGGTAAATGATGGAATAAAACTGGAAGACACAGGTAGTGTTAAAACACAGGTCAAGAAAATTGTGAGATTCCCATGTAAGCATTAAAAATATTAATACACTGGTTTTAGGGGGATTATGACAACATACAAATGTTCCTGTCACATGAAGTAAAAAGCAGAACAGGAAATTACTATTGAATGAGTCCCCCTAAAACCGATTCCCCTGCCGAGTCTATGATTAACCTCTGTTATCCAAAACTTTATCCCCTTTCTTGAAGTCCCTGCTGACCTCAATCCTGTGCTAACTGAACATCAATCAACCAGTGTCAGATGACCAAGACTGCTGTAATTGATAATATCATTAAAGTACAAATTCAAGTTGTCTCTTCACGGTAATAGGAGCTAACAGATTCTGGAACCATGGACCACCTGGCCAGAGAATCCTGAACCAGAGACATGATGACTTCTAAATCCACGATTAAGTAATGTCACAAAACGATGATTAACCCTAGACTCTCAGTTCTTCCTTTAAAACACTCCTAAGTCAAAGACCAAGTTGGAGTGGATCTGAGACCTGTCTCCACGCAATGAACCCTTTGCTGCAAACTCCTGCTGTCAGAATTTGGCTTTCTATGCCTGGAGCACAGGAGCAACTTTGCTCACACTGCTGTGGAGTAACTGCAATTGCGTTAAACAAAAAAAAAAAAAAAAAAAAAAGACTCAGGAAGCGATTAGGAGCAGCGGCTCCCTGCATACGCTGCCTCTGTGTTTTTCCTCGCCGTCTGCAGCCTCCCAAGCACCTGCCACAACGGCCACTGGGCGCACTTATCAGACAGCGTTGGCTGCTGGGGAGCTGGCTTTGGCAGAGTCCGCGGAGCGCGCCCGGCCCCTCCTCCAAAGGGTGAAGCGGTAAAAAGTCCATGCCCCACCCACCCATCCCCATCCTGAAGCCTCACTCGCTCTTCTCAGAGCTCCAGGAGCGCGGGGCCGCGACTTCCGGCCTGGACGGAAGTGCGTCAGGCACCCTCCTCACTACAATTCCCAGGAGTCTCCACGCCGCGGACTTCCGGCCCCGCCATGTTGAGGGTTTGGGTTCGCCTGAGGCCCTTGGCAGGATGGCGGCCGCTCGGCTAGTGGTGGGGCTCTCGCCTCTGGCCTCCACTCGCGTTCTCTCTCCCGGTCTCCCCGGCGACGGTGGACGCGTCCTGGGGCGACGCCGGCGCAGCCTCCACACACACCTTCCCGAGCTGCAGGTCTTCCCCGTTGGGTGACGCGGGGTGAGGGGAGCGCGGCCGCTTTCCCCGAGAGCAACGAGCACCCGGATTCTTCACCCACTTTCCTCCCCCGCCTCCACATTCTTCCCCTGTCTCCTTACGGCTCGTCTTCCCTTCTCGGAATTTCCTGACTACACACTTCGGGTCGGCGGCGGCCTCCACGGACCTCACGGGCGTTGCCCGTTGCTGGCGCGCGATCCGAGGAGTGAGTCAGCTCGCGGTCAGGAGTCGCCCAGTGCCGGGTGGGGCCGCCCCGCCACCCCAGACTGGCCTTGGGCGCTCCAGGGTTGAAAAACAGGTCCTGGGCCATACAGTGACTTATCGGCCGCTGCCAGTCACTTCTTTCCTACGTTTAAAGTGGCTGTTTCCTTGATAAAAATCATGACAGGCATTTGATCTCCCATTTCTAACCTCTTCCCCCCACTTCCTCCCAAATAAGGTTTTGAGTTAGTTTCATCGGGAGGCTTCCCCGCCTAATTCATATCTGCGTTATCTTGAGCATTTAGTTCCCTTCCTGTTCCTTAGGATTTCTGGAGAGTTTTCTCCATCCCCCCCCCACCCAACCCCCACCCGGTCATTCTTGATTTGAAAGCTTAGTTCACTTTTCTTTCACTTACAGCTCTTATGGCTTGGTTGGAATTTCTCTCTGAGGATAACCTGGGAAGCCAGGGATAGGAGTTTACCAGAATCTCAGCAACACTGGCCTGAGAAGCAGCCCCCACAAGGGGTGGGCGTGGGGCTCCCTAGCGCCTCTGTGCTGGGGCAAAGGCACCATTTTGAGCAATAATCATGCATGACACTTAAGAACAAACTTAATTCTCCGTATTGCTTCATAGCTTTTTAACTTCTGAAATTTCCGTTTTGTACTCCTTGGTTAATCAGGAATTTTTATTTAATGCTTTCTCCTTTAAAAAAAACACGTTGGGGGGCTTCCCTGGTGGCGCAGTGGTTGAGAGTCCGCCTGCGGATGCGGGGGACGCGGGTTCGTGCCCCGGTCCGGGAGGATCCACGTGCCGCGGAGCGGCTGGGCCCGTGAGCGATGGCCGCTGGGCCTGCGCGTCCGGAGCCTGTGCTCCGCGGCGGCGGGAGAGGCCACAAGAGTGAAAGAAAGGCCCGCGTACCGCAAAAAAAAAAACCCAAAAAACACGTTGGGTTCTTTTTATTCTACTTCATCTCCTCTATCCTCACCCCTTCTCCTTTAATCTTGATCATATATTTACTTTCTCCTCTTATCCTCGGGGGCAGGAGGGTGTTTTCTTAGAATCTTGCATTGAATGCTCACTTAGAATGTTAACTGTTTTAAACTGTAGAGCTTGTCTGGGTTTGAATGTCAGGAACTCTGCCGATGTTTTTGGTGCTGAGAGTCCAGTATATCCGCCCTCTCCCTGCTGTAGCAGCCCTTCAGGCGGACACTGGTTCTGCAGTTGTCATAAAGCACCTAGTGGGTGCTCTGCAGTATGTGAGATGGCCACAAGCCTCTAAACCCATGGGTAAATGTCATCCTAGGCACGTCTCATCTCTTGGACCACTCCCCCAAACCTCTAAGGTAATCTTCTGGGCTGTCCGTTCCAGAAAAGTATTCGCCCCACTTGACAGCTGTGTTTACCAGCTAACAACGCTGAAACGGGATCCCCACCTCACTGAGGCAAGGCTGAGTGACCCACCCACTTACCCACCTACCTGCCTGGGGCTGCATAAAGTTATCCCTATCAGCTGCAGCTCCAAGTACAGGCTTTCAACCCACCAGCTGAATAACCCTGGGGGGAATTTGGGCAATTTAGTCCCCTCCCCTGCGACTCCCTATCTAGCTAGGGGGCTATTACACAAATTCACTGAGCCTTTGGGCAAGGGGCTTAATTATTAATTAATTAATTATTAATTCTTTGGGGCCTCAGTTTCCCCTAAGTCCTAAGTGATTAGGCACCTAAAGCCAGTACTGCATGAACAGTACTGGTACTGCTGATGGGAGCTGTTTTCTTCTTCTAATTACCGTTTTCTTCTCTCATGTTCTCTCTGCTCCCTCCTTTCCAGGTAAGCTGTCTCCTTCATAGTGCCCACTTTCCTAGTGAACGCGGACTGATTAACCAGGTACACTAGGGCTACCAGTCCACAAACATAATAGTAACTAATTACAATGATCTTTTACCAGCTTGCTGGGGGGCAGGGGCAGGGTCAGCTCCCCTATCCCTCTTCCTCCTTGTCCAGGATGCGCCCAGCTCTCACCCTTTCTCCTTTCCCCATCACTCTTTTCAGCTCTGCTGGGCACCCTGCTATATCGCCTTCTAAACGTGTCTCCCCCACTGCACTGCTAAGGCTGCTAACTGGGTCCTGTGCATCGGAAACCCCTAGGCCAGACCCAGAGGAGGATCTGCAAAAGCCACTTATGAGGATCTTTACATCAGTCAAAGTCTTTGAATCAGTAACAGTAGCTACCATTTCATGAAGGCCCCCCAGGACCTGGGCTTTTACACCATCACAGCCCCACTAAGCAATAGCGTCCAGCCTTTACACAAAAGAAATCCATGCTGGGAAAGGATAGGAACCTGCCCAAGGCCACACACTGGGAAAGGGAGCAGCTGGAATCCAAACCCTCTTCTTTTATGCCCTTTACACCAAAGAGGGCTTCACACAGCAACTATCTTACTTTTCCTCAAACGTGCCCAAATGTGTCTCATCCAGAAGTCATTGCACTTGCCTGACAGTCTCTCCTAGCATCTCCACCTGGTTCTCCTTCCCCATCCAGCTCTCAGCTCAGATGTCATCATCTCAGAGCTATCTTCCTGCCCAGTTCTAAACTAGTATTGCCCACCCACGCTTCTCCACTCCCTGATAGATATCCTATTGTTTCATTTTTCGTCATAGCACTGATTGCCACCTTAAAGTATATGACTCACTAATTTCTCTCTCCACCTTCTCTAGAACAGCACTGCCTAGTGGAACTTTCTTTGAAGGAAATGTTCTAGAACTGCACTGTCCAACATAGTAGCCATTAGCTGCAGGTGACCAGTGAACATTTGAAAGATGGCCAGTACGACTAAGGAACTGACTGGTAAGTTCATTTTAGTCAGTTTACATTTAATCAGCCACACGTGCTAGTGGCTACTCTGGAATGAATGTAAGCCCAGTGAGACAGGGGGCCTTTCCACCCTGTTCATCGTGGTGACCCACCCCTATGACAGTACTTGGCATTTTGGCAGGTGCTCAAGCAGTATTTGTTGACACAACACAGCTACTAAGTGCCTTGGTGAATGGTTCACCGAGACATTTGGGCCTTTTAGTCTTATGTCTGGATTTACCCATATTTGACATTTCAGGAAATCTTACTGGCACTGTGAGTGTCCCATCTGAAGTTATCATGGGAGGATGGCTGCTGCTACAAAGTTCCCATCTTGTACTTAGGAGCCTAAAGCAGGCCATGGGGTAAAAGGACACTTGGTTTGCACCCCACCTGCTTCTTCCCAGACCAGCCAGGTCAGGGACTTGCATTCATGCTCCCACAGCAGCACTTCTGTGGAGGACTTATAGGACTTAAGAAAGGGACTTCACACACTTCTAGCCTTTGTAAGCCTTCGAAACAAGTCAATGCTTTTACAGTACTTAAGTCTTCCATGGCATTCTAACATAACTTTCTCCAAATAGAGCCTGCTCATTAACAATTTATTCTTAGGTTCCATTTCAAAAAAGCATCACTCACAAAACCTTTCCTCTATCTGTGTTAAATTGGTTATTCCTGGTATAAGCCAGAGCTATTAGCTTCTGTATTTTGCAATCTGTTGCAACTGCTCAACTCTTATAACTATTTCAGAGGATTAGCTTTTTTTAAAAAAGGTGTTAATTGTTACAAGTTACAAATATTTCCTCCTTTTGAATATTTTTCTCATTTTGTGCTTTGGTGAGAACGATGCTACATATACATTGCAGAAAGAACCTGTTAACATATCACCCTGTGTTGTCATTGAGTAGCTCATGTTCCATGAAAACTATCTTTTAACAGGAAGCTGGAAAATATTCACTGCCCAGGTCAGTATAGAAACAAAACTGGCCACTTTGTTCTAAGAAAAAGTTGGTTTTAACATTTTTCCTGGGACCAATTTTGCCAACTTTACACTTTTCCAGAAATCTTTCCATCTTATTGTTGGTTCATTCCTGTACTCAACAAATAATTACTGAGCACCTACATTGTGGCAGGAACTGGTGATATAGCAGGAAGAAGATAGTTGTTTCCATTTTATAAGCATAGTTACCAGCAGCACCTCTAAAAATGGAAAGTCACCCTCCCACCCAGTTTTCTTCTTGGGAGACAGTTACATCCTATCAGTTTCTATATTCTCCCAATGATAACCAATTGACACATTCATACTTGGTGTGTGTTTGTGTGTATATTTTTAAGGAAAAAAACCCCATGTACATCTATGTATCTTTATATATGTGAAGATAACGTATGTTATAAGATGTACATTTTAAGAAATATATTTCTTGGAGATTGTTTCATATGAGTACATAGAGCTGGCTTATTCTTTATGACAGTTGGGTAAAGTACTATAATGAGAACTACATGTATTGCTGAATATCTGAATAGAGTTTCTTTTCCCTGTATAGGTTTTTAGCTTGCCTTTTATTTATTCTGTCTATCCAGAAAATGGGCTTTTTTTCTTCATTTCTGACTCATTTATTCCTGCTTTCATCTTATTTTCCCTCAAGACTTTTGGAAGTTTTTTTTCACTAAAAAAGGTTTGAGTCAAATGCTTAGTTCATTTATTTTCCTTCTTATTCAGTGAACAGTTAAAGCACTTCAGGCTTTGAAATTACTCCAGGGACTGTATCTGGACACCAGAGAGAGTGGTCCCCAGATATAAGGATTAAGATTACTTGGTCCTAGAGAACACACAGATGGATGGTAACAGATAACATAAAGTATTCTTGAATAAAGACTGCACAGTATGTGACCACACCCTGATAGGCTGGATTCCTACCAAAACATGTTTGATGGTCACTCAAGATTCTAGACTTTTGCCCCGTCCCCAAAGATGTGACCCTCTCAAAGTTCTTTGTAGCAGTATCTTAAGATTTCCCTTTACCATCCCTTACCTACTCTCTTGTCTCAGCCTGGCCTAGTCTTCAGAGTCTCCTCTTTGAAGATTCCCTCTCGTCTCTTGAAAATTTTCCAACCATTTATTCTCTCAACAGTTTCCTGAGTTAGGACGTCAGTCATTGTTCTAGTAACTGGGGACTTACAAGGGAAACTGAAATAATGATGCATGCTCTCACCCATGCTACTTAACACTTGTTCTAGATGTTCAGTTCGGATAGATAATAGAACCCAAATTGGAAAAACAATGTTTTACTATATATTTGTACAGTTGACCCTTCATGTCTGACTATACTACACAACTTTATTTTCTTTTAAAATATGGAACGCTTCATGAATTATATGTCATCCTTATGCAGGGGCCATGCTAATCTTCTCTGTATCGTTCCAGTTTTAGTATATGTGCTGCCAAAGCGAGCACTGGCACTACACCATTTTATATAAGGGACTTGAGCATCTATGGATTTTGGTATCCATAGGAGTGTGAAACAATCCCCCATGGATACCAAGGGATGGCTATCCTTACGTGATCAAAGTTTTGCAGAGTTTGCCTTCCTTATGACCTATCTGATATAAACCTAAATGTCTCATTCTGTTTTAAGTGTGGTTCTCTTCAGTGTAAGTTTTTCTGTTGTTCTGTCAAATAAGGTGAGAGCCAAGATTAATGATTTGCCTGCGCATATTGCATTGAGAGTCTACTCTCATATGAGTCCTCTGATGCTGAACACAATGAGGACTCCTACTGAAGGGCTTCTTGCCAGTGGGTTCTGTGACTCCTGAAACCTTCCTAACACTGATTATTTTCTCGGACACTCTCCAGTATGACTTCTATGATGCTGAAAAAGAGAGCTATTCATGAAACCTTTCCATAGCAGTCATGTTCCCATGATTTCAGAGTTCTCAGATATAATTATTTGGTATAAGAATTTTTCTAAATTGAACAGAACTGGAATTTTTTGTCCAGTATGAATTCTCTCAAATCAGACTTTATCAGGCCAGAAGCCTTTCCTGCTATGATTATATTCCTGAGATTTCTTCCACGTTTGAGTTCTCATGTTGGAAAACTCATGATGAAAAGGACTTCCTCCATTCAGGGTATCCTGTGAGTCTGCATGTGAGTCTCCTGTGTGAGCTTTCTCTTAAAGGCTGAGCTGAGAATAGGCTTTCTCACACTAGTCTTGTTCTTGAAAGAATTATCCTTGGTATAAAACAATTGATTTCCTACATCCCCCACATGTTGGTTTTATATAGCCCATGTGAGTCCTCTCAGGCTACACAAAGGATGAAATCTGGAGAAGAATTTCCTTCTCTTCCTCCCAACAAAAAAATCTTGTACAAGCTGTTTTTTTTCTACTGATGTTTGTACTAATTTGAGAGTTGCCATGTTCATATTTGCAGGGCTCTTCTGCTTAAATTCTTAACCAGTCAAAAAAAGTTAAATATCCTGCAGGCTTTCCTACAATCATGACCTTCAAAATAGTGTCTTTATTGTTTTCCTGATGTTTGAATCTAGATTATGTCTCAAGCTTTCCACCCAAACCACACATATAGTAATACTTTCTTGAAGAACACTGAGTGAGAAGGCAGAAGATTTGAGTGCCATCAAATATTTCTCCACGTCCCTTATCTTCATAGCATCTTTTCAAATTAGTGCCTTCTTGAAGATGAATACCTGTCTTCAGCATTTATCCATTTTCCCTTCTACTTCAACCAATGCCTATGCTGCCATTTTTACTGTCGTGGAGAGCTAAAGACACGTGCAAAACGAGCTGCATCAGAGAGGCCTAGCTTTCATTCAGTTCCAGTTCTCTGCACTGAGGAGAGGCACAGCTACATTAGTACTGGGAGAAAACGACCACTGCAGGAGATGGTTCTCTTAATAGTAAAGCTGGCCATTCCAAACACCTATGATTCCCATGTTTTTATGCACTGCCTCAGGAGGAGGTCCAGGCAGATACATTCAGCTGGCTTCACAAACCTCTACCTGGGTGTTTCTAAGTCCCCTCTCATTCATATTTCATTAACAGAACCAGTCAAGACACGGGAGAGTTCCAAAAACATTTGAATCTAGCTAGGTGAAAGCTATTAGGTAGTTCTTTGTACTAGTCAACTAACTGTCTGCCTAAAATTATTTCAACATAAAAATAAAAACCAAAGAAAACCTCTATTTCCACCCTTCAGAAGTCTCTGCCTTTATCAGACTTAACCACGTCACTGACTAATGCCAAAAATTCCAGAGTCATAATATCGCTGTTCTTGTATTTTTAAAATGAAATACTGATACATTAAAAAATATATATAGTAAATACATGTTAAAAAGAATAGTCACAGGAAATCCCTTGAAGCTTTCACCTATGAGCAGTTCTTGGCAGTTTCCTTTCCTTTGCTCTCTTGGGTCAATTACTCAACTACCCCCACTGAATCCACCTACGAATGGGGAGGAGCCAGCTTCTCCCCAGCCCTGCTGCTACGCTCTCAGGCCAGGTATTGCCACCTCTTCCCTAGATGCTACCACAGCCTGCTGCCTGCTTCCGTCTGTGCCCTTCCATCTTCACAGAGTGAGCTGTGAAAAGCACACCACACGTACTCAACGGAAACCAAACCCGCCTCACAGTGGAAGCCCGGTGTGCTGCCAAACTTAACTTGCATGTCAGTACACCTCGGTTACCTCCTCCCAGCCCAGCGGGTGACTGTCCACTCCCAGAATGTGCCAAGCCTGCTCCATTCTCACAGTAACCCCAAGTGGTGTTTGTATCTGGAAGCTCTTCCCCACCACTCTTACACGTCTGCTTTTTCTTCAGGAATTGGCTTAAATCTCACTCCTGCATTGTCACCTGACCAACTCCTCTAGAGTAATTCCCCATTGCTCCCTACTTTACACCATGTTCTTTTTCTTCTCAGTACTTACCACTATTTGTGTTTACACAGTTATATCTGTGTAGCTTGTTTGTAGAAGGCTGTCATCTATTAGACTAAGGAGTCTACAATGGCAGGGATTATGTTAGGTCTTTGGCTTACTACCTAAGTGTACAGTTTTGTTTTGTTTTGCATAGGACACAAGAGGCCTCCCACAAATATTTGTGAAGTAAAGGGGAGGCAGTGGAGGAAAAAGAAATCACATAAAGGACTCTTTGTGACACAGCAGAAATGTGTTAAGCACCTATCACCTCAGGCCTAGCCTGCAAGTATCCTGGTAAGCCTCCCTGCACAAGGTCTCTCGTTCTGGGGCACCACCCCTGAATCTCCTGTTACCTGTCAAGCCAGCTCCCCTGAGATGTGCAGAACCATAGGCGCCCATTGCCCCCCCAACAGCAGCTAGATTTAGGAAACTATTAGACCATCCAGAATTGCATGGCTGGGAGGTTTGCCTACATGGGACTTAAGTTCCAGAGAGGATGAGACACAGACCTAAGCCAGAGCCACAAAGATGGGAAGAGACCTTAGGAGGCTGGATCAACCAGGGAGAACAGAAACCATGTTGGGTGGATACAAAGTGCTTGTGTTGCTGGGGACCTTCCAGGTCAGGTTTGGTTTAGTGACCTGTGCTCACGGTTAGAAGGGAGGTTTTCATTGTAGAGAATGAAAGGAATGACGTGAATAAGGAAAAGGAAAACAAAATATTAATGTTGAGCCATCAGGCTAACAAAGGAGTCTAGGAAAGGGGGACAAAGAGTCAGTGGAGACTCTAGTCTATGTTGTGGCAAACAGAAGGTCATCACCAAAGATAGGACCAGATGGAGGCTTCACAGATGAAGACTGCCAGGTTGCTCCGAAGCCACTTTCATGAGAGCAGAGAACAACGGTGGGGAGAACACCCAAGGTTCTCCTTACAAAGCCAGTACACTCTGATACAGAAGTGTCCAAAAATAACAAACACAAAGAAGAAAACCACCCACCTCCCCAACCTAATTTATGAATATTGATGCAAAAACCCTAAAAACAAGTTAACAGACACCAGCAACACATTACAAGGGCACTTCTATGATTATGTCACTGTTAATTGTTCAAATGAGAAAATCCCCGTGGTCGCTTTGGAGGGGGGAAATCGGGGCTATTACTAATTTTCATTTATTAGAAAGGGTGAGGTGACTATTTCTTTATCCAGATAAAAACTGATTTGAATCACAGAATCCAGCAGCATGCTTGTCAAAACCCAGAGACTTGCCCTTTTAAGTCTAAGACCAAATATTCAAATCATCACTCTCTTAGCCCAGTGTTTTGGAAATACCAGATATGATGAATGCAATTACATGACCGTGCAAGTGAAGTAAAATAATACAACTGCCTCCTCCTTTATACTTGCTAGTAAGATGACTTTGTACTGAGAAATTAGTGAGACTGTAACAAAACTGTTAAAATAATAAGAGAATTTAGCAGCATGACAGGTTCATCTGCAACAACTACGCAAGACTGCAAGGGAGGATTAACCTGAGCAGATTAACAGCAACTACAGTGAACTCCCAGCAGCACTTGGAAGGCCTGACTAGCACGGTGAGGTGAGCAGATCCCTCTGTACACCTGTGCCAAAACTCAACTGAGACCAGTTCTACATCAAGGAATGTCTGAATCCAATCAAATGTAAGACACATTCTAATAAGATTTTCTCAATGAATCCTGACAAGCTGATGGTGACTGTTCATTTGGTTGAGAACAGATAATAGGTGTGTTCTTTTTTTTTTTTTGCGGTATGCAGGCCTCTCACTGTTGTGGCCTCTCCCGTTGCAGAGCCTGTGTTGCGGAGCACAGGCTCCAGACGCGCAGGCTCAGCGGCCATGGCTCACGGGCCCAGCCGCTCCGCGGCATGTGGGATCCTCCCAGACCGGGGCACGAACCCATGTCCCCTGCATCAGCAGGTGGACTCTCAACCACTGCGCCACCAGGGAAGCCCAGTTGTTTTCCTTTTTTCAAATAATGAGAGGAACTACCATTTATCCAAGTGTGTTGTAAAGTTATAGTAAGTATCAATATGGTGTTTACTCAGACACTGACAGAGACCAAGGGAGCATAAGGGGCCAAGACGGCCTGCACATGATGATGACTATGGGAATTAAGTCTGTGCTAAAGATGGCGTTTCCAACAGTCAGAAGAACCAAGTCAGAAAACAGTGTTGAAAAACCTTGTGCCCCACATCATATACACGAGGAAACCAGTTACAAGGAAACCCAGTTAGAGGAAACGGCTAAAAACCCCCCACAGAAATACCAGAATTGACAAAAGTATTTGTACAACTTGCCTATGTATGACATGAAACCTAGAATAGGACTAAAGACAGATTTGAAAGAAAAAAATATCCGAAATCATAAAACTTCTTTATGGAGACTAGATAAAGGTAAAAGATAAATGTCGGACTGGTATTTGCAGTATTAACATCCATAACATATAGTATATAGAGTCCTCCTGACCACACACACACACAAAAGACAAACCAATAGGAAGAAAAAAGGGAAAATACATAAACAAAAGCAAAAATACAAATGACCTATAAACTTATGAAAATACATGCAACTTCATGAGGGAAATATGAACTAAACTGAACATACCTTTTCCCATCAGATCTGCAAATCTTAAGAGGACTAAAAATCGCTGGTATCTTATGAAAACGAAAAGGAGCTCTCGTGTTCTTGAGCAGCTATATGTATTTTAAAAGATCTTAGCAGTTTGTTGCTACCAGATTTTTTCACTTACATCTTGGTTGATTCTAACTTCCATTTCTAGAAATCCCTACCTACAAAAAACCAACTTGACTGCAAAAAAAAGTATGCGAGGTAGTTTTTTACAACAACTTGAATGTCCATCAAGAGTAAAAAAATCAAATGTGGACTACACTGCATTTGCTAAAATGATTGATGCAGACCTGTCTGCACTGAGAATGGAAACACCCCCCAAAACAAACATGTACCCATAAATGTAAACGTATCTAAAAAACTCTAGCCAGAGACACCAGTTACTGGAGATCACAGGACGGAAGGGCAGTTAGACAGTGAGTGAAGCAGGGTGACAGAGCCCCTGTTGCCATCGTGGCACCGGCAACAGGTTCACGTTCTACCAAGCAGTACACCCCTGATTCTGAAGCCAGAGGAAAATGCAGGGCTTGATTCAGCATGTCTGCAGCTACTCATCACAACACCCCACTGGGGGTTTTCCCCATCCACCTCCTTTTCTAAGACACTAGATCCTCACTAACCAGGACTCCCGTGCCAGGACTCCCATGTGCCTGGTTCTCACCTGAAAAGGTGTCTTGAGGAATTCCTCTCTCCACCGACCAGAGCTCTTCCTCCTCCTCTAACTGAGATACCACATCTGGCTTGGAAAGCTGATGTTCTGCCCAAGGGAAAAGAGACAGTGCTTGGGAGGGTCTGTGTTCAGGAGAAAATACTTTCCTGCTGTAGCAATTCTGCCCCTGTGTTCTCCCCTGCTAGGGCGTGACTTCTGGTCTAGGGCAGTGTTAATAACCCCACCCATCCCATTTGCCAGCTGCTTGCTTTTCTGGACTCTTTTGCCAGTAAAGGAGGCACTGAGACCTGGTTTTGGCCAGCAAGACACAAAGGGAAGTTTGTCAGCTGGGGGCCTAAGGCAGTTTTCTTTCTTTGTAAGTATGACAGCTGTAGAAAGAGAACTAGCCAGGGTTGCCGTCTCTACTTTGCCTTGAACATGGATATGATGCTTGGCATCGCAGCCATGCATATACTAACCTAAGAATGGAAAACTTCACACTAAACGTGGACAGATGGAAAGGATCAGGGTCTCTGATGATACTCCTGAGCTGTCAGACACAGACACCACGTCCTGAAATTCTTGTTACAAACACAGTAAACATCTACTGCAGCAGCTGGAAACATCCCTTATAGACCCACCTCCCTGGTATTCAACGCCTCTGACGGATGGACTAGGTAAAGCTTCAGAAGTTATGTGAAGTTGCCCTTTTCCAATGGGTACAAAGTAAAGCCCTCTCCCTCAGGCTCCAGGGCCTTGACACTTGAACTCGGATCCCTGCAGGCTGAGCCGAAGCAGACACACACTTCAGAGGCACCACATTCGTGCTGCAAAGCGCAGATCTTTATTGACACAGAGGCCATCCTTACCCACTGAGACAAGGTTCCTGTAGTTCTCCAGCAACACCTCCCTGTACAGGGACTTCTGTTCGAGGTCCAGCATTTCCCACTCATCCGGGGTAAAACCCAGGGTCACATCTTCAAAGGTCACTGGTTCCTAAAACCCACAGGTGCGTGTTCAGCCAGGGCCTGTTGTCACCCACGCTGACAGGAAAGGGAGGCTGACTGAGCACATGTAGGCACAATCAACAAGGTGACCTGAGCATTCCAGGTGTGTCTCATCATGAGTTCCTGCATTTGTCTGAAACAGCAAACCCAAGCTTGACCCTATCAGGTCACAGCAAAGAAGACAACCCATGAAGCTGGAGCAGGTTTTTAATTTCTGAAAACCTCTCCATTTTTTATTGACCTGGGGATTCCAGCATTTGTATCAGGGTGTATACCTCCTGCGAGGAGACTGCGTGAGCTGAATCATCAAGCCCCAGCCTTCAGCCCCCATCCACTGCCCGTACTGCTTCTACTTCCTTCACCTGTCAAGGATTTATCCTTAGCTCTCTTCTCTCAGGGACTAAGCTCTAATGCCAAAGTACTGTTTAAATATAAGCGTGATCCCTGCTTAGACATGACAATGCATACCCCCACCCCACCCCCAGTTTAAACGGTAAATTAGTATCCCCCATACTTGAACTTCTATTCTAATCACTCCCTTGGAAAGTAACTTGCTATCCCTCCACTCACTAGGGTCTCTTCTTCCCAGCCACTCCCCCTTCCCTTCCCGAAATGCTACGGGCCCGGGGCATCTCAGGGAAGGTGGTGTCCCACCATCATTCCGCCACCCCCGCTCCCAAATCCAGGGGTAGACTCAGAAACTCATAAAGAAGCCTCTACTCACACGGAACCAGGCCGTCGGAAGCCCGGTGGCCATACCTTCCTCTTCCTCAACGTGTCTCGTGGGAGTGGGCAGAGTCCTGAGAAGGTCGAATTTGGGAGGTGGGAGGGGCGTGAGTGCTATGCCGAGGCCCCCCGCCCCCCTCGGCCCAGTCAACGGGAAATGACAAGTCCATTCCCCACCTCGGAAGACGCCCTAAAGGAATGTCTCCACCTGCTCTTGAACACGCAGAGGGACGGTTTCCCACCTTCCTCACCGAGAGGAAGTCGCCCCCCGCCCTGCCCACAAGCGCCGGGAGGAGGTGGGCCCGCCCGCCGCGCGTCCTCTGGGCCCCGAGTCCCCGACTCCCACTGCCACTAAAGGCCACACGGCGGAAGGACGGCAGGCGAGGCTGGCTCTGGGCTGCTACGATTGTTGTGGCAGGGGCCGCGGCTGGGCGCTCCCCACGGAGCAGCCCTAGAACTGAGCCCCCGACGGGCGCAAGTTTCCCGCCGCACTCACCCCGCGCGCGGCGCACAATGGCGCCCGTCGGCCCGCGGCGAAGTGCGTCAGCGCGCCGGCCTGGACTACAACTCCCAGTCATCCCCGCGGCGCGGTGCGCCCCACCTCGCGGGCGGCGGCCATCTTGGCCGGCCAACTCGGGGCGGCAGGCGAAGCCCAGGCGGCGGAGAGCGCCCTCGGCGGTCCCGCTGGGCAGGAGGAGGCCTTGGGAGGGGCAAGTCTGGCCGTTGGGCCCCAGCACCTGGGTGGGCGGCGACGCAGGCCGGGAGGGATCCACGCCCTGCCACGAGGGCTGCAACGCATTGGGCCGGCTGGAAGTGGAGAAAGGGACGCTTGGGAGGGGCAGGGCCGGAAGTGCTGAGGGGCGGGGCGAGCTTCTGCTCACACCCAACGTAGGGGGAGGCGGGGCGGGCCGGAAGTGCAGAGGGGCGGGGCTAAAGTCCTGCCAAGTTCCGGGAAGAGGGCGGTGCTAAAGGTGCGTCCACGTCTAATGGAGAGGAAAAAGGGGCGGATTGGGAGGGTGGGAAATGTTCTGGAGGCGGGACTGAAATCAGCCAGAGGTCCTGGAAGGAAAAGAGTTACAGGCCTGTCCCAAAGTGTGCAGAGGGTGAGAGTAAATGTCTTACAGGCCCAGGGAGAAGAGTGGGGGTCAGGACTGTCTACTCAAGTTGTGCGAAGGGCAGGGTTAAGTGGACCCAAGGCACAGGGATGGGGGGGGGGGTGGCTGTTGTCTACGGTAAACCAGAGCTAGACGGAAGTTAAAGCGGTGAAAGTAGATTTTATTCAATGAACTATTGCAACCGGGGAAGGGAAACTCCAGTGTAGAACTGAGATCAGTTCTGAATACAACCAGAATAAGTGGGGATTTATGGTCTAGGATTGGGGGAGTGGGATACTGGTGGATAGAAAATGAAGAAAAGGAGACGTCAAGTCTGGGGGAATTCTGGCTGAACCAAGATAATAGGCTTTTTTACTGAAGGCAGGCCCAGGTGCTGGGATATCACCTGGGATAGAGAGTGGGGATGAGTTTGATCAGATATCAAGAGTAGGGAATTCTAGATAAACTGATTTAGGATTCTTGCTAAAATGGGATTCTACGAGGAAGTACACGTATGGGGCTTACTGGGGAGAAGGTTCAGGGTAGCCTGTAAATTGCATGTTTTTTCATTTAGCAAATTAAGCATACTATTTTAATTTACTGTAATTTGATTATATTTTAAAAAATTTCTGAACAAATGTTAACTATTATGCATGTAAAATGTCAAAAATGTTATGCGTCACGTTTGCATACAGGACCCTAATCCTTTGTTCTAAGCCTTCAGGGCCAGAAGTATTTTGGAATTCACAAGCATTTGGATTTTAGCAGTACAGTAAGGTGCATACACTGCGCAATATGTAACATCCCAACAGGTCTGGGGCAGCGTCTGGGTATATCTGTATCAAAATATATGAGGAGTCCCACTAAGTTAGAGAGAAACAAAGTATAAATATCTGTGTTAGTTCAGGTAAATTTTGCAGAGACATAATAGGGGGAAGAAGCTTTTCATTAGAAAACGTTTTAGAATTTAGAATTGCAGAAAAGGCATTGTGGATCATTTATGAAAATTGCTGGATTAGCAGTAATAATTGTTTCATTCAATTGAATTGTTTCATTCAATTCAAAGTTTAATTTGCCCTTTTCCTTTCTTAGTATGGTCTGACAAACATGTTTATTGAGATACTGAATTGTTGAAATATATTAACATTCTTTCATATGCTTTTTAAAATTAGTAGTCCACTATTGGTTTAATTTTAACAATATATGACTAAGAATAAGAGATATAAAACTATATATTGACCAAATCACTATGGTAGCTGGTGGCATTCAATTGACTGAATCATGGGCCTACAATTTGATCTCCATTCACTGATATTATTTCATCACACATAGCATCGCAAAGTGTTCCATGTGAAGGGGAACATGTGTTTAAAAGTCATTTAAGGGGCTTCCCTGGTGGCGCAGTGGTTGAGAGTCCGCCTGCCGATACAGGGGACGTGGGTTCGTGCCCCAGTCCAGGAAGATCCCACATGCCGCGGAGTGGCTAGGCCTGTAAGCCATGGCCGCTGAGGCTGCGCGTCCAGAGCCTGTTGCTCCGCAGAGGGAGAGGCCACAATAGTGAGAGGCCCGCGTAACGCAAATAAATAAATAAATAAATAAATAAATAAATAAGTCATTTAAAAAACAAGAAAACGAAGAAAGATGTATATTTTTGTCTTTAAAACATGAGCCTCTAGGACACTTCTCAACTCCTCAGAGCTTAAGAAGTTCAGGTTGGAGAAGGAGGAATAAATTAATCAGCATTTTACCTGTAAATTATTAGTATCATAACTATTTCCTGGAAATAGGCTTTGGGGTCTATTTATTACTGCTACACATTTGTTCTTCGCCTGTTCTGCCACACATCAAGAATAAGTTCAAAATCGCGATAATCCAGACTGGATGTAGCACATGGGGGAAAGGTGAAGAACCTGAGCTCTGAGCAGAGACAGACCACATATAGCTTCCAGAAAGTGATCTGTTTCAAAAAGGAGTGTAGGAAGTCCACAGGATACTGGACAAACCAGGAAGGTGACTTTGGAATAATCCAGTTCAAAGCTTTGTACCCTGTATCCTATAGGGTGTGTTTAGCTGTAAATAACTGAAAATCCAACTACCGTAAATAAACACCATTTCCTCACTGAAATAAATGTCTACAAGTAGGAGGTTCCTGGTACTGGTTAAGCTGCCACCAGTGTCATCCAGGACCAGGCTCCTACTTTCCCTCTTGGTATCATCAAGTGTAGAAATGTCTCATCCTTTGGCCACTGGGATGTAGACAATGGATAAGCCAGCAACCTGCTTACTGCTGGTCCTGAATACAACCCATTTCAATATTTCTCTCTGCCTTAGGAAATTGACCTTTTCCTCTCTGATGAAAATTGACCCCCATCTTTCTTCATTCTCTTGTTTATTCACTCTGTTCGATAACCGTGGATTGATATACACATCCAGAACAGAAGGATATCTGCTTTCAGCAATCTGAAGTTTAAGATTTCTGTATGTCCTTGTTACCACAAAAAAGATAGCAAACAGACGTAAGGGCTGTAACTATTAGAAAAGAAAATATAAAAATGCTTCTATTAATAGATAACATTACGGACTTCCCTGGTGGTCCAGTGGGTAAGACACCCCGCTCCCAGTGCAGGGGGCCCAGGTTCGATCCCTGGTCCGTGAACTAGATCCCTCATGCATGCTGCAACTAAGAGCCCACATGCCGCAACAAAGCTCCCGCATGCCACAACTAAGACCCAGTGCAGCCTAAATAAATAAATATTTTTAAAAATAGATAACATTAGAATACTTTTAAAATCCAATTGGAAATTTTAAAAATCCATAAAGTTGTAATAAACCAGACAATAAGAAATAAAGATACATGAATCAACACACAGGTACACACAAAATCTGTATAACCTTAACAAGTATATTGAAAGGAGACTCAGAGTAGAAGCATAAAGACGTAACTGTCTGGGATTAATTTGTTGGGAAATGCAAGGAACCTACAGGAAGATAAGTTTCTGGAAAGAATTACACGTAAAATTGCATAAATGAAGATGAGTATTATGTTCCAGGTTGGGAAGGCCAACTATAAATCCCAAATCATCACTAGGCTCAATACAACAGCAAATGGGATTACGGGATTACAGTGGGCTCTTTGGGAGCCTGGCCCTTGACTTTGCTCTGTACTTCCTTCCTCTTTAAAATGTGAGGGAAGAAACTGACTGCCATCTTCACAAGAACAATCAAGTTGTATTCAAACTCATCTTAAGGAGAAATGCCCTCAGAAAGTACTAGTTCAAGAAAAGTCTTTTTCTCTCCAATAAATTTGACTTCAAAGCCATCAATAGCATGCAGTAATAATATAATTTTTTGTGTGTGTGTATGGTGGCAGGGAATTCATGTTGTTCAGCAAGTTGGCACAATTTTTTAAAATGGAGGTATGCTTTTCTTCAAGCACCCTTTTTTTTCCTACCCAGAGAGGACCCATGTCACCCACTATGAAGACTGAGGGGGAGAGTGTACCCATGTCTGCATGTGTAATTTGATGAATCCACCATATGCCCTTGGTCCTGTGTGTTTTCACATCATATCCTTGGAACTCTGGAATGTTTCTTTGCCTCCTCTGTAGCCCCTTGGCAGTGCCTCTCAGGCTGCAGCTGGCCCTTCTTCCTGACCACATTGGGTCTCTGCTCCTTGTGGGGTGTCCACCTCCCGAGGAGTGACTCTAAGTCAGGTAAGCAAGCGTCAGCCTGAGCCTGCAGAACCTTATTACCTGTGATGGCTGCTCCTAGGAGTCCCTGACTTGTGTCTCAGCATGATTAAACAAGAGACTTGAGAGCAGAAGCTGGTTGGGAGCAAGAAAGGATTATCATGTGAGATTTTTTTGGGGGGGGGCACGAGTAACAGAATGTGCCGCCATTCACTATCTCGTTGCATGAAATCCAGAGCAAGGGCTTCCAGGGATGGTTTCAGGTGCTCTGCATCTTCCACTCAGCTCTCCTCAGTGTATCGTCTTGCTTAATCCCAAGGCTCGTGTCCTCATGGCCTCAAGGAGGTTGTCACAGTTTCACGCATCACATGAAGCCATACAACATTTGGCTGAAGATATAGCCATCAGGGAGTGTGTTTGTTTCCTTTGCCACTGTAACAAATTACCACAAATTTTGTGGCTTACAACAGAACGAGTTTATCATCTCAGCTCTGAAGGTCAGAAGTCCAACACGGGTCTTTCTGGGCGAAAATCAACATATTGGCAGGGCTGCCTTCCTTCTCTAGGGGAGAATCCATTTCCTCGCCTTTTCCAGCTTCTAGAGATGTCCTGCGCTCCTTGGATCATGGCCTCTCTCTCCATCACCGGAGCCAGCAGTGTAGCATCTATAAGTCTCTCTCTGGCTCTGACCTCTGCTTCCTCATCACATTGCCTTCTCTGACTCTGACTTCTCCTGCCTCTTCTTAAAACAAGGACAATTGTGATTACATTGGGCCCAGGATAATCTCATCTCAAGATCCTTAACTTAATTGCATCTGCAAAGCCTCTTTTGCCCTGTAAGATAACACAGTCACTGGTTCCAGGCATTAGGGTGTGGGCAGCTTTGGGGAGCCATTACTTTGCCTACCTCAACAAAGGAAAACATTCTCTTCAGAAGCACTCTTTCTTTTTTTTCTTTTCTTTTTTTTTTTTTTTTTGTGGTACGCGGCCCTCTCACTGTTGTGGCCTCTCCCATTGCGGAGCACAGGCTCCGGACGCGCAGGCTCAGCGGCCATGGCTCACGGGCCCAGCCACTCTGCGGCATGTGGGATCTTCCTGGACCGGGGCACGAACCCGTGTCCCCTGCATCGGCAGGCGGATTCTCAACCTCTGCGCCACCAGGGAAGCCCAGAAGCACTGTTTCTTGTAGACTTCCTCAGGCCCTGTTGGCTCAGGTTGACACAAGTGTCCGTGTCCTGGCTGTGACAAAAGCTGGAAAAGAGTGGCTCGCATTTTGGCAGCTGTAGGTGACGCCTCCACAGTGGCTGGCACAAAAGCCGGCTTGGGTGAAGCTCATCTGCCCCAGAAGCCTCTCTTCAAGTTGAGTTGTAAGGACATATCCCCCATCTGAGAGCAGCTGGTGCTGGAAGTTTCTGGACTTGCTACCAGCAGAGATCTGGAACTGAACAAAGTCTCAACATCCAGGGAGCAGCAAGGAGATGGGGATCTTGGTGGAGGCTTTGATGGTAGTGCTGGAAAGGAAAGGTGGTATCCATAGAGTATAAGGGAAGAGCAGGATCTCTCCCTTGGGTTTAGGAGGAAAACCAGATTTTCAAAGGATTCTCATAAAGGGAGAGGGAGAAGAAGGTCTTCAGAGTTCATGTGTGGGACATTTCCCTTCATCCCTTCCCCAGAACCATATACCCTTTCGAGCAGCTATGGGTGAGCTTGCTCCCACTCCCAGTATCACCCTTGGAGTACGGACACTTCACCAGGCTGTCTTTTTTAAAATAAACATTTTATTTTTTTCCTTCCAGTTTTATTCAGATGTAATTGACACCCAGCACTGTATAAGTTTAAAGCATACAACATAATGATTTAACTTACATGCATCGTGAAATGATTATCACAATAAGTTTAGTGAACATTGATCGTCTCACATTGATACAAAATTAAATAAATAGAAAAAATTTTTTTACTTGTGATGAGAACTCAGGATTTATTCTCTTAACATCTTTCTTATATAGCATACAGCAGCATTAAGTATATTTATCATGTTGTACCACCTGACTGCCTTCATCCGATTCCCCCTCCCCCCTCCTCCTCCCCGCCTCTGGTAACCACAAATCTGATCTTTTTTTCTATAAGTTTATTTGGTTGTTTTGAAGTATAATTGACCTACGATACAATACTATGTTAGTTCCTGATACACAACATAGTGATTTGATATATCTATATGTTTGAAAATGATCACCATGGTAAATCTAGTTACCGTCTGTCACCGTACAAAGATATTACATAGTTATTGACTATATTCTCCACACTGTACATTTTATATCTATGACTAATCTATTTGGCAACTGGAAGCTTTTACCTCTTAATCCCTCTCACCTATTTCTCTCCTCCTCCCACTCTTCTCCCCTTTGGCAATCACCTGTTCTCTGAATCTGTGAATCTTTCTGTTTTGTTATGTTTGTTCTTTTTTGTTGTTATTTTTTAGATTCCAAATATAAATGAAATCATGCTATATTTGTCTTTCTCTGTCTGAATTATTTCACTTAGCATAATACCTCTAGGTCCATCCATGTTGTCACAAATGGCAAGATTTCATTCTTCCATGGCTGAGTAATATGTCGTTGTGTATATATACCACATCTTCTTTATCCACTGATCTACTGATGGGTACTAGTTTTTCTTCCATATCTTGTCTATTGTAAATAATGCTGCAGTGAACATAGGGGTGCATATATCTTTTCAAATTAGTGTTTTTATTTTCTTTGTATAAATATGCAGGAGTAGAATTGCTAGATAATATGGTAGTTTGATTTAATTTTTTTCTTTTTTTTTGGTAGTGCTGCGTGGCTTGTGGAATATTAGTTCTCTGACCAGGGATTGAACCTGGGTCACAGCAGTGAAAGTGTGAAGTCCTAACCACTGGACTGCCAGGGAATTCCCTGATTTAATTTTTTGAGGCACCTCCATATTGTTTTCCACAGTGCCTGCGTCAATTTACATTCCCATCAACAGTGGATAAGGGTTCCCTTTTCTCCACATCCTTGCCAACACTTGTTATTTGTTGTCTTTTTGATAATAGTCATTCTGACAGGTGTGGGATGATATCTCATTGTGGTTTTGATTTGCATTTCCCTGGTGATTAGTGATGTTGAGCATCATTTCATGTGCCTGTTGACCATCTGTATGTCTCCTTTGAAAAAATGTCTATTCAGATCCTCTGCCCTTTTAAAAATCGGTTTGTTTTTTTGATGTTGAGCTCTATGAGATCTTTTAATATTTTGAATATTAATCCCTTATCATGTATATCACTTATAAATATCTCTCCCAATCAGTTGGCAGCCTTTTCATTTTGTTGATAGTTTCCTTTGCTGTGCAAAAGCTTTTTAGTTTGACATAGTCCCATTTGTTTATTTTTTGCTTTTGTTTCCCTTGCCTGAGGAGACATAGCAAAAAAAAAAAAAATTACTAAGACCATTGTCAAAATGTGTACTGCTTATGGTTTTTTTCTATAAGTTTTATGGTTTCAGGTCTTACATTTAAGTCTTTAATACATTATGAATATATGTTTGTGCATGGTGTGGTGTGAGAAAGTAGTCCAGTTTGATTCTTTTGTATGTAGCTGTCCAGTTTTCCCAACACGATTCATTGAAGAGGCCATCTTTTTCCCCGTTGTATGTACTTACCTCCCTTCTTGTAGATTAATTGCCCATATAAGTGTGGGTTCATTTCTGGTCTTTCTATTCTATTCCATTGATCTATATGTCTGTTTTTGTGCCTGTACCATACTGTTTTGATTATTGTAGCTTTGCAGTATAGTTTTAAATTAGGTCACATGCTCCCTCCAGATTTATTCTTCTTTCTCAAGATTGTTTTGGCTATTTGGGGTTTTTTGTGTTTCCATACATATTTTAGAATTATTTGTTCTAGTTCTGTGAAAAATGCCATTGGTATTTTGATAGGGATCACATTGAATCTGTAGATTACCTTGAGTAATATGGACATTTTAACAATATAAATTTTTCCAATTCATGAGCACAGTATATCTTTCCATCTGTTTGTGTCATCTTCAGTTTCTTTCATCAATGTCTTATAGTTTTCCCAGTGTGGTCTTTTACCTCCTTAGTTAGATTTATTCCTAGTTATTTTATTCTTTTTGATTCAATTGTAAATGGGATTATTTTCTTAATTTATCTTTCTGATAGTTCATTGTTAGTATATAGAAACAACAGATTTCTGTATATTAATTTTGTATCCTGCAACTTTACAGAATTCATTGATGAGTTCTCATAGTTTTGTGTGTGGTATGTCTTTTTAGTCCTACCTGAACACTGACTACGCCCCTAGAAACATGAAGATGCAGGCAACTCTTTATGATACCTCTCTTAAAGTTAGTAGTGGAATGCCACTTGTGAAACATTTGTGAGTTTTTATAAAAGTTTGTAATTTGTTTGACGTGACAGGACTATGCAAGAAAGAAGTGGTTGGCATATTTTTCAGCTCTCTTCTGTGACTACTATAAAACTGTACATATATTGATCCCTATGATACTATAAGATAAATGATCTCTGCATGACACTTCAAATTTGATGGTTCTCTGATTTTTATATGATGTAAAAAATATGCTGTTGTCATTGAAACATTTACATTTTATTATCTATGGCAGTCATTTCTATGAGACATTGTCCATCAGGCCTAGACCCCGAGTCCCATTAAATGACGTTCTATGGGAAATCAAGGGCATATGAAGAACATAACTGCTCATACCTCGTTATCTGTAACTTCAGGGAGTTACAAGTGCAGAGTCTTATTACATTCAGGTACCTGTTTATGGGTCAAAAATAACTTGTGGATTCTGCCTCCTTTGTGGTTTATTTCTGATATCAAATCACATGGAATTCCAACCAATAGCTTTTCCATATTATGTTCAATGAGTTTCTCTAATCTATATGAATTTCCTGGTGTCAACTAATGTGAAAGCCATAGTCAAAAGCCTGCCAATATTGCCTCTATTCAAAATGTTCTCCAGTATGAGTCCTCTTGTGTTGGATAAAGTGAGAACACCTCCTGAAGGCTCTTCCACACCATTTACATGTATAGGGTTTTCCCAGTATGAGTTCTCTGATGTAGCATCATAAGTGCTGAAATATGTTTAAAGCTTTTCCCACAATGAATATATTCATAGGTTTCTCTCCAGTGTGTGTGCTGTGATGTTGAGTAACTGAGAAAAGCATGAAACATTTCCCTGAATGATTACATTGTAGGGTCTTTCGTTTATAGATCCTTGGATGTAACATAAAGCAATCACACCTTGAAAATAAGCTCCTGAATTCACTGCAAATATGAAGTGTCTCATAAGTATAAATTCTCTCATACTGAGTAAGGGATAATTTGTGCCTATACATTTATAGAATTTTTCTCCTATATGAGTTCTAAAATGTACTGAAAGACAATCTTTCTCAGTAAAGACTCTCCCACACTCAACACATTTGTAAGATTTGTCTCCTGAGTGAATTTGCTCATGGTTATAAGGGTTGAGCTCTGTTCAGACTTCTGTACACTCAACACATTGTATGATCTCTCTTGAGTATGACTTCTCTGATGTCATTATATAGTGGAAGAAGGAAGGACTGAGTTCTAATTAACTTCTCCCCAAAATGTATTATTCTTGCTGCCTCTGTCCTGAATCAGTGTTTTCTCAAGGGCCATGTGTTCCACCCCTCTCTTCTGGTTCTCCTGCTGCTGCTTTAAATGAGCCTCACATTCCTGGTCTCTGCCAAATGTGGAGGGATGTAGTTTAGCCTTTGTGAATCTTTCTATTTTCAGGACAGCATATGATTCTAAGAGAAATGCCCTGATTTCTGGCTAACTCTTTGTTTTTGAATCCAGTTTCCAAACCTGGAAAAAATGTAAATAATTATACAAATATAGACATATATATGTGTGTGTATATATATACATATACATGTATATCACATATATATGCCTCCTTCCCACTTGCACAGGGAGTCTTTGCAAGTCACTAGCAACATGTGAGGGCATGTAATCCTTCTTCAGGGAGGGCAGTGAAAAATTGGGACCAACAATTCAACTGACTGGTTTTCAGTCAATGAATATTCATTAAGTACCTAGTATGTGCCAAGTATGAATAAAGACTTAAAGAGGATAAGGAATGAGCTGGGCAGATATCTGATGGAAACGTGTTCCAGGCAAGGGGGGAACAGCATGTGCAAAGGCCCTGATGTGGGAGCATATCATGCATGTGAGCACCAGGGAGAGGATGAATGTGGCTGGAGCTGAATAAGGCAGAGAGAAAGAAAGGTGTGGACAGTGAGCTCAGGGCTGACCTGGCTGCCTTGCAGGCTGTGGTGTGGACTTTCCCCACTGAGGGAGCTGGGAGCCCTCAAAAATTTTAAGCAAAGGAGGGAGGTGCCATGGGAAGTCTCGGGCTGCTATGGGGAAATTTAGTTGGGGAGAAGGATAGAACCAGGGGGGCTGGTGACATGATCACTGTAAGAGATGCTGGCCGTCAGGCAGGCAGTGAGAGTTGGCTGCATTCTGGGTAGGTTTGAGCATGATGCTGGCAGGACCTACTGTCCAGTCACAGGTAGGATATGAATTAGCAGAGTCCAGACACCAAAGAAGATTTGGCCTGGGACTTCCCTGGTGGCTCAGCGGTTAAGAATCTGCCTGCCAATGCAGGGGACACAGGTTCGAGCCCTGGTCCGGGAAAATCCCACATGCTGCGGAGCAACGAAGCCCGTGTGCCACAACTACTGAGCCTGCGGTCTAGAGCCCGCAATCCACAACTACTGAGCCCACGTGCCACAACTACTGAAGCCTGCGCACGTAGAGCCCGTGCTCCATAACAAGAGAAGCCACCGCAATGAGAAGCCCGCACACCACTACGAAGAGTAGCCCCCGCTCGCCACAACTAGAAAAACCCCACGCGCAGCAACAAAGACCCAACGTAGCCAAAAATAAATAAATAAATACGTTTATTACAAAAAAAAAAAAATTTGGCCTTTATCAGGGAAAGAATGGAAATGCTGGTGACCAAGACAGGCAATGCTGTGAGAGGAGCCGGGACTCAATCCCAGCACTGGCATTCGCTTTGGGGCATGTAAGATGCTCATCAGGCCTTCCAGTGGAGAGTCAAGGAAGCAGGAGACTGTTTTAGTCTGGAGTACAGGGAGGGGCCTGGGCTGGTATGGTGTACCTGGGGATCATCAGCAATAGAAAATCTGAAAAAATGAGGAGGCACTGACCAGAAGAGGGAGTACAGAGGAGAGTGCGCTACAGAGCAGAGGAGTCTGATAATGGAGAACCTGGTGTGAGGAGGGGCAAGGCAAGGGCAGATCCCGACCTTCTTTCTCAAGCATGAGGCACTTTGGCCTTCGTGGGCTCCTTCCTCCATCAAAAAATAGAAAAAAAATACATTTTATGACTACATTGGTATAAAGACGAACATAAGCCAGACTGGATTACATTAATTTTTCTCCTCTAATTTTAAAAGGAATGATACCATTTTGGCAGACCCTTAAGGAATCTTGAGCACTCTGGCTTCTGTTCCTGATGGAGAAGTCTAGGAATTGAAAGAGGATCAGAGGCCACAGAAACCAAGGGGCCAGAACCTGATGGAGCTGGGGGACAGGACTCGACCAGGCAAGGCTTTGTAACCCGAGTGAAGGATCTTTTTCTTTAAGGGCACTATGTACACCAACAGAGGACAAGGCACCAAGGATAGACTTGGTTGGCTGCTACCCTGACTTGCCTTCAAAGAGGGACCTGCTGTCAGCTGTGAGCTCCTTAGGAGCCCAGGTCACACTCTTTTCCCAGCAGCCTCTGGCCACCAAGCACGCAAGGCCATGGTCCACAGGCCTGGATGTTTGCACCCCACACAAGACTCCTCTCACCGGCAGTCTGCCCTGAGCTTATTGCTGGGCAGCATGGTGGTCGGACAGTGCCTCCTGGCCAATCCCGCTTTCTCCCCTTTTCACTGTTTCGTTCTTTTACTAGTGTTATTCCCCAATAACCTTTTGTACTTCTGACTCCATCTCAGTGTATGCTGACCCTGACTATGACACCTCGAGAAGCCAGACAGGAACATCAGAGGAAAAGGAGGCAGGGGAGCTGCTACATGAAAGTTCATACACAGTTGTGAGATAGACTCCAGCATAGACATGGATAAACAATATGAAGTGACCAGTCCCGAAAAAGATTGGGTAGTTAATGAACAGACATACAGGAAGTGTGCAGACTTGCTGGTTGTCAAGGGCCTGCAAGTTAAATCAATGCATTTCAACTTCTAGAGTGGACATTGTGATAGGCAAAATTCTAAGACGGCACCCATGATTTCCACCTCCTGGTATTACACTCTGATTTGTTTTGGTTGTACAGCAAAGATGAAGGGATTTTGAAGATGTAATTTAGGTTTTAAATCAGTTGACCTTAACCTAATCAAAAGGGAGATTATTGGTGATAGATCAAGATGGTGGAGTAAGAGGGACATGGATCACCTCCCTCCACGAACACATGAAAAATACATCTACATGTGAAACAATTCTTACTGAAGACTAACTGGAAGTTGGCAGAAGGACTCCTGTATATCCAAGGCTGTAAGAGAGATCCACAAGTAATCGGGTAGGAAGGGAAGAAAAGCGACCACATTGGGACCTGTGCCCCTGGGTGGGGACTAAGAGGAAAGCCCTAATAACCCAAGTGCCTATCAGCAGATGATTGGTTTAAGAAGGTATGGGGACTTCCCTGGTGGCACAGTGGTTAAGACTCCACGCTCCCAACGCAGGGGGCCCAGGTTTGATCCCTGGTCAGGGAATTAGATCCCACGTGTATGCTGTAACTAAGAGTTTGCATGCCACAACTAAGGAGCCCACCTGCCGCAACTGAAGACCCAGTGCAACCAAATAAATAATAAAATATTGAAAAAGATATGTATATATTACATATATACATGTGGTATGTATATATTATATATGTACACATTACATATACGTATATATATGTAATGGAATATTACTCAGCCATAAAAAATAATGAAATATTGCCATTTGTAGCAACATGGGTGGACCTAGATAATATCATACTGAGTGACGTTGTCATACAGAGAAAGACAAATATATCACTTACATGTAGAATCTAAAAAATAATACAAATGAATCTATATACAAAATAGAAAGAGACTCACAGAGAAAACAAACTTATGGTTACTAAAGGGGAAGGAGAGAGAGGGATAAATTAGTAGTATGGGAATAACACATACAAACTATGATACATAAAATAGATAAGTAACAAGGATAACTGTAAGCACAGGGAACTATACTCAATATCTTATAATAACCTATACTGGAAAAAAAAAACCTGAATTACTTTGTTGTACACCTGAAACTAACACAGTATTGTAAATCAACTATACTTCAATTTTTTTAAAAACCTACAATCACCAATACGAAAACAAAAAAGTGTATATACTGGGCGAGATTCTTTGAGAATTGTCTCCTTCACCTTGACTTAGGCTGTGTAGGAACTGTGTCTGGTACCCTAGGCCTCACACACATCCTGCCTGGGCTACTCTGGGGGTTGCCCCCCCCAACATTCATGCTGGATAGTGGAAGTGTGGGTATTTATTATTTTTTGTACATATGCTAATTATTTCTTTTTGGAATTGTTTTATTTTATACACATACATAAAACTGAGAACATTTATTTCTTTTAAAAGCACATTTTCTAACTGCTTGCTGCTAATTTTTATATACTTATTTTTCCACAACACATACATTAATTTGCATTCCTAATCGTCCATCTAAAATCCTTACCTAACTCCCATTAATTCCAAAAATGTGTAGCTTCTGTTTAGATTTCTAAGGAAATAACTATACTGTCAATGGATAATGAGTTGCCCTTATCTGAATTTTAACATATTTTTCTTTAAAGAAATGTAATGATATAGAATTATTTCAGCAAACTATACAGTACATAAAAATAAGGCTGCACAGTAATGATGTACCGGGATAAAGCGAAAATAAATGTCAGCGAATCCACACTGATATCAATAAATAACTGAATAAGTAAATGCGGCGAAGGGACAGACAGCTCTTCCTGACAGCACCGCTCTTAAGTCCCTGGGCTGGAGGCGAAGACTGGGCGCAGGGCGGGCGGTGGGAGACCAGAACCCTGCGGCCGACCCCCGCCCAGGGCGAGGGGACTGGATCCGGGGCGGTGCCGAGCAGAATCGAAATGCAGGCACTCGGGTCTCTACACCGCACGGGTCCAGCGGTGGCCGCGGAGTCTCCAGGGACGCGCACATCCGGGTCCCGGCGCGCGCACGCGCATTTGCACCGAACATGGCCGCTGCAGCTCCGCCGCTGCCGCAGGTGGCGCCGGCCCGCCTCCGGTGAGTCCGCTGCGCCCCTCGCCCTTTCAGTACCCCTATTTCCTCCCGAGGGCGGTGTGTGTGTCGCGGGGGGCGGTGTCCGCTGGGTCCTGGTGACGCAGGAGCGGAGCGTCTGCCGGCGGGTTTCCCGCGGGCAGTGGGCGCGTCCGACTCGCAGGGCCGGGGGTCCGCCCGAGGCGCGGCGGCCCTCGCGAGTGAGGACGCCCCCGGCCAGTGTAGACGCCTCCCTTCTGCGGTGTGGATGTGCCCCGGCGGGTGTGGACGCCCCCTTTCTGCGGTGTGGACGTCCCATGCAGTTGAGGACGCCCCCTCCGGCAGGTGTGGACGCCCCCCTTCTGCAGTGTGGACGTCCCCTGCAGTTGAGGAAGCCCCCCGGCGAGTGTGGACGCTCCGCTGCGGATGTGGACGTACCTCGGCGGGTGTGGAAGCTCCCTCTCCGGGTGAGGACGCCCTAGCGATTTCCTCCGCGTTTTCCGGCGGTTCCGCGCTCGTATTGAGCTCGTCCTTCCATAGGGGCCTTTTGCCCTTGCCTGCCGGGTGTCCTGGCCCGGTCGCTGGGGCGAACCCCGGGTCTGCCGCCCTTCTGCTGCCGGGTGGTGGGAGGGCCCCGTGTGGGCGTCAGTGGGTCTCGGGCCGAGGTGGCCGCGTTGCACCCGCAGACTGTGCCGTTTCCCACCACTCGGCAGACCGGGAGGTGTCAGATCACCTGTTTTTTCCCCACCTAATAGCTGCAAAATCAGATCTTGCTGCAGTTCTCAATGAGGGCTGCCTTTTTCCAGCTGTTAGTAGCCACTTCGCTCTCCTCTTCCTTGGTTTAGTGGGTTCGTTTCCTTAGCTCCTCTTCCCCCAATAGTTTATGATAAAAGTTTTTCTACATCTAGAAAAGTTGAGACACTTGTGCGTCCTTATACCAACTCATTAACTCTCTGCTCTACTTGCTGTATGCCCTATATTTGTTCCCTTTGTCCACCCTTTTAGCCACCCACAATCTTTTTGGGATACAGTCAAAGTAAATGGCAGATATCACTCCACTCCCCCCTCAAACACCTTACTATGCTTAACATCAATTAGAGTTCAATATTGCTTTTTAAATTTTTGAGGGAAAACTGACTTACATTGAAATGCACAGGTATTCATTGTATCACTGGATGAGTTTTGACAAATGCAGTCCAAACCTTTATCAAAATTACCATCACCCCAGAAAGATCCCTTATCCTTTGCCAATTAAAATAAATTGCTTGTTAGCGACTTGGGCTTGTAAAAATATGTTTTGAATACTAAGACTTTGTTATTTTTTCTACCCACAGCCAGTAACTTTTCTCCCTTCTATTGATTGTTTCTCTCCCTTAGCACCTGACTTTTTATTTTGAAGTTTTACACCTACAGAAATGTTGCAGGAATAGTTCAATAAACACTTGTAAAACTATCCAGATTATCAAGTTATTAATACTTTGCCTCATTAGCTTTACCCTTCTTTTCTCCCTGCCTCAAACACACATCTTTTTATATCTTACACACCCTCCCACAGGAAGACAAAAGGTTTATTACTCACGTAATGAGACTGTCTTGGAGAGCAGGGCAGACTTCCCATGATGATCAAAAAAAGGGTGAGTGGGGGCTTCCCTGGTGGCGCGGTGATTGAGAATCCGCCTGCCGATGCAGGAGACACGGGTTCGTGCCCCTGTCCGGGAGGGTCCCACATGCCGCGGAGCAACTGGGCCCGTGAGCCATGGCCGCTGAGCCTGCGCGTCCGGAGCCTGTGCTCCGCAACGGGAGAGGCCACAACAGTGAGAGGCCCGCATACCGAAAAAAAAAAAAAGGGTGAGTGGGACTTCCCTGGTGGTCCAATGGTTAAGTGTTCTCCCTTCCACTGCAGGGGGCATGGGTTCAATCCCTGGTCGGGGAACTAAGATCCCGAATGCCATGTGGTGCGGCCAAAAACCAAATAAACAAACAAAAATCGTGAGACAGCAGGAAAAGGAGGCTCGCTGGGCTTTTATAGTGATTAATGGAGTTGGGATGAGGGTGGCCTTGCATTGGTTGGGGCTTGCATGGTTTGAACTTCCTGCCAACACCAAGGAGAAAACACTCAGGCTTTCTTGTTAGTTTGCCTCGTTTGCAGAAGGAGAAGGGGCAGTAGGTGGTGGTGAGGACAGGGGTTGAAAGCTGTCAGCAGTCAGTCATCAAAAATGAAGTCAGGCTGTTAATCACAATTGGTAATGAGGTGGGTAGCTTTATTTGAACAGGGCTAAAGTTAGTGGCAAACAATTTATTTTTGTTAAAGAATGTATCATTTGAAGAAATAAACATTATCATGTGTGGTCCACAGAGATGGTAAGAACCATGCAGATGGGGTCAGGCATCTGGGGTCTGGCAACCATTGATATCAAACATCCAGTCATTGGGCTTAAGTGGATCCCTCTGCAGGGTCATAGAGACTGGGTATAAAGCCCTTCAGAGGTGAGTGCCTGGGAATGGAATTCTCCACAAGCTTTATTTTATTTATTTATTTATTTTTATTTTTGGCCACGTTGGGTCTTCGTTGCTGCATGCAGGCTTTCTCTAGTTGTGGCAAGCGGGGGCTGCTCTTCATTTTGGTGCACGGGCTTCTCATTGTGGTGCCTTCTCTTGTTGCAGAGCATGGGCTCTAGTCGCGCGGGCTCAGTAGTTGTGGCTCATGGGCTCAGTGGTTGTGGCAGATGGGCTCAGTAGTTGTGGCACATGGGCTCAGTAGTTGTGGCTTGCAGGCTTTAGAGAGCAGTCTCAGTAGTTGTGGCTCACGGGCTCAGTAGTTGTGGCTCACGGGCTCAGTAGTTGCAACTCGTGGGGCTAGAGCAGGGCTCAGTAGTTGTGGCCCACAGGCTCAGTAGTTGTTGCTTGCAGGCTTAGTAGTTATGGCTTATGGGCTCAGTCATGGCTCATGGGCTCAGTAGTTGTGGCTCGCGGGCTCTAGAGTGCAGGCTCAGTAGTTGTGGCACGTGGGCCCAGTAGTTGTGGCACATGGGCTCAGTAGTTGTGGCCTGTGGACTCTAGAGTACAGGCTCAGTAGTGGCACGTGGGTTCAGTAGTTGTGGCCTGTGGGCTCTAGAGCGCAGGCTCAGTAGTTGTGGTGCACGGGCTTAGTTGCTCCATGGCATGTGGGATCTTCCTGGGCCAGGGCTGGAACCTGTGTCCCCTGTGTTGGCAGGCATGTTCCTAGGCACTGCACCACCAGGGAAGCCCTCTCCACAAGCTTTAATCCTAAGATACCAGAAACATGCCAAGTGGAGTCTAGACCAGTAGTTCTGACTCCAACAGATTCAACACCTGCTTAATTGTTTAAATAGTTGTATCGAGATACAATTCATATACCGTATAATTCACCCTCTAAGGTATACCATTCAGTGCTTTTTAGTATATTCACCAGGTGTTGCATCCATCACCCAGATCAGTTTTAGAATATTTTCATCATCCCCCAAAAGAAAACCCCTGCCCATTAGCACTCACTTCCCATTTCCTCCATGCTTCTTAGCCCCAGGCAATTACTAATTACTTTCTGTCTCTGCATTTGCCTATTGTAGGCATTTCATATAAATGGTCATACAATATGTAGTACTTTGTTTTGGCTTCTTTCACTTAAAAATGTTTTCAAGGTTCATCCATGTTACAGTGTATCAGTACTTGGTTCATTTTTATGGCTGAATAATATTCCCTTGTATGAATATATTAATTTGTTTATCCATTCATCAGTTGATAGCCATTTGAGTTGCTTCCATTTTGGGAGTATTACGAATAATGCTTCCATAAACATTCACGTACAAGTTTTGTGGCAGTTTTTTTGTGGAAATATGTCTTCATTTCTCTTGGATGACCTAGGAGTGGAACTGATTGTAGCCACCCTGGGGGATGTGAAATGGTATCTCGATGTGTTTTTGATTTGCAGTTCCCCGATGGTTAATGATATTGAGCTGCTTTTCATTGTGCTTATTGGCCTTTTGTATATCTTCTTTGGAGAATTGTCTATTCAGATCCTTTGCCCATTTATGAAATGGGTTATTGGTCTTTTAATTATTGAACTGTAAGAGTTGTTTTTATATTCTGGATACCAGTGCCTTATCAGATATATGATTTGCAAATATTTTATCCTATCCTGTGGATTGTCATTTTACTTTCTTAGTAACATTCTTTGAAGCACAAAAGGTTTTAATTTTGATTAGTCCAGTTTATCTACTGTGTCACTTGTGCTTTTGGTGTTGTATTCAGGTTTCTGAAGAATTATGCCTATGTTTTTCATTTAAGAGTTTTATAGCTTTAGCTTATATATTTAAGCTTGTGATGCATTTTGAGTTATTTTTTCTGTGCTCAGTCTTTTTTGTTTTTTAAGGTGGATTATCTGAAGCCATTCTGTCTCTGCTCTTTCCACAGGAGGAGTTCTACTTTTTTTAAAAAATTATTTTATTTATTTTTGTCTGTGTTGGATCTTTGTTGCTGTGCACGGGCTTTCTCTAGTTGTGGCGAGCAGGGGCTACTCTTTGTTGCGGTGCATGGGCCTCTCACTGCGGTGGCTTCTCTTGTTGCTGAGCACAGGCTCTAGGCGCGCGGGTTTCAGTAATTGTGGCTCGCGGGCTCTAGAGCGCAGGCTCAGTAGTTGTGGCTCGCGAGCTTGGTTGCTCCGTGGCATGTAGGATCTTCCCGGAGCAGGGCTGGAACCCGTGTCCCCTGCATTGGCAGGCATATTCTTAACCACTGTGCTGACAGGGAAGCCCAATGCTCAGTCTTTATGATCAGTAGTTACAGTATGCCTTTTACTGTCCTGAAAAGAATTTTATAGATATTAAATATCCATATAACTTTAAAAAATAAATGTAAAGAATCAATAAAAGGAAAGGCATTTGTATTAAAAAAATTATTTCTATGTTTAAATGTTTGGCACAGCTACCTTGAAAACATAAGAAGCAGTCCGCTGTTGGAGATTGTAGGTTTG
Organism: Kogia breviceps; assembly: GCF_026419965.1. Taxonomy (NCBI): domain Eukaryota; kingdom Metazoa; phylum Chordata; class Mammalia; order Artiodactyla; family Physeteridae; genus Kogia; species Kogia breviceps. Next base: position 405,726 of record NC_081327.1, read on the forward strand.
GATTAAGAGAAATAGGACAGTCAGAATTCATTGTCTTTAGTGAAGTTGCATGAGGTGAAGTATGGCCTGATGCTGCTGGAGCAGTGAGTGTTGTGGGTGGATCCAGACTAGGTGTATTAAATAGGAATGGAAGAAAGTACCTTGGTGGAAGCAGGTTCTAAGCACGTAACACAGTAAGGCAACCCAGGCTATCTGGATGATCTGGGGTGACAGGTGAAGGGTTAGTCACCCCCTCTGCTATGACCTGGAACAACATCAGGACAATTTATCACAGAAAACAGTTCTCCAAACAGACCTGAAGTCTCAACATGTGCTGGGGCAACATTCAGTGTATAGAAAGCCTTAGAGACTACCTTCTTCAGCGGCCATGGAGAAGAGAAGGGCAGGCTGGGGAAAATGAGTCATACTGGGGCTCCGGAGAACTGGTATTGTGAATATCTGAGGTCAGAGGACGAGTGGGGTTGGGGGGGGGAGATAGAGACCGCCCCCACCCAAATTTGTGAACAGCATCAAGGTGAATATTTTACAACATAGTTTTGGTATCATTGTACTGCCCAAAATAGCTACACAGATATGTATGAGGGCAATAATACAGGATTTTTAAAACAACCTTAATTAATGAAATTCAGTGTAGTTCCTGCATTAGATACCCTAATTTAATACTATTTCCCTGAAGTCTGTCCTAACGTCCTCCTGTATGCTTGTGATGGTTTGTTCTTTTTGCAGTAACCACTATGGCACTCAGGCCCTCATTGATTGAGTGTAGAGTTGGAATGGCCAGTTTTGGTCACGGAGAGAGATGCAAAATAGGGAATGAGTTCATGAATTCAGGGCTGTATCTGGACTTCCTTTCAACTTCCTTCCCCTAAATGAAGGCACCTTTTCCCTGATTTCTTGTAACACATGTAGTATTGTTCCGTAGTGCAGTACCCCAGGTTAATACCTGCAGGGACTTTGGTCCACCAGTTGGTCAAGCATCACGTGGAGCAGTCCCAAGTGTGTTAGCAAATATGCATCCCTGGTCCAGGCCCATCAGCTGCTAGCAGTTCCCCCTGCTTCCATCTTTGTGACAACCTGACACCTTCACAGATTTCTGGATGCCCCCAGGCGAAATACTGCCAAGGTCAAGCGCTGCAGGTCAGGCTAGGTGAAACTTGTCCCCTTATAGGTGTAAATTTACTTATCACAGCTTTATTGAGATATAATTCATATATCATATGGTTCATTCATTCAAAGTGCACAACTTGGTGGGTTTTAGTATATGTACGAAGTTGTGCAGCCATCACCACTATATATTTCTAAAACATTTTCATCAATCCAAGAAGAAACCCCATACCAATTAGGAGTCACTCCCCATACTGCCTTCTCCCAACTCCTGTCAGCCACTAATTGACTTTCCGTGTGTATGGAATTGCCTCTTCCGGATGTTTCACTTAAATGTGATCATACAATATGGAGTCTTTTTTGTCTGAGTTCTTTTACTGCATATAATGTTTTTAGGATTCATCTGTGTTATGAAGCACTTATCAGTATTTCACTCCTTAAGACTGAAGAATATTCCATTGTGTGTATATCCGCATTTTGTTTATCCATTAATCGGTTGGTAGACATTTATTTGGGTTGTTTCTGCTTTTGTTTATCATGAATAGTGCTGTTATGTACTCATAATTCAGGGAGAAGTTTATGTGTAGACATATGTTTACATTTTTCTTGAGTAGATACCTAGGAGTGGAATTGCAGGGTCATATGATAACTCTGTTTAACTTTTTGAGAAACTGTCAGACTGTTTTCCAAAGCAGCTGCACCATTTTATTTATTTATTTATTTATTGGCTGCGTTGGGTCTTCGTTGCTGCTCACGGGCTTTCTCTAGTTGTGGCAAGCAGGGGCTAGAGCATGGGCTCTAGGTGCGCGGGCTTCAGTAGTTGTGTCACATGGGCTTAGTTGCTCCACAGCATGTGGGATCTTCCCGGACCAGGGCTTGAACCCGTGTCCCCTGCATTGGCAGGTGGATTCTTAACCACTGCGCTACCAGGGAGGTCCCAGCTGTACCATTTTACATTCCCCCCAACAGTGTGTGAGGGTTCCAGTTTCTCCACATGCTCACAACACTTGTTATTGTCTTTTTTTTTTTTTTTTTTTTTGCCGTGCTGTGCGGCTTGTGGGATCTTAGTTCCCCGACCACGGATTGAACCCAGGCCCATGGCAGTGAAAGCCTGGGTTTTGATCAGCATTTCCCTAATGACTAATGATGTTGATCATCTTTTCATGTGCTTATTGGCCATCTTTATGTCTTCTTTGGAGAAATGTTTATTCAGATCCTTTGCCTATTTTTAAAATTTGCGTTGTCCTGTAATTATTGGATTATAAGAGTTTTTTATATCTTCTGCAAGTCCTTTATCAGATACATGTTTTGTAAATATTTTCTCCTGTTTGGTAGGTTGTCTTTTCACTTTCTTAGTGGCATGTAAATCTTATTTCAATAAAGGAAGTATCTATTATAGATGAAATGGACATTCCCTTTGCTCCTCTAGGGCTGTTCCCTTCCACACTCCCAAGACACTCATGATCACAGCATTGGTAGATGTGTTGCCAGGGCATTTTAATATTTTTACTTCGAGAATACTTTGTGTGTCTAAAAATTTTCACTAAGTGGTATCATCCTATATATATGTTTGACTTACCTCATTTCGTTTAAGTGCCACATACATCCTCCCCTTACAGACTTGTAGGGAGGTGCTCTCCATCTCTTGTTTCCACAGGACAACTGTAGGCCACCCAGGCCCCAGTCTACTCAGAAGGCTCAGTAGAGGAAACATGTAGCATGGTAATAAGGCAGCCTCAGGAGGTCTGAAAAGTAGGAGCAGCCAGGAGTGACAGCTGGGGATATGGTCCTCCTGGCCAGCTGGGCCCTCCGCATCACTGTTGAATGCTGTGGACCTAGCAGGCATCTGGGGTCTTGGCCTTGGCTTTAGACTGAACAATTCTCATTTTTCCTCACGTGTGATGTTTACCTTAATTCCCTGTGTTCATAGTTGATAAAAATTTTCATCATGAGTTGGAGCTTTCCTTAAAATACCTTATCAACTTATTGACTTAGGGTAAAGGGGTCTACTACTTTAATCTGAGAGCATTTTGATCAAGAGTCTGGGTGAGATTTGTTGAAATTACTTTCTGAATTTATTGAGATAGGATGTAGGGGGCTGTCTTCTATTTTAATCTGAAAATGTAGGGAATCGTATCAGTAGATGTTCTAATATTTCATAGGCCTTCTTTTGTAGGATACATCCAATGTTGCCATTTTGATGACTTTCTTCTGTTTCTTAATTAAATCCCCTTTTTATGACGAATATCACCTATGTATGCCTTCTTGTTCTTTATTTTATGATTACTCTTGCCAAAGGTAATTTCATTAGTCTTTTCAAATAACAGACTTTTGTTTTTTTTCATGTTCTTGGCTGTTTCCTTGTTTTTGGTTTCTGTAATTCTTGATCTTACCTTTATTATCACCTTCCTTTCACCTCCTGTTGGTTTTCTCTGTGGCTCTTTCCCTTACTTCTTAAGTCGAACAGTGATCTTACTAACTTTCAGTCTTCTCTTTACAAATACAAGCATTAGGGACTTCCCTGGCAGTCCAGTGGTTAGGACTCTGTGTTTCACTACTGAAGGTGCAGGTTCAATCCCTGGTTGGGGAACTGAGGTCCCGCAAGCTGCATGGCATGGCCACAAAAAACAAAAATAAAAACAAAACAAAACAAAAACAAAAAACAATAACAAAAAAAACCCAAATCAAACAAACCCCCCATGCATTAAATACCAACATTTTTTGCCTAGGAACTTCTTTAGCTGCATCCTCCTTTGCTACATGTTTTGAGATGTGCCATAATCATCAGTTGTTCAGTTCACCATGTTTTCTAAGTAGATGCTTTCTAATTTGCATCAAGATTTCTCTGATGTGTGAATTACTGAGAAACAGGTTTTCATTTTTCCAAATAAATAGGGTTTTTTTTTTTAAAAAAACTTACTATTATTTTTTGTATTTGGCATTCTTTCTGTTACTGGTTTTTAACTTGACCACATTTGTAGTCAAGAGACTGTGGTCTGGTCTTTGTTGAACTTATTCTTTGGCCTGGTTTATGACCAATATTAGCAAATGTTCCACTTGTGCTTGGAAAGCCTTTGGCTCTAATTGTTGGTAGTGGGTCTTCATTCAGCTGTGTGAGCAGGCTGGCTAATTACATTCTCTTATGCTTGTCTCTATTCAGTCTTTCTGCATTTCCATTTCTGAAGGAGGTTCATAAACCCTCCCAGTATGTTTGGATTTGCTGACTTTGCTCTGTGTTTGGAGGCATGCTGTTAATGTAGACGTCTTTGCCATTGTTATATTGCCCTGTTAATCATCCTTGAAGTTTATTGTTGGTTAGCAAAGCATCATTCAGTCTTTGTTTGGTTAGCATTTGTCTGTTCCAAACTTTTGCTTTTGTCTTCTGTGTCCTTTTGCTTTTGGTGTCTGTTACAAACACGTTTTTTAATGCAGTCTGACACTGTTTATCTTGCCCATCAAAGCCACTTACATTTATTATTATTGGTGATGTCCTATTTTATACTTTCTATCTTAACCTGTCCTTTTTGAGCTTTCCCCCTTAGCACCTTCTTCTGGATTGATCTGTTTTTTCTCCTTTTCTTTATTATTCTTTTCTCCTGTAACAGGGTTTTTCCACTTCGGCACTATTTACATTTGAGTTTTGAGGCTGGTTATTCTATGTGTGAGAGGCTGTCTTGTGTTTTAAAGGTATTTCACAGCATCCCTAGATTCTAGTAGCATCTGACCCCAAGTCATGACAGCCAAAAATGTTCCCAGATGTTTCCAAGTGTCTTTTGAGGGTGAAACCGTCTCTGGTTGAGAACCACTGCTCTGTGGGCTTGGAAGTTTTACATGACATTTATTCTTTTATTCCTGACTTGACCAGGTCTAACATGAATCATGAACAATATAAGAATGTCATGGCACTTAATTTTGCTACCCCGTTTTCATCTCATGGGCCCCTGCCATTCAGTATTTTAGTCCATCCCATTGTTAACCCCTGAGTCATTGTTATTGCTTCATTTTATGTGGTCAGCGCTGGATTTTATTTAGATAAATGTTCTCTCCATTCCTTCCTTCTGGGTTTTTTTTTTTCCCTGAAGAACATTTTTTTTCTAATTCTTTTGGCAAGTGTCCTTGGAGATAAACCCTGCTTTTGCTTTTCTGAAGCTGCCTTTACCTTACTTTCACTCTTTTTTCTTTTTAAAATTTTATTTATTTATTTAATTTTGACTGCGTTGGGTCTTCGTTGTTGCATGTGGGCTTTCTCTAGTTGTGGTGAGCGGGGGCTACTCTTTGTTGTGGTGTGCGGGCAGTGAGAAGCAGTGGCTTCTCGTTGCGGAGCATGGGCTCTGGGGGCATGGGCTTCAGTAGTTGTGGCATGAGGGCTCAGTAGTTGTGGCTTGTGGGCTCTAGATTGCTGGCTTAGTAGTTGTGGTGCATGGGCTTAGTTGCTCTGCGGCATGTGGGATCTTCCCAGACCAGGGCTGAAACCCGTGTCCCCTGCATTGGCAGGTGGATTCCCAACCACTGTGCCACCAGGGAAGTCCCTTACTTTCACTCATGAACAATCATGTATCTGACAGTTTTTTCCCTCGACACTTTGATGGTAATCTTCCATTACTATCAGGTTTCTATTTTTGTTACCAAGTTAATCACAGTACTGTTCATTCCTTCACGGGTGGTCTTTTTCCTGGTGGCCTCTAAGACCATCTCCTTAGGTATACCTTGATGTCCAGTTATGCTTGGGACTCAGGCCTTCTGAATCTTAAGACACCACCAAGTGGAATTGCACCGTGGCAGAATGTACCTGTTTTATGTTTCTATGGCGACTATCAAGTTACATCGCCAAGTGGACTGACCTCTTTACATGCCCACCAACTCTCTTCTTGCATGACATGCTCAAGCATTATATTATCATGCCTTATTTTACTTTTACTCGTGTGAAATGTGCATATTTTGTATTCTTAAAGTTACACTTTGTAAATGCCTTTAGGTGTGAATGAGCAAGAATTTCATGTATTCAGGACATTTCTATTTTCTCTCCATCAAGTTCCTCCTTGTATCCTTTACCCATTTTTTTCCCTTTTATGTGCTGTTCTGTAAGAATTTTTTTATAGATCTCCGGCACTATTTCTTTGTCTCTTTTATACTTTATAGTATCATCTCTCCACCTGCCACTTGTATTTTGACTCTTACTGTGTTTTTTGTTGTTTGGAAATTTTTTAAAAATCAATTCATTAATTAATTTTATTTTTGGCTGTGCTGGGTCTTTGTTGCTGCATGCGGGCTTTCTCTAGTTGCGGCAAGCAGAGGCTACTCGTCATTGTGGTGCGTGGGCTTCTCACTGTGGTGGCTTCTCTTGTTGCATAGCACGGGCTCCAGGTGCACAGGCTTCAGTAGTTGTGGCATGCAGGCTCAGTAGTTGTGGCTTGTGGGCTCTAGAGCGTAGGCTCAGTAGTTGTGGCACATGGACTTAGTTGCTCTGTGGCATGTGGGATCTTCCTGGACCAGGGCTCAAACCCGTGTCCCCTTCATTGGCAGGCGGATTCTTAACTACTGTGCCACCAAGGAAGCCCGAGAGCCAGTTTTCTTGATATCTTCTTTTTTTTTTTTTTTTTTTTTTTTTGTGGTATGCGGGCCTCTCACTGCTGTGGCCTCTCCCGTTGCGGAGCACAGGCTCCGGACGCGCAGGCCCGGTGGCCATGGCTCACGGGCTCAGCCGCTCCACGGCATGTGGGATCCTCCCGGACCGGGGCATGAACCCGTGTCCCCTGCATTGGCAGGCGGATTCTCAACCACTGCGCCACCAGGGAAGCCCTCTTGATATCTTCAAGTCAAAGGGGTGGGAGCATGGTTAGAGAAAGATCCATAACAGTGAAGACACTGGCAACCACTTACAGTACTGTCTGTTCTCCAGCTCAGAGCCAGCCTCACACGTGATGTAATTCTCGTAATAACCCTACAGGAAGGTCGTTGACAGATCTAGGAATTTCAGAACTTTCAGGTCACCAGGCCTATGTTGTGTCCCATCCACGAAGGCAGAACTCTGACCACAAAGGTGCGGTGAAAACTGCTCGTTCAATGCTATTGTAATCCCATTGTGAAGTGGAGGATCTGGAGTGTGTACTGTTTGTTGGTAAGGGAAGTGGGTGATGGGGACAAGCACACAGTGGCTGAGATGTGTTCCTGTGTGATCAGAGTGACACCTGTCCTCTGATCTCCCACATCTTAGGCTAATCCTTTTGGTGATATTTACCCCCAACACCATTCCCCCTGCCTGTTCTCTAGGAGGGTGGAAATGCCATGTGGCTCTTCTTGAACCTGTTCTTGGCTCCATCCCTCGACTCTCACAGTATCTCCCCCTCATATAGATATGAATTTCAAAAAGAAAACAAGTAAAAAGACACACAAACACACTTGACCTGTCACCATCTTTCATTCCTCTTCCATACATGGCTTCATGTACTTAAGTCTGTCTTTTTCATTCTTTGCTTTCCAGCCTGGGACAGAAGATTGAAAATGACAGCTGAGAACATTCCTGAGGAAGAACTGTTCTGTGACATGGAGATGGAAGGATTTACACGAGAGGGTCCTCATTTCTCCATTCTAGGTAACAGTTGGGACTGTGAGAACCAGGAGGAACATTTGAGGCAATCAGCCTTAACTCAGGAGGAACCAGGAGCTCAGGAAGCAATTCGTGAATATCCTGGATTTGGGGAGCATTTGAGCGTGAGCCCAGACCTCCCACGATGTCAGAGAGTTTCCACAAGAAACGGTTTCCATGTATGTGGCTCAGGTGTTAAAAGCCTGGATTGTGACCCAGCTTTACACAATTGTCAGAAAAGTTATGTAGCTAAGAGAACAGGTGACAGTGACACCTGTGGGAAAGCCTTCAACCATTCCGTGGAAGTTATTCAATTTGGAAGAACTCAAACTAGAGAGAAACCCTATAAATACCCTGAAAGTGTTAAGTCTTTCAACCATTTTACCCCTCTTGGTGAACAAAAAATAATGAAAAGAGGGAAGAAACTGTATGAAGGTAAGGGCTTTGGGGACATCTTTACCCTGAGTTCATCTCTTAATGAAAACAGGAGGAACAGCCCTGGAGAAAAACTGTACACATGTACTGAATGTGGCAAGTGCTTCAAACGGAACTCTTCTCTTGTTTTGCATCACCGAACTCACACTGGAGAGAAACCTTATACCTGTAATGAGTGTGGAAAATCCTTCTCCAAGAACTATAACCTAATTGTGCATCAGAGAATCCATACAGGAGAGAAGCCCTATAAATGCAGTAAATGCGGGAAAGCCTTCAGTGATGGGTCAGCTCTGACGCAACACCAGAGAATTCACACTGGGGAGAAACCTTACGAATGTCGAGAATGTGGGAAAGCCTTCAACCGAAATTCGTCCCTGATTCTTCATCAAAGAACTCATACAGGGGAAAAACCATATAGATGTAATGAGTGTGGGAAACCTTTCACCGACATCTCCCACCTCACTGTGCATCTCAGAATCCACACTGGGGAGAAGCCTTATGAATGTAGCAAATGCGGAAAGGCCTTCCGAGATGGCTCATACCTCACCCAGCATGAGAGGACTCACACTGGAGAGAAGCCCTTTGAATGTGTGGAATGTGGGAAATCCTTCAACCGTAACTCTCACCTCATTGTGCATCAGAAAATCCATTCTGGGGAGAAACCCTATGAGTGTAAAGAATGTGGGAAAACTTTCATTGAGAGTGCTTACCTCATCAGGCACCAGAGGATTCATACTGGTGAGAAGCCCTATGGCTGTGATCAGTGTCAGAAACTTTTCAGGAACATCGCTGGTCTCATACGTCACCAGAGGACTCATACTGGTGAGAAGCCCTATGAGTGTAATCAGTGTGGTAAAGCTTTCAGGGACAGCTCCTGTCTGACCAAACACCAGAGAATTCACACTAAGGAGACCCCGTACCAGTGTCCAGATTGTGGAAAGTCCTTCAAGCAGAACTCTCACCTGGCAGTACATCAGAGGCTCCACAGCAGGGAGGGTCCCAGTCATTGTCTTCAGTGTGGGAAAACATTCAGAAGGAGCTCTTCCCTCATCCGACACCAGAGATCACACCCTGGAGAACAACCCATGGATATTTAATGAATGTGGGCCACACTCATCTTCTGACTGGGTCTCAAAAACCTATGTGAGGGAAAAGTGTCTTCAGTGGTGGCTCCTCCCTGTCAGTGGAAAAGACTGCTCTGAGCTGTCCAGCGAACTGGTGGAAGTGAGACATTCCTTAGCCATCCTGTTAAGTCTATACATTAGGGAACTCTTGCAGAGGATACAGGATGGTAATTAATGTGGCAAAGGCTTCAGGGATGATTCAGCCTGTACCAAACATGATAGTGCATACACTGGAATAAAACCTGAGAAAGTCAGGTAGATACTTCCCTGGAGAACTCACCTACCCATACATCCGAGTCCTTAAACTGGAAAGAGCCTGTATAATTGGGAAGAGGAATCCTTTAAGAGGGAGTGTGTGCCTTACTGTATGTAAGCAAACTCTTACTGGAATCCAGCGAGGGAAGCTGTCGGCAGGAGCCCTTGCTATCTTAGCTGTGTCAGCAAAGGCATGCTGGTGAGAAACCCCACACAGTGCTCCAGCTCACAGCAACCACAGAATTACAACGGATTGACATTTGAATGTATTTCCACGTTACATTCCTGCCAGGTGTTGAGGACTTGTTTCAACAGGGGCACCTGGGTGAGGAAGTCGCTTGTGAATGAACAGTGATGTTATCCCTCTTAATATGGAGGCCAAAGCAGGTTCTCCTAAGAAGGAAAGGGCTGCTGCTGAGAAATATGCGTTGCTTGAGTTGTTGAGACAAACAACCAGAAAAACACTGAGTTGTTATGTTTACGTTGTCACCCCTCATTGTTCATTTGGGACATTTGTGATTTGTTCCATGCAACCATGCCAAACCATGATGATAAAGGTTTTGTTGCCATATTGAAAATGCTTATAATATGGCTGGCAACCAAGAGCATAAAATAGAAGATTTGCCATGTAAAGTGTGCACACGTATGGATGTAGGTTGGGAGTTGATCATGGAGAAATAAACATGGGGTCTCCTAAGTGACTGTTACTTGTGTATGATTTTTCCTCTATCACAAATCATACATTGTTATAATCATTTGATGAGGAATAAAAAGGTGGAGATAAAAAGAGGTGAGTTTGGGTTTTCTTTGGACCTTATTAAAACCAGAAGTGGCTAAGTCAGGGTCGCAGGGCAGTTGTAAGCATGGATGGGGGCATCTCGGCAGAAACTTCTCTGAATCAGCATCCCACAGCTCAGGGCCTAAGAATAACTTCTTTTTTGGGGACTTGGATGATGAGAGGGTGTTATTGTGAAGAAGAGGGTGGGTCTCCGGGAATGGGGAGTAGGAGGCTACAGAGAGGTCTGGGAGGACCTGGGAGCATCCCTCCTGAGGCCCAGCAGTGCTGGCTGGCTCAGAGCTGCTCACACTGGTTGGCATAGCCTCGGAGCCCCAGGGTGGCTCCGCTTGGAAGTTTGACTTGTTCCTATGGAGGCAGAGTCAGGGAGAAGGTCACTGAGCTAATTAAGGCTATGAGATAATAAATCTGCATTGTTTTAAGCTATATTTGTGGTACTTTATTATGGCAACGATAGAAAACTAGTACAAGCATTAAAGGAAACTCCTTCCTGCCCTTTTCCTCTTTCTTCTGGTCCTCCTTGCATTCTTTCAGCCTGCTCCTGGCTGAGACGCAGCAGGGCCGCTGATAGTCTACACCCCACCTTCATACAAGTTAGGAACACCAACCCCACCTTCCCCCCCACCCCCCGCAGGGCAATGCAAGAGGAAAACTCTCTCCTTGGAGCAGCTCTTGCTTTGGAGATGGTGCAACTGGATGTTGGGCTTCTCTGCACCAGGCGAACAGCTGAATCTGAGAGAGACAGGGCATAGCCTCTTTATTTATTTATTTAATTTATTTTTGGCTGCGTTGGGTCTTCGTTGCTGTGCGCGGGCTTTTCTCTAGTTGTGGCGAGCAGGGGCTACTCTTCATTGTGGTGCTCAGGCTTCTCATTGTGGTGACTTCTCTTGTTTCAGAGTGCGGGCTGTAGGGCGTGCGAGCTTCAGTAGTTGTGGCACGTGGGCTTGATTGCTCCGCGGCATGTGGGATCTTCCCAGACCAGGGCTCGAACCCGTGTTCCCTGCATTGGCAAGTAGATTCTTAACCACTGCACCACCAGGGAAGCCCCAGGGCATAGCCTCTTAAAAGCCTTGACTGATTGGTGGCCAGTACGGCTAGTTTTAACCATTCCTGTCCAGACCCAGGCCCTCTTCTGTTCTCCCACAGGCTGGGTTGCAATACTTGATTAACACAGCAGTCAGGAAGGTTTGATCCCTGGTTGGGGAACTAAGATCCCACATGCTGCGTGGTGCAGCCAAAAAAATAAAAATCAAACACAGCAGTCAGGAACCCTCATTGGTAGGCTGAATAATGGCCTCCCACATAGGTCTACATCCTCATCACTGGAACCTCTGATGATTTATATGGCCAAGGGACTTGGAAGGAGTAATTAAGTCAAAGATCTGAGACAGGGAGATTACCCTGGGTTATCTGGGTGGGCCCAGTGTCATCACAGGGGTTCTTCCAATAGGGAAGCAGGAGGATCAGAGTCAGAAGGGGATAAGATAATGGAAGCAGCTTCTAGAAGCTGGAAAAGGCAGGGACACTGGTATCCCCCCTGGAGCCTAGAAGGAACCAGCCCTGCTGACACCTTAATTTTAGCCCCATATGACTCATTTCATATTTCTGGCCTCCAGAATACATTTGTGTAGTTTTTAAAAATATATATATAAATTTATTTATTTATTTTTGGCTACATTGGGTCTTCCTTGCTGCATGCAGGCCTTTCTCTAGTTGCAGTGAGTGGGGACGACTATTTGTTGCAGTGCGCAGGCTTCTTATTGCGGTGGCCTCTGTTGTTGTGGAGCACAGGCTCTAGGCACGCAGGCTTCAGTAGTTGTGGCACGTGGACTCAGTAGTTGCAGCTCACGGGCTGTAGAGCACAGGCTCAGTAGTTGTGGCGCCTGGGCTTAGTTGCTCCGCAGCATGTGGGATCTTCCCAGAGCAGGGCTCAAACCCGTGTCCCCTGCATTGGCAGGCAGATTCTTAACCACTGTGCCACCAGGGAAGTCCATTTGTGTAGTTTTTGTTTGTTTGTTTGTTTGTTGCGGCACGCGGGACTCTCAGTGTCGTGGCCTCTTCCGCTGCGGAACACAGGCTCCAGACGCGCAGGCTCAGCGGCCATGGCTCATGGGCCTAGCTGCTCCGCAGCATGTGGGATCTTCCCGGACCAGGGCACGAACACGTGTCCCCTGCATCGGCAGGTGGACTCTCAACCACTGTGCCACCAGGGAAGCCCATTTGTGTAGTTTTAAGACACAAAGTTTGTGGCAGTTTGTTACAGCAGCCATAGGAAATGAATAAATTGCCCTTTCTAGTTCTTTTAGAACTTTAACCTTCCCTCCTCCTACCTGGAGAAGTATTTGGTGTGCATTCCCTTGCCCAGCAAGTTAAAAAAACTCAGCTTGAAAAAAACAAAAGGAATTCTGTGGCAGTCCAGTGGTTAGGACTTTGTGCTTCCACTGCTGGGGGCCCAGGTTCAATCCCTGGTCGGGGAACTAAGATCTCACAGGCCTTACCACGAGGCCAAAAAAACAAACAAACAAAAACCCTCTGGTGGTGTCTGTTTGCTGCTTTGAGAGTAGGCATGGCCTGCTCAGCCGAGTGCCCTTTGGGGAATTCCAGAACTAGTCTTGAATATTAAGTCCTATTAATGAACAGTCATTAGTGAAAAGAGATCTCAGAAAAGTTAAGGAAGAGATGCCCCATACCTGTACTCCCAGCTCCCGCCCCCTTTGCTGGCTGAGGGGAAGGCACCTTTCAGCATCCTAATAGAAGTCCATCTCCTAAGAATGTGTGGAAGTTCCAGATGTGCTCTTGGTTCATAGATGGCCATCTTCTCGCAGTGTCCTCACTTGGTGGAAGCGGCAGGAGAGTTGTCTGGGATCTTGTTTATGAGGGCACTGATTCCATTCATGAGGACTGCATCCTCAGACCTAATCACCTCCCGAAGACCCGAGCTTCACATACCAGCATATTAGAGATTAGGAGTTCAACATGAATGGGATGGGGTGCGGGACCACAAACATTCAGTCCATAACAGTACATAGGTTTTCATTCCTCTTGGTTAAACACCTAGGAGTGCGATTGTGGGTCATTACAGTAAGTCTGTTGAGCTTTGTAAGAAACTGCAAAGCTCCTGTCCAACGTGGTTGTACCATATTGCTTTCCCACCAGCAACAAATGAGACTTTGTGATGCTTTGCATCCTGGCCAGCCTTTGAAATTTCAATTTTAAAATTAGTTTATTTTTAATAAATAAATTAATTTATATTTTATTTTTGGCTGCGTTGGGTCTTCATTACTGTGCGCGGTCTTTCTCTAGTTGCGGTGAGCAGGGCTGCACTTCATTGTGGTGCGTGGGCTTCTCACTGCAGTGGCTTCTCGTTGCAGAGCACGGGCTCTAGGCGTGCAGGCTTCAATAGTTGTGGCTTGTGGGCTTCAGTAGTTGTGACTCACGGGCTCTAGAGTGCAGGCTCAGTAGTTGTAGCGCACGGGCTTAGTTGCTCCTTGGCATGTGGGATCTTCCTGGACCAGGGCTGGAACCCCTGTACCCTGCATTGGCAGGCGGATTCTTAACCACTGCGCCACCAGGGAAGCCCCATAATGTTTTAATTGATAGCCCCTGTCACCTCCCTGTTCCCTCTTCTCCCGTCTTCCCCTTGATCACTCTGTTCAAGTTTCAGTGGCCTCCCTGTTCTTCCTCATACACGCCAGGCATGTTCTCATGTCAGGGCCTCTGCAATCCTTGTTCTCCCCATGGGGATCCTCTTCCCCCAACACCTTCTGGCTCAGGTCCTCACCTCCTGCAATTCATCAGTCACACAGCACCTACTCAGTGAGGCCTTCCCCGAATTCTCTATTTAAAACTGCAACTGCCCCTGCCCAGCAGTCACACTCTGTCCTCTTTCCCTGCTTTATGTCTCTCCAAGGCATCAACCCATCCGACTGATACATGATGCATTGTGCTTGTTTACTTTCCCTGCAGGACTGTAAACACCTTGTTCTGTTTTCTGCTTTATCCCTGGCTGCTGGAATACTGCAACAAGTACTCAATAAATGTTTGTTGAACTAAAAGAGCTAGATGGAGGTACACCAGCACAAGTGAACAGTGGACAGCCACACCTTGGGTGCATGTCTTTGTTTTCTGATTCTAAAGTAATCCTTGCTCACTGAAAGCCACGACTTGCAATGTCCAGAAAAATATGAAAATAAGAAATCACATCCAGAGTCTCAGCTGTCACCAGCAATCATGATTCATGTTTTGGAAGACATCTTCCAGTTCATACAATCCACAAACACTTGATGAGCATCTCCGTTGTATGTCAGCACGTTGGTCCCTGTGGAGTCTAACTAGGAGCATGACAGACAGTGTGTCTAGCCTTGTGGAACTGGCTAGTTAGAAAGCAAGATGGGCATTTATCAAACTATCACAGAAGCATGGACCTGAACTTGAACAGGAAAAAGAAACAACGTAACAGCAGAGAGCTGTGAGGAGTGATTAACCAAGGGGTAGAGAAGGAAGACTGCCCCTACAGGGAGTGGTATGTGCTGATGTGGGAGGGGAAGTAGGGGCATCAGGGAGAAAGGGGTGAGGGGAGTGGGCAGGATGAGGTAGGTAGAGCCTTGTAGACCTCAGATTATGTTAGGGGAACACTCAGGGAGGAGACCCAGGAAGCAAGCAACCATGGGAAAAACGGAAAGGAGGCAGCCAGATGAAGACAAAATGGCCAAGAAGGGAGGAGGGAAGCTAAGGGTGGGTGATGTTATGGACCAAGAGAGAATGGGATTTAGGGAGGAGAGACCCCCTCCACTGTGGGAGGGGCAAAAAGTCATAGGTGAAATCCCTTCGTGGACAGCAGTTGGGGAAATGGCTTCACTGGAGAAGAGGTGGATATAGGGTTCAAGTCTGCCTTTGCCAAATTAAAACCCACATTTACAAGGGTAGCACTTAAGACCCCGAGATGAATGGGTTGAGAGTGTGTTCTAACCCAGAAGAAAATAGCAAATACATAAGTCTAGGATGTCTAGGCTTAGAGTGACCAAAGGAATTCCACTGAATCCTTTCTGGTAAAATAGATTAAACAATTTTTAAGTAGAAAAAAATTGTAGGTGTACAAATCAGTGGATTTTAGTATTTTTATGAGTTCATGAAGTCATCACCATTCTTTAATTCCATTTAATTCCAGTACATTTCATTACCCCCTCCACCCCCCCCCATTAGCAGTCACTCCCCATTCCCTCCTTCCTCCAGCCCCTGGCAACTACTAATATACTTCCTGCCTCTACAGATTTCCCTACGCTGGACATTTCATATAAATGGTATCATACGACAGGTGCTGTGACTTCACTCAGCATAATGTTGTCAGGGTTCATCTGTATTGTAGCAAGTGTCAGTACTTCATTCCTTTTTATGGCTGAATAATATTTCATCATATGGCTATACCACATTTTGTTTATCAGTTGATGGACCTTTGGGTTGTTTCCGCTTTGGGGCTCTTATGCATAAGTCTACTATGAATGTTTATGTACAAGTTTTTTTTTTTGGTGAATATATGCTTTCAGTACTCTTGAGTAGATGCCTTGGAGTGGAATTGCTGGGTTACATGGCAACTCTGTTTAACCTGTCGATGAAAATTCAATGAACAATCAAACTAAGAAGAGAGAGGGGAGGATTTTATTTGAGCCAAACTGAGGATTATAACCCAGGAGACAGACTCTCAAAAAGCTCTGAGAACTGTTCCACCTGCTAGAAGTCAAAGATACATTCATACATGGGCTTCCCTGGTGGCGCAGTGGTTGAGAGTCCGCCTGCCGATACAGGGGACACGGGTTCGTGCCCCGGTCCGGGAAGATCCCACGTGCCGCGGAGCGGCTGGGCCCGTGAGCCGTGGCCGCTGAGCCTGCGCGTCCAGAGCCTGTGCTCCGCAACGGGAGAGGCCACAACAGTGAGAGGCCTGCGTACCGCAAAAAAAAAAAAAAAAAAAAAAAAAAAAAGATACATTCACATACATTTTCGGTACAAAGGAACGTACATCAAAATGATACACTGATATTGTACATAAAGTTCATCAAAGACACATAGTCCAGGTAAGCACAGACAATGTGAGCAGTGAGTCACCACGACCCCCTATAGAGTTGGGAAAAAACCCCCGGCGCCTGGCCCCGCCCCCGGCGCCCGGCGAAGCCGCAGCTCGGAACCTGCGCATGCGTACAGCCAGGTGGCGCGCTGACAGGGACGAGCAAGTCGACGGTCTGGTGTCCGGCACTACGAGTTCCCTTCAGGTGGTTCTTGGGCCTCGGTTTTAAACCCCAGGGCGGGGAGAGAGTCCTAGGCCTTGCTGTGGGGAGCGTCAGGGCGTCCAAGGCGACTGGGAGCTGCGCGGCGGCCACCTACGGGCGGGAGCGGGGTGGGCGCGGGTGCCCGGGAGTGGGGGGGGACACCTTTGCCTGAGTGGCACGGACCCCCTTATCTCCCGTTCTCCCCATGGGGCGCGGACCCGGTATTCCTTCCTCCCATGCCGCGCAGACTTCCTAGTCTTCCCCCATACCCGTGAGGTACGGACCCCCTGTTCGCTCCTCCCCGTGATGTGCAGACCCCCATTCGCCTCTTCCCATGGGGCGCGGACCCCTATATCCCCCTCCTCTCCCTTCGTCCTTTCTCCTCCCGCGTGGGCGGATTCCCCTTCTTTCTCCCTCCCCCTGGGCACGACTCCCTAACCTCCTCTCGGTCCTTGCCTGTCTTCACCCTCTCAGGTGCGCAGCCCTCCGCCCCCCTGCCTAGGTGCAAACGCCTCCACCCCCGTCTCACAAGGTTTGGGCTTGCACAACCTGTTCAGTTTCCTGTGTCGCACTCCCAAGGATGCTTTCCCCTCTGTTCGTCTTCCTCACCCAACAGCCTTGTTCCGGCCCACCCCCCTTTGCTGCCCTTACCCACAGGCCCCTAATCCCCTGAAGCTGTCATCCACCCTCACCGCCCCCCCCCGGGTCCCCCCCGGACAGACACCTCAGACTGGGGTCCTCAGCAGAACCTCTGGGCCCCAAAGCCAGTCCTTCCGCTCTCTGCAGATAGCGTCTCCGCCTTCGGCCCACGTTCCTCACCGTCCGCCTTAATGTTTCCCTTTCACCAACCCCCACATCATCTCTGCCTGAAAGTCCCATGCCTGTACCTCCAATATAGTTCCAGAGTTCAGCCACTGCACCACCCCTTCTCCCTGTAACGGGACTGCTTCCTGCTCCGCTGACTCTGCCCTCCCCACCGTCAGTTCCCCAGTAGGAGCCCGTCAGCTCATGTGTCACATCACGTACCATCTCTGCTCCAAGTCCCCCATGGCTCCCCTTGCTCGGTAACAGCCGGAATCCTTCAGGGGATGGGGCTGCTGGCCAGGAGCTCTTTGCCCCTGGACTCCGGGTGGTAAGAAGCTTGCATGACAGTGAAAATCAGAGCCCTGCCTTGTTCCTTGGGCAGCGTGTTCCCTGAATCTGGTTGGTTTCTGAGTTGTGGATAGTGCTGGAGGTTGGAGCAGTCATGGCCACCAGCCGTAACTCCAAAAACTGACCCAGGTCTGTGCGCTGAGTTTGCAGTGAGTGTTTGATAGCGACAGATTTTGCATTTTGTCCTTTGTTTGCATCTTCCCCACCAGAATGCTAGCTAGCTTCACCAGGTGGAGGTCTCTCTTTTTTGTCATTTATTTATTGTTATTTTTATTTATTTATTTATTTTAATTAATTTATGGCTGCGTTGGGTCTTTTTTTTTTTTTAAATAAATTTATTTATTTATTTTTGGCTGCGTTGGGTGTCCGTTGCTGCTCATGGGCTTTTCTCTAGTTGCGGCGAGCGGGGGCTACTCTTCGTTGCGGTGTGCAGACTTCTCATTGCAGTGGCTTCTCATGTTGCGGAGCACGGGCTCTAGGCACGTGGACTTCAGTAGCTGTGGCACGCAGGCTTCAGTAGCTGTGGCTTGTGGGCTCTAGAGCACAGGCTCAGTAGTTGTGGTGCACGGGCTTAGTTGCTCCGCGGCATGTAGGATCTTCCCAGACCATGTCTTGGCTATTGTAAACAGCGCTGCAGTGAACATTGTGGTGCATGTATCCTTTTGAACCATATTTTTCTCCAGATATATGCCCAGGAGTGGGATTGCTGGATCATATGGTAGCACTGTTTTTCATTTTTTAAGCAACCTCCATACTGTTCTCCATAGTGGCTGTACGAATGTACATCCCCACCAACCGTGTAGGAGGGTTCCCTTTTCTCCACACCCTCTCCAGCATTTATAGTTTGTAGACTTTTTTTTTTTTTTTTTTTTTTTTTTTGCGGTATGCGGGCCTCTCACTGCTGTGGCCTCTCCCGTTGCGGAGCACAGGCTCCGAACGCACAGGCTCAGCGGCCATGGCTCACGGGCCCAGTTGCTCCGCGGCATGTGGGATCTTCCCGGACCAGGGCACGAACCCGTGTCTCCTGCATCGGCAGGCGGATTCTCAACCACTGCGCCACTAGGGAAGCCCTGTAGACTTTTTGATGATGGCCATTCTAACTGGTGTGAGGTGATACCTCATTGTAGTTTTGATTTGCATTTCTCTAGTAATTAGTGATGTTGAGCCTCTTTTCATGTGCTTTTTGGCTATCTGTATGTCTTCAGGAAGTTTTTGGTGCAATGGATCTATTCTTTGTTCTGATTGTGTTGGCGGTTATATAAGTTAAAATTCATGGAACCGAATACCGGAAAATGGGAGTATTGTTGTAAATAAATATGTAAAATAAACTGTTCAGAGAAACATTTTTTAAAAAATCAGCTTGCACAAAATGACAGCCTCATAAACTGCCCTCTAAAAAATTCTGGAATGGGAAGCAGCATCCTGACCCTGGCCCTGTCTACCAGAGTGGCAACACCTATTTGGGGTTTTGGAGGACATCACTCACTCCAGTCGCTTCTCTTACGTTTTCCTCCATTTCAGCGGCTCCTGAAGCCCCCAGCATGGCTAGTCTTCAAATTCTGTCAATTCCCTGGATATGCAGACCCCCCCCCTTTTTTTTGGCTGTACGCGGGCCTCTCACTGTCGTGGCCTCTCCCGTTGTGGAGCACAGGCTCCGGACGCGCAGGCTCAGCGGCCATGGCTCACGGGCTTAGCTGCTCCGCAGCATGTGGGATCTTCCCGTACCGGGGCACGAACCCGTGTCCCCTGCATCGGGAGGCGGACTCTCAACCACTGAGCCACCAGGGAAGCCCGCAGAACCCGTTTTTTTTGCCCCCACATCCCTGTCTCTCAGTATCCCCACCTCTATTTCTTTTTCTTTTTAAAATAAATTTATTTATTTTTATTTATTTGTTTTTGGCAGCATTGGGTCTTCGTTGCTGTGCGTGGTCTTTCTCGAGTTGCGGCTCACGGGCTTCTCATTACAGTGGCTTCTCTTGTGGCGGAGCACGGGCTCTAGGCACACGGGCTTCAGTAGTTGTGGTGCACAGGCTTAGTTGCTCCGTGGTATGTGGGATCTTCCCGGACCAGGGCTCGAACCCGTGTCCCCTGCACTGGCAGGCGGATTCTTAACCACTGCACCACCAGGGAAGTCCCTCACCTCTATTTCTAAGGCTGTAGGTCTCTCTGTCTCTGTTGTCTCCCCATTTCTGCTTCTCACCTTCTCTGTCTCCATCTCTAGGTCTTCTTATCTCAGGGTCTCTGTTTTCCCTATTCGAGGCTTGCCCATTTCTACCTGTCCCTGTCTTGGGTCTTTCTCCACATCAGAGTCTCCCAAGCTTTGGATCTCCCCTTCTCTGAGTCTGTCTTCCTCTCTTTCTCTGTGTCTCCATCTGTTGGTATCCTTGTGTCTGTCCTCCTCAGTATCTCACTATCTTGGGGTCTCTGGGCCTTCTGGTCTCTCCATCTTTGGATGTGCGCGCCTCTTGTCCTCACCTTTCTCTCCCTCCCTGTCTCTGCGTCCGTGTCTCCTTCTATGCCCCGCTCCCTGTCTCTGCGTATGTGTCTTTTCTCTTCCTTTCTCCGTCTGTCTCTTGGGTCTTCTCTTGTTTATGCCGTTGCCATGGCATCAAGGACGGCGCAGGCGCAAGGGGGGGTTCGGACGCCAGGCTAGGCTAGCTCGGCCTCTGATTGGCTGTCTGGTCTGCCGTCGCGTCTTCTCTCTGTTCCCGTCCGCTCCGATGGCCTGCTGCCTTCTGTGCGTCGCAGGTTCCGCGCACGCGCAGGCTGGCCCGATGCCATCGCGCCGGGCTCCCGGGGCCGCGGCGCCGAAGTAACGCAGGCTGGCGGCCGCGAAGTACCGTTCCTGACGGGCGAGTTGTAGCGGCCCCGCCCGTGTACGCGCGCAGCTGCGTCCCGAGGTGACCGGAGGGTCTTGACGGCTGAGGGTGTCTGTGGTGGGCGCTCAGGTGGGAGCCGGGGACGGTGCCAAGCCGCCCTGGGCTGCGGCCTGGAGCGCGGGGTCGTCTCTGCCGGCCGGTCGCCCTGCGTCTCTACCCCGTCACCCGGGCGTGGGTTCGGTTTGAGTGAGGTGCCTGCCTCTGCTCTGGGACCTCTTAGGTGGGCGAGGGAAACCATATCGGGGAAAAGGCAAGAATGGGTCAGCCGGCAGCGGGCATTGAGGACCACAGAGGATTGTTTTCTGGACCTTTTAAAAATAGTGTCAGATGGGACTTCTTCATACTCTTTGTTCAGATTCACCTGTTGGTATTTTATGTTTTGCACACCTCTGTCTCTCGCCCTTACCCCTCTCTCTCCAGTTTCTCCGCCCCCCCCCCCCATCCCATCATATTCAGACCTGTCTCTTAGCTGACTCATCGGAGACCAAGTTGGACAGTTCCACCATCCTTGACTCCATACCAGGGTCTGGTCCCTGTTCCCCCAGTCACCCCAACAACGTCCTGTAGACATGTCTTCTCCTGCTCCCCAGCCAGTTCAGGGCCCGGCGTGACACATTGTTGCTTTTCCTCTGCTTGCTCCTTGGGACTGTGACTTCCTTAAATTCCTGGTCTTGAGGCTTTTGGGGTGCCCAGGCCGGTCACGCAGGATGTCTCTTGGTTGTCTGTCTCTCTTCGTGAGCGGATCCAGTGTGCGCGTTCTTGGCAGGGACTGAGGAAGGCAGCTGAGATACTCAAGACACTCCTTGCTCCACGTGTTTTTCATTCTAAAGGCACTTTTTCCCCCTTTATAATGAGTGAGTAACCTCTGAGTGAGGCCAGGAGACGCTGTGAATACCCTGAGTCATCTGATGTGGAAATGTGGGGAGAAGGCGACATGGGGGTAGGGCTGGGCCTGGAGGTGGGAGCGAAGCTTGAGCTCTGCACAGCCCTGTGTGAAGGGGATTTGCCTCCACCCTTCAGGATCAGCTGGGGATGGGGAGAGGGCTGGCCAGGACCTGAACTCCCACTCACAGGCCCGTGCCTCTCACTGTGTGGGTACCTCTTTGTCCCTCTGCAGGTCTGGACTCTGGCTAAGATCCCAGAGCATATTGTCATCCCTGGTCTGTCTCCCTTGGAGCCTCAATCCTGTAAACTCACCCTCCACAACAGGCGCCTTGCATGTTTGGAAAGATGCTGCCTTTGGAGAAAGCGTTTGCCACCCCCAGGAACTCCCCAAGTCCCCTGGAATTGCCCACACTGGAGTCAACAGCTGGGGACCAGTAGGAGGGGCCCAAGACCAACCCTGGAAGGGCTCCTGCTGACCTGGAGTTCCCCTGCCTGCACTTCCGGAACTTTGTCTACCAGGAGGTGGCTCAGTCCCACCAGGCCCTGGCCCGGCTCCGGGACCTGTGTTGAGAGTGGCTGCAGCTTGAGGTGCACTCCAAGGAGCATGTGATGGAGCTGCTGGTGATGGAGCAGTTCGTGGGCATCCTGCTCGACAAGCTCCAGCCCAGGATGGTGGCAGAGCAGCCCAAGAGCTGCACGAAGGCAGCCTCACCAAGCCCCTGGCAGAGGACCTCACCAAGGCCCTGGCAGAGCCAGGTGAGGCCACCTCCCCAGAGGAGAGTATGCCTTTGAGGAATGGGAGGGGATCAGCCCTGGAAGGAGTGACACTGACAGCATGGAGCCCAGACCCCAGCCAGCGGGTTACCTGAGAGAGTTCAGTTCCCTCATGTATAATAGGCACAGAAGCTAAACACTCTGAGCTGGTGGGGCAGCTCCTCAGTCAGCAGGGATCTGGGCCCCACCACCCTGCCCAGGGGCATTACCCTCATGGTTGCCTCATGGGCCAGGAAGGCTGCTTGGGTTCCTGCCCTCACATCTACCTTCCAGATGTAAGGAAGCAGCCCCTTAAAAACTAAGTATGTATTCTCGGCACACTTCCGTCTCCTTATGGGAAGAAGGGGAGCACTGGGGCTGGGTGGGCAGTCTCCACCACATCTGAGGGCAAGGCCTATGGACTGGTGGTAATGGGGCCGTGGCGCCTTGGGCTCAGGGTCAGAAGCCTGGGTCCATGTTTGTCTCCCACCCCCAGCCCTTTGGGCTTACTGTGAACCTCTTGGGCTTACTCTCCCGTTAGGTGTAAACGGGGATGTCATCAAGATCTCACTTGGGGTCCACCCACAGCTTTGAGCAAGGCAGTGTGTCACAGGGAAGCACACTGAGTCTTTCCTGTCTGCCATTACCAGGTGGGCCGGCGAGAGCCAGCGAAGACCCAGAACCCAGGAAGACCCAGGCACCCCCGAGACCTGTGAGTGACCAGCCAGCTCTTGGGTACGTGTGGTGGGCCAGAGTCTGTGGTTGGGAAAGGCCAGGAGGGAGACATCATGCTGGTTCTTGAGGGAGCCCAAGGGAAGCCAGGTAGCTGAGGCCTGGAAGTCTGTGCTGTAATTCCGACTTCTCCCCACAGGCTCTGTGAATGTCACGAGTATTTTTAATTAAATTCCTCTTCAGAGATGATTCAGATTATATGTGCTTATCAGAAACAGTGAAAAGCATCAAGTTTTAAAGAAGAAAGTAACAATCTCCCCACTCCCTCACACCCTCTGCTAATCAAACCAAGGTGTGCACCCTGGCATTTGCCCCTTCGTGTTCTTTTGTACATCTCACCTGAGTGCTCACACATCTCACCCGTGTATGCACACATCTCGCCCACGGGCTCTGCAGAGGTTGGCAGCCCGTTTCCCTGGAAATGATGCCTGTAGCACTGGCTGTTTGCATGGAGCAACCCCTCACTCACCCAGGCCCCTCTAGGCAGTGGCTCGATATCCAATGCCATCTCCTACTCACCTCCATGGCGTTTCACAGGATCCACCGTTTGTTGTCCTAGAGTGGGAATTTTGCTGCCGTTAAAGTTTCTGCCTCTTCCTGTAAATCTGCAGTGAAACGTCCTCAGACATGTGCCTGGGTGTGGGAAGTTAGTTCTGTTTGGGTAGGGTGGGAGCCTCAGGACCATTGGACAAAGGGCATTTCCACATGGTTTTCCAAAAGTTCTATAGCATATATGTACAGTGCCAGCATACAAGGGTGCCTATTTTCCCACATCTGTGCCAGCACTGCATATTGTTGCTTTTTAAGATCTCTACCAACCTGATGGGTAGAAAAGTGTGTTATCTTCTTTGGGGCTTTTCTTTGAATATCTAGGGCCCCTGCTGAGCTTGACCTGCTTTTTGCTTTCTTCTTGGCTGTTCTGCTCTGTCAACTGAGGACACACGTGGGGTCAGTGGAACCCTGGGGCCTGCTGTGATGTGACCATGCTGGGGCCTCCCTGACTGGCTTGGGGGTGCCCAGCTGTGAGATCTAGTCTCCTCAGCTTTGTCTTCTCTTCTCCCCAGTCTCTCCTGCTCCAGACCCCGTGCTTCTGGAACAGGAGAGCATCAGGGAGGAGAAGACCAGAGAGGCCAGGTCCACAAAGGCTGAGCCAAAGGTGGGTGGGTGGGGGCCCACTTGCCCAGCAGCTCACAGGGCCTGTCCCACCCTGTCTTATCAACCTCCCTCCCTCCCTCCCTCATCAGTGTGCTGCCAGCTGCCCCAGGGAGGCCAGAGGACGAGGAGCGGGGGTGGGCTGAGGTTCCAGGGCTGGGCACCCAGGCTGCTGCCTCCCCAGGAAGCTAAGGGACGAGCCTGGCCCTGAGCAGTGGGTGAGGGTGGGGGAGTTCTCTAAGACCAGGAGGAGGGCTCTGACTCGAGCCGTCCCGCTGCCTCCTGGGGAGTGCTGGCCAGCTGGTCCCTGACTGCAGGCTCTCCGCCAGCCCACTTTGTGGTGACTCCATGGCCTCTTCCCTGTCCTTCCGGCTGTGTCTGGTGCACCCTGAGTCCCCCTGAGGGTGCACTGTGGCTGCCAGCAGCAGCTCCCCTCCTCACCCTTCCTGCTGCGTCTGCTGTCCCCAGGTCCCACCTCCCACCAACCAGGACTCCTGGCCTTGGCCGGCCCCCCACCCAGCAGCCGCCTCCCCGCCCTCGTGCACCTTGCTCTTCTGCATCGAGACTCAGGTTTTGTTGCCCTTGGGCCTCACAGGTCCCTCAGACCTCCTGGGCTGGGCAGAGTGCAGGGTCCCTGGCCACGTGGGCCACCTCTAGCCATGTGCTGCCCTGCAGTACATGAGCCTGGGGGGTGTCCCAAGGGACGCCCTAGGTGGGCAGCACTTGCGGGGAGACCTTTGTGTGGATCTCCCGTTCACGGATCATCTCAAGAGCCACAGCAGGAAGCTCTACACGTGCCAGAGCTATTGGAAAGCTTCCACTTCAGCCTGGCCCTGGCTGAGCACCAGAATTCCCATGAGGAGAAAGTCAGTGCATTGGAGAGCGCCCTGGGCGCCCCCGTGCTGCATGTGGAGCCCATGCCAGTGGAGGATTGGCGGGCTCCTGGAGAACATGCAGGGTGATGTTTGCCCTGTGCACGCTGAGGCACGGAGATGAGCCACTTTGCTGTAAGTGCCCCCAGAGAAGGACAACTACCTGCCTGAAATTTCAGAGTAACACACTGGGCTCCTTCGGAACCCTTGCGTGGCTTCCTGCGGTGTCTGTGTGGATGTGAGTCTGCTTGTTTTCTAAGCGAGCTAAGGTGGCTGAAGCACTTAGAGCCCAGGAAGGGCCCCCGTGACGCCCTCAGCTTGCAAACACAGCTGTAAAGATGCTTACCTGTGAGCACAAGCCGCCAGGAGTGAAAGGAGACTCTGCTTTTTTCTCTGACCATTTCAGCACCACCCACACATTGGAACATTGGTCTTTGTGCAAAGTGTAGAGTTGCCTTAAAGTGTGTGATTTGCCAGCTCTTTCTTGAGGTCAGCCTTGTCTGTTCCTCTTGTTAGAACGTCCCAGGGCTGCTGTTCAGAAGAAATCTTGCCCGCTGTTTTGTTTTTTTCGTAAATATGTGACGGCAGGTTTACTTCTGAGTCCTCAGTAGCGTACCGTTCTCCAGTTTAACTCACGTGGGTATGGAGAGGCTTACAAAGATCACAGAAACACTCGGAGCCTAGTAATGCAGTGTTTTCAAACCATGTCTCAGCCCATTAGTGAGTTGCAAACTTAGCGAGTGGCCACCGGCATCACAGAGCAATGAAATAGAATAAAATAGGTCAAAATTCATAATGTAGTAAAGGCAAATATTGTTTTGTGAAACTTTTCAGCCATACATCTAAACATGAGAACTGGTTGCAATGTACAATGTATATCTTACTAGGCAGGGAGTCGGGGGGACTGATCAAAACCAGTTGAAAACACCAATAAAGCTTGATGAGATCCGTCTATGTGGGCAAGGGGAACTTAACTACTTGGGCTACGTAAGGCGATCTTTTGAGTTTTGCATTTAATCTCAGGTTCCAGCTTTTCGTTGCCTGAGCATAAATTTAACTGCTTTCTGTGGATAGAGAAACTGGTGCCTCTTTCTGTCACTGTGTTTGGGCAGGCAGTCTGTTGTAATGGAGCCCGAATCACGGGGGCTCAACATAACAGAGGATTTATTTCCTCACTCACATCACAGTCTTGTGGTGGTTGCTGCTGCTTGAGTGTTAGTGGGTTCACACGGAGTGTCAGAGGGTAGCTGTGTTCATAGGGCTAGGGGGAAGGTAAACCACATAAATGGAAACCTGGCAAGATGGGAATGAGTTCCAATGGGAAGGAGATGCTTAAATACCTTCTGTAATGGACTGAGTTGCGTGCCACCGCGCCCCCCTTCCCACCTTCCCCTTGCCCCCAGCTCATATGTGGAAGCCCTAACCCCTAATTTAGAGATAGGGCCTTAGGGAGATAATTAAGGTTAAATGAGGTCATACGGGTGGGGCCCTAATCCCATGGGACCGGTGTCCTTATAAAAAGAAAGAGCAGAGATTGCTCTCTCTTGCCAAGTGTGTACAGAGGAAGCTAGGAAAAAAGGTCTCACCAGAAACCAACCCTGACAGCACCTTGATCTTGGACTTCCAGCCTCCGTAACGGTGAGAAAATAAATATGTGCTGTTTAAAGCCACCTAGCCTGTGTGTTTTGGTTTTTGTTTCTCATGGCAGCCCGAGCAGACTAATACATGACCCCCATTATTATTTGGGTTGGTGAGTTTTGTAAATCAGTGTCAACCAGTGCAACTATCTGGAACACAAACAGCCCAGTTGCTTAAGAACTACTTTGACATTTGTGTTCCTTGAACTTTCAATTTCAGGTGTGGTGATTTTTCCTAAAGAATTAGTGGGGAAAAAAAGGAGAAAGCTACATACATTGAGAGGCTGAAATCCTTTCTGGATCTAGGTGGAATACTAAAAGTAAAATATATACAAGTGACTAGGATACCTATTTACATGGAGTTAAATACCCAATTACAGAGGAACGATGACTTAAATTTTGGTAGAACCATTCAAAGGAATAATGAAGCATAATGATAATTAAGAAGACTATGTAGCAACATGGAAGAAAAATTTCTAAGTATAGCTCAAGAAGTAGAATACAAATATTTGTTATATTGTAACTATAAAACATGGTGGAATTTTAGCTGCATTTGATTTTGCTTTTTGAATTCCCTTGAAAATTCTTTATTTACAGCACTTCTATAATAAAATTCATTTTTCACCATTTTGAAAAAAATTCTCCCAATCATGGAAAACTTAAAAAAAAAAAAAGAAAGAAATGAAGTAGAAAAAAATTTTTCTCATGTTTCCAGCTAATAGGAACTTTTGACATCTCAGTATCTGTCCTTCCAGTCAGATTTTTTTTCTGTGTACAAAAAAATTTTTTGTGTGTACAAGATTTGGTATGTATGTGTACAAGATTTTTTTGTACACAATTTTTTTTTGTACACACAATTTTTTGTGTACAAGATTTGGTATGTATGTGTTCAGTGCATATATAAAATTTGTGAGCATCTTCATTATAAATGTGTGTGTGTTTCTTGAGT
This sequence comes from Kogia breviceps, assembly GCF_026419965.1. Classification (NCBI taxonomy): domain Eukaryota; kingdom Metazoa; phylum Chordata; class Mammalia; order Artiodactyla; family Physeteridae; genus Kogia; species Kogia breviceps. Next base: position 433,297 of record NC_081327.1, read on the forward strand.
ATCCTGAGTGAGGGATCAGTCCAGATTCATTGGGCCTGTCGCTCACACGACTGAGAAGTCCCTCTTTGGGAAGAAGAATTAAAAATTACTAAGATAGGGCTTCCCTGGTGGCGCAGTGGTTGAGAGTCCGCCTGCCGATGCAGGGGACACGGGTTCGTGCCCCGGTCTGGGAAGATCCCACATGCGTCGGAGGGGCTAGGCCCCTGAGTCATGGCCGCTGAGCCTGTGCTCTGCAATGGGAGAGGCCACAACAGTGAGAGGCCCGCGTACCACAAAAAAAAAAATTACTAAGATAAAATGAGGTGTTAGGCTTTGGAAGGGGTGCAATAGAGTGAAGGACCTTGGAGCTTCAGCTTCATTTACTTCATGGCCAATCCATGAAACCCAATCCTCAAAACATAATGTAACTCAGGGCTCTCTCAACCAGTGAGCACCTGAGTTTATAGAAAGGACAGTTTCCAGAAGTCTCAGTGAAACAACCAGCTCTCCAGCTCCAGCCTCTGGCCGACAAAAACTGTCTCTTGAGAGTTGGGCTCCTGAGAGGCCACACACAAACTGAGGCAGCTCTTAGGGAAACCCTCCCAGGCTTCCCAGAAGTGTGGGGAAAGGAGCGTGGCTTCTGCAGTAGGAGGTTCTGGTTTCCTGTAGTGGAGACTGCTCTGAGAGGGAGACTCTGGGACAGATAAATCTAATCCTCCCCAGGTTCTTACCAAGTTTCTTCTCAATGGTTCATGTCCCTGCACCTTTGGATGGGAGTTAAGACCCTCAGCACAGACCCGTTTTCCCTAATGCCTGACCCAACCCAGCTTCCCCTGAGGTTAACAAGTGGGACACCTGGCGATATGTTTGTCTCTCTGTAGAATAAATCATCCATTTGTGTGCTTTATCATGTGTTGGGCAGGGTGGTGATGGAAGAAGAACAGCAAACAAATTCTAAATTTCTTTTAGTAGGTTTGTTTTTTGTAGTGGTTTGAAAAAAGCAACTCTGAAACTATTTTACAAGTATTTTAGAATTCAGCAAATTAGTATGTTTATTTTAGGGGTCTCAGCATTCTCGCTATTGAAGAGGGACATAAAAACAAGGGGAGTCACAGATTGGAATGGGAGGTATTTCTGTGTATGTATATGCACCCATATACCTTTTTGTGTGTATCTATATAAGTGTTTATACATGCGCCTTTATTTCCTAGCTCAGCAGTAGACAACCTAGTAGCAATGAGCACACCTGGCACTCAGATTTGGTCCTGAATAGCATCCCCTACTAAAATGAACCAGTTCTTTGGACCTGCAGAAATATGGCTGATTTCGGGGCTGATTTCAGGGTAGAAACAAGATGAGTTTATAACATCTTATACTGAAAATGATGAAGCCATGTCACAGGGATGGCAGGAACTTTTCTGAAGGGACTGGGACAACATCTGGGACATCTGGGACAACATGAGCACCAAAAAACCTAAGAACAGCAGTAAGTCATAAAACAGGTGTTCACCAAGGCATCAGGGCAAGCCTCTAAAAAAGCCAACAAACCACAAGTGCAGAGGCTCCTAATGTGAGACCCACCCCCCCACCTCCCAATCCACCACACAATAATGCAGGTGTTATTATCTCTGGCCAATCTTCACTTTGTCTCCTTCTCTCTATTCTGACTGACTTTGATGCTGCTCTTCCCAGTACATCTAATTTCCTTGAGGACAAGAAGCTACACAAGGATAGAAGCACAGGGAAAGGGAAGAGGATACATGTAATAAAGGGAGGGAGGACAGAACACCTGACCAAAGGACCAAGGCTATTGAGCTGCCCTGTCCTGTACAGCCACTCGCTGGCTACATGTGGCGAATGAGCACTTGAAATGTGGCTACAGCAAATTAAAATGTACTGTAAATATAAAACACACACTGGATTTCAAAGACATAGTATAAAAAGAAAGCAAAATATCTCACTTGCGATTTTTTTATATAAACAACATGTCAAGGTGGTAACATTTGGGATATATAAGGGCAAATAGTAAATTAATTTCACCTGTTTCTTCTTTTTAAATGGGACTATTACAATATATTTCAAATTTACTGATGGGGCTTACGTTGTGCCTATTGGAGAGTGCTGCTATAAACTATTTACTGATTTTCTTAAGTGGTTTTTTTGTCACTCTTGTAGTATTCAACAAGTATTCACTTGTTGTGCCCCCACACACATTAGAAGGTAACCTCAGTGAAGGCAGGACCTTGTCTGTCTTGCTGACTGTATCCTCAGAGCCTATGACAGTGCCTGTAGTAGGGGTGTAGACATTTAATGAGTGAACAATAAGTGACGTCTCTCCATCAGTTTGAGTAATTTAGAGATGATTATGTTGGTATCATTAGTCATGATTATGTATACACCCAAGATGCATTTTTACTATTTACTTTGCAACTTCTGGTTACTGTTTCCATCAATCTAATTTATATTCCTCCCAGTCATCTCCCTCCCTTGCACAAATTTACTGACTCTCCAGTGTGTGCTTTAAAAAACAATATTGTTTTATTACTACCAGCAGGAGTGGCCTGCATGGGGTGGTGGGTGTGCCTGGCTCAGGGTATGTGTGGGCTGTGAGGGGTAGATGATAATTGGGATGCTGAAGGAAAGGGAGTGGGGCTGGAGGCCAAGTCCAAGGGCTCCTCTGATTTACTTCTGGGAAGAGGGAGACTTAATAAAGGAGTCATGGCAAGCTATGGCCAGGCCGCCAATAAGATAAGAAATTCTTGGAAATCTAGCTGCCCATCAGAGTGGAGGTCCAGTTTCTTCATCGTGTGGTCACACTAGGGTCCTTCTGGTTCTTTGTGAAGGCACCCAGCTCTGTATTCATGAAGATAAGGAACTCGGCCTTGGAGAGTTTGCTGTTGTTACCATCCCTTCCAGCACGCTTTTGGAAAACAGCAATCAGAAACAGTGCACCGCTCAGTCTCTGTAGGGCTGGATATTTTTACCATGTTCAGAGAGGAGCGAGGCACAGGGCTGTGAGCGGGGAGCGGTGCAGCAAGCCATGATTTTCTCACGTGGTTTTTAAATGACTGAAATTAAGTCTAAAAAAGAGGGGGCATTCCACAAGCATACTGAGGAACAGTATTCGAAGACTATTTGCAACATGGTTTCCCCAAGGGAGAAATTTCAAGTTAACTGGAAGCTTATATCTTAGCATTGTGATTAGAAAAGTTAAACTGATTGTTATAACCCTAACTGATGGTTAGTGACCAAAACCAGCCAATTCAATTTACATATGGGTTCTAATGAAAGTGACAAGTCACTGTTTAAGGATCACGGTTGTCAGGGTGACTGCTGTTAGTGGATTCAAGGTTCAGTGAAATACTATAGACTGCCTTCAAGTTAAATTTTATAAAAACAAAAGCTTATTAAACGCTAGGATAAAGAATCAATGAAAAAAAACTGTTCAAAAGAAGATTAAATTGTACATTTCTCAAGAGATAAATTTACAAAACATAGGGTTCCAATGTGGGTGTGCTCTTGCTCATAAGATGGTGGCTTAACAAAGAAAAAAAATCTTCCTCTTTTTGTGAAATAGCAACATCTGCATTTCTAATGCCTATGAGTCCTGTAGAAAAATTTATAGCAAGAACAGAGCAGCAAAAGCCATCTCAGAATCTGTAAGACTCCATAGAAGTGGCTTTACCTTTCAAGTCTTCCTATACAAATGTTTTCAATTCCATTGCATATAAAGATTAACTTTTTGCAACATAATGCATATTACTATAAAATCTGTTTATAGTACATGGATACTTTGTCATATGGCATTCACATCTGTGAGGCTGGTGGCCATGTAACTTGACCAAAGAATTTACATGCAAATCAGAAAATTTTGTACTGAGACAGCTGAATATTCATGGTGATTCCATAAAGTGCCACTCTCATGACTGGAACACTCTGCCATATTGTTTTTAGGGAATATCAGAGTCAAGTTGCACCATTCATAAGCAACCCCTGCCAAGAATGTAATGTACAATAATGATAAATTCTGACTGCGTTTGGTTCTTTTATATGAAAGGCATTTGCTGAGTTTGTCACCACTTTGAAAATCTCTGGTTTGGAATATGGTGAATCCTTAGAAGCCACCCCAGATCCACTACATTTTTACCATTTCTCTTTTGTAGGTTGTATAATGAAGCATTAGTGGCCACTCATGGCTGAAGGTCCTCAACAGTGATTAACTCCACACTTCCCTACTGTCTGGATGATCTGATATCCCAGGATGGATGACCCAGAGCTCGGTATTCCCACAATCATTTCCTTAAATGTGAACTCTCTGTGGGGGTGTGAGGAGTTTGCTGAGCATGAAGGCTTGTGTATAATGTTTGTGTTGTTTCTCAGGAGTATGACTGGGTCAAATCTAGTAAGCGATGCGCTATGGCTTAAGGCTTTGCTGTGTCCTGGAACATGTGGAGTGGGTCTACCCAGCATGAGTTCTCTGGTGCTTGGTAAGGGAGGAGCTGTGTGTAAAGGCTTTCCCACAGTCCCTGCACTCATATGGCTTCTCTCCTGTGTGGATCCTCCGGTGCTGAGTGAGGTGGGTACTCTGCCTGAAGGATTTTCCACAATCCTGGCACTCGTAGGGCTTTTCCCCAGTGTGTGTCCTCTCATGCTGGCTGAGCGATGAGCTGTGGCTGAAGGATTTTCCACATTCGTTGCACCCATAGGGTTTCTCCTTGGTGTGAATCCTCTGGTGTTCTATGAGGAGGGAGCTCTGGCTGAAGGCCCTGCCACACTCGTTACACTCATAGGGCTTCTCTCCCGTGTGGATCCTCTGGTGTTGAATGAGTGGAGCAAGCTGGCTGAAGGCTCTGCCACACTCGTTACACTCGTAGGGCTTCTCCCCAGTGTGGATCCGCTGGTGTTTGGTCAGCGACGAACTGTGGCTGAAGGCTTTCCCGCACTCGCTACACTCATAGGGTTTCTCCCCGGTGTGTATTCTTTGGTGCTGAGTGAGGTGTGTGCTCTGTCGGAAGGCCTTCCCGCACTGACTGCACGAGTAGGGCTTCTCACCCGTGTGCGTCCTCTCGTGCTGGCTAAGCGACGAGCTGTGACTGAAGGTTTTCCCACACTCGTTGCACCCGTAGGGCTTCTCTCCTGTGTGGATCCTCCGATGCTCGGTCAGGAGCGTGCTCTGGCTGAAGGCCTTCCCGCACTCGCTGCACTCATAGGGCCGCTCGCCTGTGTGTGTCCTCTGATGCTGAATCAGTGGTGTGATCTGGGTGAAGGCTTTTCCACATGCCTGGCACTCGTAGGGCTTCTCCCCCGTGTGGATCCGCTGGTGTTTGGTCAGGGATGAGCTGTGGCTGAAGGCCTTGCCGCATTCTCCACACTGGTAGGGCTTCTCCCCGGTGTGGATTCGCAGGTGCTGGGTGAGGTGGATGCTCTGCCGGAAGGCCTTCCCGCACTGACTGCACGTGTAGGGCTTCTCACCTGTGTGTGTCCGCTCGTGTTGGCTGAAGGAGGACCTAAAACTGAAGGATTTCCCACATTCACTGCACTCGTAGGGCTTCTCACCTGTATGAGTTCTCTGGTGCTGGATCAGTGGGGCAATTTGGTTGAAGGTCCTCCCGCACTGAGTGCACTTATAAGGCTTCTCACCAGTGTGGATTCTCTGGTGTTTGGTAAGTGCTGAGCTGTTTCGGAAGCCTTTTCCACATTCGTGACATTCGTAAGGTCTCTCTCCCGTGTGTGTTCGGTGGTGTTCAATGAGTGCTGAGCTGTGACTAAAGGCCTTTCCACATTCCTCACATCTGTAGGGCTTCTCTTTTGCACAGGTTTTCTGTTGAGTATCTGAGTCTGGATTCTCCCTCTTTCCATGTGTTCCCCACATGGGGGGGCCTTGCCTTTTAGGAGTCATTGGTTGAGTTGGGAGATCAGGCCTCAGACTCAAGTTTTCCCCAAACCCATTCCCCTGCTGCTGCTCCTGAGTGGGTGTCTTCACAGGCATGAAGGCAGCCTGCACCACATGGCTATCTGGCCTCTTGCGACCCTGTTCCCAGTGGCCCTCAGCATTTTCACCCTTGGAGTTCCACAGACTTTCCCACAGGAAGCTTTCTACCAGGGCATTATTGGGTATTTCTTCAGTTATGTCTTGCTTCACAGTTGATAGTTTGGTTTGTCTAGTTTCAAAGTCTGAAAGAAACAGAAAAATGGAAATGTCCCTTAATCCCAGTTCTGGGGGAAGAGTTTGTGGTGGCCGGGTGGGTGGATGGAAGAATAAAATTGATGGTTTTGAAAGGTCCAAAGAACACAGGTGGCTTTGTCCATTAAAAAAAATAGAGTTATGGGCTTCCCTGGTGGCGCAGTGGTTGAGAGTCCACCTGCCGATGCAGGGGACACGGGTTTGTGCCCCAGTCCGGGAAGATCCCACATGCTGCGGAGCAGCTAGGCCCATGAGCCACGGCCGCTGAGCCTGCGCAACTGGAGCCTGTGCTCCGCAATGGGAGAGGCCACAACAGTGAGAGGCCCACGCCCACGTACCGCACCAAAAAAAAAAAAAAAAAAAAAAAAGAGTTCTGCAAATCAGAGAAGAAACAGGAGAGGGAGGAGAAGCACAGAGAATAACCAGGGGTGGGGGACTTGGTGTAGGGGTGTGGATGAGGTTTTCAGGGGGAGCACAGAGAATGAGGGTGGGAGACGGTGCTGAGGAGAGAGCTAGCATCCAGGGAAACTGCTGACAGACGCCCCGGGCCTGGAGTACCCCCAGCCCAGAGCAGAGCTCAACAGGCACGCTGAACGAACAGATATATTTGCTCCTCCTCCTCCTTCATTTTGGCCCTCTCTGCACAGCCATGGCTTCGGTGTCCCCACCCTGACACCGAACTGGCCTAAAAGTGTGACATGGGCACCTTTCCCATTTATGTTACACTCTAGTGAAAAGCTAAAAATAAAAAAGGTCAAGCCAGATGTAGTTGGCAGAACAGTGGCTCCCAAATATATACACATCCTAATCTGTGGAACCTTTGAATCTGTGCTTACATGTCAAGGAAGAATTAGGCAGCTCATCATTTGACATTAGCAATCATCTGTGATTACCTTCATTGGCTTATCAGGGTGGGCCCAATGTAATCAGAAGAGTTCTTCAGTGTGAAAGAGAGAGGCAGGAGGGACATGATGTGAGAAGGCTTGACCAGCCATTGCTGACTTTGAAGCTGGATAAGGCCTGTGTCAAGGAATGTGGGAAGTCTCTAGAAGCTGAACAATGAAAGGAAACGGATTTTCCCCAAACCCTCCAGAAGAAACACCGCCCTGCTGACACTGTACTGTAGCCCAGGGAGACCCATTTTGGACTTCTGACCTCTAGAACTATAAGGGAATTTGTGTTGCTTTAAGCCACTAAGTTTGTGGTAATTTGTCACAGCACCAATCGGAAGCTGATATACTAAGTAAGGACTGGTTATTATTCGAGGCTAGGGAGACCATGTTATAACCCCCCCTACACACTGGCCCATCCCTTCTTAGGGCCTGGTGATGGGCCACTGCTTACATAGGGTCAGGGCCTGTCACTAGAGGGCCGGGACACTCCCACTCCCAACAGACTTGCCTGCTGGTCTCAGGAGCTGGACAAGAGGTATGAAGAGCAGAACTACCCAGCCAACCTACAGGCACATGGAAGAGCCCAGCCTGGATCCACCAGCCCACAGATACATGAGTCATAAGTGATTCTTTGGTTTAAACCACTGAGGCTGGAGTGTTTGTTACATGGCAAGAGCTGGCTATTGCACTGCCTTGGTGGCTTTGTGCTTGCTGTTTCCTCTGCCTGAAGTTCTGTCCTCCCAGATTGTTTCATGGTCACATTGTTCTCATGGTTTAGGCTTCAGCTCACACACCACCTCCTTGGAGAGGCTAGCCCTCATCTCTCTGCTCAGTCCTCTCCCCTAGTCCTAATCTCTACCTCATCCCCTGCTTCCATTTCTCAGCATTCATCATAATCTGTAATCATCTTGTTCACTGTTATTATTATTTTAGTTATTAATCGTGTACCCCTCTGCCTCACGAAAAATGTAAATTCAGTGAAGATGGGAACTTGGTCTCACTCACAGCAAAATGGATGCTTGGTGAATGTTCCCTGAAAGACTGAGTAGTTAATTTGCTCTGAAGAATCTGAGGGCAGAAATGGAGAGAGAACCTAGGGGGTGAATGGGTTCCCCCCAGACCTGCAGGGCTTTCATCTCACCTGTGCACACACCTCGGGGGGCTCCCTTGTCCACCAGCCACAGCTCTGCCTCGTGCTCCAGCAGGGAGATGACGTCCGGCTTTGGGAGCCAGTGTCCTGCTCAGGGAGAAAGCCATGGAGTGAGCATCTGTGTCCCAGGACCCTCCCCAGCCTTCTGCCCACTCCGCCCTCAGTCTTCCAGGACCCAAGTGGCTGGGGTTCCAGGAGGCCATGGTGTGGTAACAGCCTCTGACATTCCTTAGGGACCCTCCTCCCCTCACGCAGTCCCCGACCCCATCCCTGGCCCCGGTGTGGCCAATCAGAGCTCTGCTTCGTCCTGTGCCTGCTGGCAACAATGACCAGCCTGGAGGGGACCTGGCTGCCAAACCAAGACAACCCAGGGGCCTTCTGTGGGTGCCTGGGACACAGAGCCTGCCTCTTCTGCTGGTCTCAAACCTGGGAGAGGCACTCTCTCAGCTGTCTTGTCACCTTCAGAGGGGCCTGTCTGCGAATGGAGGCAGAAAGGGGTACGGGGGCAGGCAGCAGAGGGGGCCCGAGAGCATCACTGGAAGATCCAGGTGTACCCGGGGTTCTGTGGGCACGGGACCCGGTATGTCCCTCTTACCCCATGACTTTCTGCTGGCATTGTTAGCTAGGGTCTGTCATTCGTAACCAAAACATCCTAATTGACATTCTCTGCACTGAAACAGGTCCCTGAAGGCCAAGTATTTGCTTTTATGGCCTAGATCTACTCCCACTTTTAATCCCAGGAAAATTAGAATCTGTACTGTAGGCAGACCATCAGGGGCACGGGGGTGGCCTCACCCACAGAGGCTAGGAGCCCAAAGGTCTCCAGCATCACATCTCGGTACAGGGTCCTCTGGGCCGGCTCCAGCTGCCCCCACTCCTCCCAGGTGAACTCCACGACCACGTCCTCAAAAGTCACTTGCTCCTGAAACGTCACACGTGAGCATCCTCAGTGTCCCCGGCGTGGCTGCCAGTGGCAGCATCTGGTGAACGGGGGCCTTGGCCAAGTGGGTGGGAGGGTCTGGGGATTTGGATCAGGTTTTTACTGTGGGGCCTGGGACCCTGCTGGAGAAGAGTCTTTTGAAATGAGAAATGCTGCTGATGCGTCATCAGTGAAGGGGAGGACAGTCCTGGCGTGTTGGGTTCACAGGAAGTGTGCTTGTGTGGGTGGCCCCTCCGAGAAGCAGCTGGGTCTGGGCAGCAGGGAAGGAGCATCTGGAAACTGTCAGGTTGGCTCCCTGCCTCACCCTTTGGCCAAAATAACATCCTGATGGGTCCAAGATGCTTACATAATGAATGAAACAAAGCCCTCTTTAAGAGATGAGAGGGTCCATGCTGCCACGAGCACATTTTACAGAGACTGGGAAAGCTTAAGTGTCTTGCCCAAAGTTGTAAAGCTAGTAAGCAGCAAATCCAAGGACTGAATCTGGGTAACTTTATTAAGAATCTGTTCACGTGTAAATTAAATTCAAGTACATGAAGATCCATGTATACATGGAAAATCAGTGTGGTAGTGGGAGCATTTCGAAGCAATGGACACACCAGGGCAACTGGCCCTCTGTTAGGGAGAAAAATCAGTAGATCCCTACCTCACCATCAATAAAAATAAATTCCAGAAATATTAAAGAGATGAATGTAAAAAAGGAAAACGTTGGAAAAGTATAGGCCATGAATTTAATAAATGGGTGGTAGGGAAAGTCTTCACAAATAAAACATAAAACACTAAAAGTCAGAAAGAAGACAAATGAGTGTGGTAGGCAGCATTGTGTCACTACCATCCCTGGATTACGTGGCAAGGAGGAATTAAAATGGCAGATGGAGGGGACTTCCCTGGCGGTCCAGTGGTTAAGACTCTGTGCTTCCACTGCAGGGGGTATGGGTTCGATCCCTGGTCGGGAAACTAAGATCCCACATGCCATGGTGCGGCCAAAAAAAAAAAAAAAAGATGGTAGATGGCATTAAGGTTGCTAGTCCGCTGATCTTAAAATAAGGAGATTATCCTGCAATATCCTGGTGAGCCCAATATAATCCCAAGGGTCTTTTAATGGGGAAGAGGCAGAAAAGTCAGCCTCACAGTAATAGTATGTGAGGAAGACTCAAATGGCCAAAGCTGGCTTTGAAGAGAGAAGCGGGTCAGGAGCCAAGGAATGTGGGAGGCCTGTAGAAGCTGGAAAAGGCAAGGAAGTGGATTGTCTCTTAGAGCTGCCAGAAGGAACACAGCCCTGCTGACACCTTGATTTTAGCCCAATGAGATGTATTACAGACTTCTAACCTCCAGAACCATAAAATAATAAATTGTGTGGTTTTAAGCCACTAATTTGTTAGGATTTGTTACAGAATCGACAGGAAAATAATACATTCAGCAATCAAAATTTATGACTTCCAGATGACAAAGTCTTTACAAGCCACTTCAAGGACCCATGACAGCAGAATGAATATTTGCAACATAAATGGAAGGAAAAGGGTTAGTGGCCAGCACGCGCAAAGAGCTGACATGTCAGTAAGTCAAAGGCAAACAAGAGGACAGAGAGTGTGGTCCTTCTGAGAAGAGGCTGGCTTGGTACCCAGGCATGGATTACTTTCACAATTGGCAGGGTTTTAAAAACACATACACTTGTGACGCCAGCAATTCCGCTTCCCCTCCATCTCCCCCTTCCCCCGAGAACCTTGCTCCCCTGCTGCAACGTCGCAACAGGCAACTGGTAACGGCCTCGATGCCCATCGTGGCAGAGCAGCCAAAGTCAGGTTCTGGAAAACCTGCAGCCAAGCACAAGACGGGGGGCACTGATACGCACAGCTGGGGAACAACCTTCCACGTGGAAAAATCCTGGATGGTGGGACGTTGCCAGCCCAGTGCTATTTATGTAAAAGGAAACGAAGCTTTAATTCTAATATTTGTCTGAAAGTGTGTACATAGACACAGGAAAATGAGGCACGTGGAAGTGACAGCAGTGGCAGCTTTAGACGGAAGCCTGGGAGATGGGGCTGAGGAGCAAGGGGGCCTTTATAAGTGCTGCTTGACATTTTTATAATGAGAATATCATTATGGGATTGTGTGGCCTTAAAAAAATAAATAAGCCAATTCATCAACCTAGAAATCACTATGAAAGATATCAGGGTTTTTATACATTAAGAACTTTAAATTTGTGAACCTTAAAAAAAAATTCAGAGCAAACACATAGATGGTGCTGAAAGATGCACATGGATTGCTCACTAAATAACCCCAGACCACAGGTGATCACATCCAACCACTGTTCACCCGGGGAGGATGCCAACGAAGTCACCCAAAATCACCCAGGGAGAAAGGACTGAGCCAGGATTTGAACTTGGGTAGTCTGGGTCCAGCACGTCTGCCTACTGGCCATGTGGCTGAACCACCTCCCTGAAAGACAAGTGAGAGAAAAACACACCCCGGGGGTCAGAATGGAAGTTCTGGGCCGGCAAGGAACTCGCATCCTCCTATCGGTTCCTCCTTGGACAAACAAGGACCCCTGAGATGTCACAGCAGCAGCGACTGAGGGAGGGGCACGAGGGAGCCCCAGGGAGGCCGGGAACTTCCTGTGCCTCATTTGCACCATCCACTGGTGTCCGTACAGGCAGCTGCCAGGCTGCACACTCAGATAAGTCTACACTGTGCATAAATGACGCCTGAATACACAGAAGAGGGGCTGGGGAGACAAAGAGCCAATGGAGAGTGGCCAGGAAAATGAAATGGGTGGGGGTCTCCAGTGGCAGGACCCCTGAGGACTGTTTCCTACTCTTCAACTTTGGACATTTAGATAATGGGTTAATAGAACTACCATGTGATCCAGTAATCCCACTCCTGGGTATATATCTGAAGAAAACAAAAACAGTAATTCCAAAAGACACATGCACCCCAGTGTTCATAGCAGCTAAGTGTCCATCAACAGATGAACGGATAAAGAAGATGTGCCATACACACACACACACACACACACACACACACACACACACACAGATGGAATACTACTCAGCCATAAAAAAATGAAAATTGGCCATTTGCAATGGCATAGATGGACCTGCAGGATACTATGTTTAGTGAAATAAGTGAGACAGAGAAAGACAAATACTGAGTATTAGCTCTTATATGTGGAATCTAAAAAAACAAAGAAATGAATGAATATAATAAAACAAAAACAGACTCATAGATATAGAGAACAAGGCCAGTTTCTTCCGTGATCAAGTGTGTACCCTTGGCCCGGTGCATAGTGGGTGGTTTACCTGAGGACCCTCCGTTCCAACAGCTGTGCTGGGGGGCCCGGGGAGGTGTTATTTTCTCTCACCAACCCTCCCTGCTTGCTCCACACCTTCCAGACTCATTAGGTCTCGCTCAGTGGTTATCTGCGGAGTCCTACTGAGTGCAAGTCACCGTTCTGGGCACCGCAGAGGCCGTGGAAACAGGACAAACACAGCCTGCCTCCTGGTGCTTGTATGCTAGTTGCAGGGTCAGGGAGCTGGCAAAAATGAAAACCCCAGCAGAGGCCAGTGCTCTGGAGAAAATGGTGGGATGCTGCTGGGCAGCCACACAGGGATCTGGAGGAGGAGCCTCGAAGGCAGCGGGATGTGTGCTGGGCACTGGGGACCTCAGAGGGAGGGTGGTCTGAGCCAGGCCAGGGGTCCTGAGCTCACGCCTGCCTCAGCCACTCCCAGTTGCATGGCTTGCCCCTGTGCCTTGATCTACTCCTCATCCCACCTCGTGGGACTGATGTGGGGGCTGAACAGAGTGACGTGTGTCCAGCATTGACCAGAGTTCCAAACATTCATTGTTCACCCATTCACTGTGCACCTACTGTGTGCCGGGCCTTTGCACATGGCCAAAATGGCCAGAACTGCTTCCCGAGGCCCCAGGCCCCTGCAGCCGGCCTAGGAGACCTGGTTCTCAGTCTTCCTGCCACACGTGTGCCTGGTCTTCATGTTAGGTGCCTGCAGTGATCCCACCTCCAGGCCTTTGCTCGTGCTGTTCCCTCCACCTGGAACATTCTCCCTGTGGGCCCTGGCCTCACCCTCTCCTTTCCTGCAGGTCTGTTTGGGGGCCACTTCCTCAGAGAGGCCTCCTGGGCTGTGCTGGTTAATGCCTGGTCCCCAAGCCCACCCTCTTCTGGGCCTCATTTCCCTGCCCAACACTTGGCACGTTTACATTCCTCATATGGTCTGTGAGCCCCCGGGGATGGAGATTTCTGCTCATCTCGTCTGTTCCTCTACCTGGAGTACCTGGAACGGTGCCTGGAATGGTGCCTGCTCATTGGCAGTGCTCAGTACAGGTTGGCCAAGTGACTGGATGAGGAGAGTGAGCTGGGAGAACAGACCTAGAGCCCTGTGTTGAGGAAGTGCCAGACACATCAGTGGGATGGATGAACCATGTCTGCCAGGGTGGCACGGGGTGGGGGGGAATCCAGGAGGTCTTCTCGGAAGTGGTGAGGTGAGATGTGGAGGAGGACATGGAGCTGATTAAAGCACATTCCTGGTGAGGGCAGAGCCCTGAGGGCAGAATGAGCCTGGTGGGGACCACAGGTAGAGCCTGGGAGGCCTGAGAGTGAGGTGGTGGTGTACTCACCGGGTCCCTGGCAGTGAGGAGCCCGGCGGTCATTCCCTCCTCCTCGGGCCTCTTGCGGGAACAGCCAGCTCCTCGGCAGGCAGTTCTAGGGGGAAAGGGGATGTGAGAGACTGGACAGTGTCAGGTGACCAGTAACCCCAGGCCCTGGAAGCCCTGTGTGCAGGTGGAAGGAGCTCAGCACCCAGGCCAAACTCAACAGCAGTGCAACCTCAGCTTGGCATTTTCCGAACTCCTGCTGTGCACCCAGGTGCTATTCCAGGCACTGGTGAAGTATGAGCTCAAATTTTCCTTACCCATTCCAGACAGGAAAACTGACCACCAGGTGGGCAAGGAGCACAGTCTGGGTTGCACAGATGATTTCCAGGGTGATGACTTACTGTGACAGAAAGCCAGACGGTACGGGGGTCTTGGGCACTGTATGGTGTGCGTCAGCTTCCCTCTCATAAAATGAAGGTGGTGACCCAGCACAGAGCTTATGGGAATTAAAATGTGAAAACGGCTGGAAATGGAGCCCAGCAGGTAGCAGAATACACAGGAAGGCGATTGTTGCTGGGTGGCAAGTCTCTTGCTTCAGTCAGCATCTGTTTAGCATCTCCTACATGCACGGCCCAATTCCCAGTGATTTACAATCCGTTCCCTGGCTGATTGCCCAAAATGAAAGTCAGGCCAAAGGTAGGACATGTTTCCCTTCTCTCTGTACTGTCCGTTGACAACCCTGCCTATGCACCCCTGATTCTACCCCATCCAGCTTGTGCTCCGTTGTCTTCACTGCAGTTCCCTGGATGGGAGTTATCTTGTTTAGTGATGTTTTATGGACTTATCATCATCTCCCTGACTCTCCTGTGGCAGTGTGGAGACAATGTTGGGGGGCTCTAGGATATAAGATGGGCCTGGCATCCAGGACATATAAATACCTGCTTGTTGAATTAATGAAGGAGCCTGGATGGTGCCTGGCATGCAGTCGGTGCTCAATAAGATTTTAATACAATGAGTCTGTTTCCTGGGTCCCAGGTGGCTAGGATCAAATTCTGGTGCTTTGGCTCTCCCTCACCTTCATTCTTTAGACAGAAGTCCCTCAGGAAAGTGAAGCTCCAGAGATGACACTGTGGTGGGGCCTCGGCCTTACTCACTCTCCAAACCCTGGACGTCCCGCCAAAACAGGGAAGGGATGCAGGTCTGGCTGGCTCCAGGTTCTGAAGGGTCCGGCCAGCCAATCTCTTACTATGCTCGCGAAGCCAGAGACCCCAATGCCTTCCACCAAAGCCAGTACCCAACTCCTGCCCCAAGCCCTCCTCTCGGACCCTGAGACCACCCCCCAAACCCCTACCCAAACCGGGCCCCGCCCACTCGGCCCCGCCCATACTACCCCCAGCGACCCGCCCTGGGCCCAAAGCAGCAGAAGAGACAAGACACAGACGCGCGCCGTTAGGTACACACCCGGGCCGGGGCCCCATAGAAGACCTTGGACCCGCTCCCGGCTCGGCCTCCGCCGCCCCGGCCACCCCCAATCTCACTTACCCGGCGGACTGTAGGACAAAGGCCACGGCAGCCACCAACCAACCTGCGCCTGCGCAGGGACACCTAACTACATCTCCCAGAAGGCAGCACGTGCGCTTCCGGTCGTCTTCCGGCGCGCCCCGCCCCCGCCCAGAGCCTAGGCTGAGGGGTTCGAATACTGAGCTCTGCCTTTTCTCCCACCCTGGGACCCTCCCACGTCGAGCTCCTTCTTGGAATGGAGGACGAAGGTCACGCCCGCCACGGGCCGCTACTGCGCCTGGGTGGGCGGGCGCCGAACTACATCTCCCAGAAGGCGGCGCGTGCACTTCCGGTCATCTCCCTGGTCGCCCCGGTCATCTCCCTGGTCGCCCCGCTCCCGCCCGGGGCGAGACTGAGCGGCTCGGAACCCTCCTTCTGCTGTGCTCCATGGAATGGAGGAGGAAGGCTGTACCGCCAAGGGCCGGGACCGCGCCTGCGAGGAGGGCGCTGAACTACATCTCCCAGAGGGCCACGTGCGGCCTCCCTGCGCATGTGTCCCCTCCCGTTGGATTCATCTAGAACAGGGGTTCGAGTCCTGACGCCTGTACCTGTGTCACCGTCAAAAATATTCCCTACTCGCTGATGTGTGAGGAGCCTTATAACCGTGGCGCCGGCGCTCAGTGGGTGATTGGCTGGGGGACTAATTTTGGCAGAGGGTTCAGGAGTGAAAGGGAGCGATCCCTGGATGGGCTCTCTTGGTAACAGAGTCCTTTGTGTTCTCGAATTTCTTGCTTAAAGAAAAACTTTAGTCCACTGAACCTTCCCGGAGTTTCAGAAAGTCTGGCTTGAAGGTTAATGATCAGAGGAGTGAAAGCAAGCAGAGACAAAGAACAGAAGTCCAGCTGGAGAACTTGTAACAATTTAAATAGTGGATCAGCCATATAGCAGAGTCATAGGACCTTTAGTTCCTCCCTGAAGGACGTAGATAACAATGTCAGACTTGCATTCCTAAGTGGTTTGTACAGAAACCAGACTCCCATCAGATGGAAACTGCTGACCATAAGCACATAGACTCCAGGCCAGTTGGAACCAAAGGTTGATGATGTTGACTCCGAAAACATCATCCTGTTACCTCGCCACCAACCGATCAGAAGAAAGTCCGTGAGCTGCAACCCTTACCCCAATGTTGCCTTTAAAAACCCTTCCCTGAAAGCCAAGGGGGAGTTCAGGTCTTTTGAGCATGAGCTGCCTATTCTCCTTATCTGGCGCCCTGCAATAAACACTACACTTTTCTTCACCACACCTGGTGTCGTTAGATTGGCACATAGGGCAAGTAGACACGAGTTCAGTTTGGTAACACTATTGGAAACTATACTGTAAACTTTATTGTTGTAAAACAAACCAGTGTTTAAAAATACATTAAAAATTGAAATGAGAGACTTCCCTGGCAGTCCAGTGGTTAAGACTCCATGCTTCCATTGCAGGGAGCATGGGTTTGATCCCTGGTCGGGGAACTAGGATCCCACATGCTGTGTGGCGTGGCCAAAAAGAAAGAAAGAAAAAATTCACAAAAACTTCAAATACAAGAGCAGTTTACATTTTGCCACACTGACCCAGGCTTGAACAGTTGCCAGTATTTAGTACATGGTTGTAAGAAACATCACAGGCTAGACACTTGAACATTTAAAAACCACTTTACACATTGCTATGTAATTGTCAAAATGGTGCATTTCAACAGCAGCATAATATTCAAAGCTGATGTGCCCTCACATGATTGCATTCGCCATTTGGTGAACACTGACCAAGACCTACCAGGTGGCAGGCCCAGGGTACAGCAGCCAAGTGTACAAGGTGAGAACATTCCCCATTCCCCCACTTGAGCTGGACTTATTTTCACTAATGCAAGTGGAACGTGCATGGAGTAGTGAATGGAAAGAATCTAACCATAGCTGAGACATGTGCCTTTACCCTTTTAGGAAGGGACTGATTGATTCTGATCAGTTGGGGCTTGCGTGATGGATCTGAAGCTGAGAAAAAGTTTCAAGACAAGGGCATTTCTTTATTTGACTGAAACAACTATTTCTTTGGAAAAACTCTGACTCTGAAAACAGGAGAGAAGACAATAAGAATTCTCATGTTAGGAAAAAAACCTAGCTGGTTACATCTTCTTTACACGTATAGAGACACATGAAGAGATTTGGCTGGTTCACGTGTGAATGAAAGACTTTAAATCTTGTAAGCTCTATAACAGTGGTTGTTATGAGGAGACATGACAGATGGCTCAAAATTGGAATGCACTGATGTAAACAAAGCAAAGCCAAGCTTAGCAGCTTTTCTTTAAAGGTGTCCTGTCCTGAGACTATAACCTTTAAAATGCACATAAAACATCAGTTATCGGGCTTCCCTGGTGGCACAGTGGTTGAGAGTCCGCCTGCCGATGCAGGGGACGCGGGTTCGTGCCCCGGTCTGGGAAGATCCCACATGCCGCGGAGCGGCTGGGCCTGTGAGCCATGGCCGCTGAGCCTGCACATCCGGAGCCTGTGCTCTGCAATGGGAGAGGCCACAACAGTGAGAGGCCCGCGTACCGCAAAAAACAAACAAACAAAAAACAACAAAACAAAAAACAAAAAAAACATCAGTTATCACTTCCCTCACCCGCAAATCCAAATGCAAAAAAAGAATTAATTTTTTTTTCTGTCAACTTTTTCTTCCACAAACTGTGTACCCTTTTCTCCCCAGTTTCCTTTTACCAGATCATGAAGCATGAACACACTTGTCATGATGAAATCTGTTTCCCAGAGGTCTGGGCAGAGTCCTGGTCATGAGCTGTTGGTGGAGCCGTGCCAGGTTTGCCTGCCCATGAGGACACACCCCAGCCCGGACGTGGGCCAGTTCGCCCTGCTCAGCTCCCCTTGGATTTGCCCCTCTGTCCCCTGCCTCTGACCATCTAATTCTTGTTTTTTCCCAACCAACTTTCACAAGCTTAAACGCCTGCAGGGGCTGGGTTTTTTCCAAAGGGGCTGATACTAATGGCTCCAGCCAAGTGGTGTCATGTGGACAGGTAAGCCCAGTGTCCCGGGTCTGGATTTCTCAAAACAAGCCAAAGGTCTGCATTTGTGTGTGAAATCTCTTGATTTTAAAAAGCTGGCAGGGATTCAAAGTTTTTAAAAACACTCTGCCAGTCAAATAACATATACTGAAGGCTACCTCTGAGCTGACCTCACCCTCCAGACCACGATGTCACCACTGGCTGGGGCTTTTTGAGCCCAGTCTTTCTCCAACCACAGGGGGGCGCCTCCATGTATCTGTGACAGCACCTACCGTGAGCAGCTGCATTACAAATCAGTGTAACTTTCAAGGAATTCTATAATCATATCCTGGAAAGCCCAACTGCATTAAGCTGCATTTTTGTTAATTTGTTTGATATGTACATCTAAATATACTACAATGTTTACATAACCCTGGGAATACATTTTTTCCTTTAAAAAAATAGCATTTCGGGAGCCTCAAAACCTAGCAGTGCCCAGCCGTCCTCTGACCCCAGAGGCCCTGGCTGGGGTGGGGAAGAGTCCTCCGGTGCATGAGACGATGAGGGCTAGCAGTGCATTGCAGCACCCAGGACCCGGCTCAGCAGCTGCTGAGCTCAGACCCCGGGGGTGCGGAGTCTGAAGCCTCTAAGGGAAGCCGGGCTCTGCGGGGCTGGGTGAGGAAGGACTGATGGCGGCAGGGAGCTGGGATGGAGTGGTGCAAGATTATTCCACTTTCAGGTTGGGGATCCGTGGAATGGTGTGTTTGGCTGGATTCTGGATTTTTTGTTTCTTGCTAAACACTAGGTTTGATTGTAAAACAAACACCGCCGAATTCTGTAATAGTCACCAGAGCACCCGCCGTCCACAAGGGGGAAGGCAGGACTCCCTTCGCTCTTCTGGCTTGTGTGTGACAGCCCGAGACCCTCAGCAGCAGTGAGTCCTGCATCCTCCTCAGTGGCTGTGACCGTGACCAAGGATGCAGAGGGACTGCGTGAGTGAGAAGACCAGGACGTGTGTGTGTTGGTGGGTACGTTAGGGCATGTTTAGTACCCCCTCCCCACTTGGAGGCGTGGGCTGCCATCCGGAGGTGTCTAGATACATACGCTTGGGCTGGGCACCGACACCAGGACATTCCCAAGCCCTGTCTGTACCTCCAAATACAGGAAACATCCCGAAAGTCCCGTGGACCTGGGCTTTGATCATTACAGAGACTGCAAGGGCGGTGAGTGGGACCTGGGGACCCAGATCTGTCGTCTAACCAACGAAAGAAAAGCAAAGAAGAGTAATGGGGAAATGTGACTGCCACCTGGTTATTTATTGCTTTCAGGGACAGCAATCGGGGGGGGGGGACAGTCAGGAAGTGGGTGAACATGGTCAAAATGTACAAACTTCCAGTTATAAAATAAGTCCTGGGGATGTAATGTACAGCATGATAATTAGAGTTAATACTACTATACAGGCATCGCCCTTTATGGGGGTGAGAGGGGATGCATTCTAAGACCCCGCAATGGATGCCTGAAGCCACAGGTAGTACCGAACCCTATATATACTATGTTTTTTCCTATACATGCATACCTATGATAAAGTTGAATTTATAAATTAAGAGATTAACAACAATAACTAATAATTAAATAGAACAATTATAACAATAGACTGTAATAGAAGTTATGTGAAGGGAATTCCCTGGCGGTCCAGTGATTAGGACTCTGCGCCCTCACTGCGGAGGCTGGGGGTTCAATCCCACAAACTGCGAGGCGCGGCCAGAAAAAAAAAGTTAGGTGAATATGGTCTGTCTCTCTCAAAGTGTTATACTGCACTCACCTTTTTTCTTGTGATGTGAGACGATACAATGCCTACAGGGTGAGATTAAAGTGAGGGGAAAGACATAGGTACCGTAACCTAGCGTTAGGATGCTGCTGTTGCCCTTCTGGTGATACTTCAGGAGGCGGATCATTTGCTTCGGGTGATCCAGGATCATCACGGGATGATGTAGGTGGGTGGGTATCCGAGGCAAGACGGAGCAGGACTGCTGAGATTTCATCACGCTACACAGAAAGATGTGCAACTTAAAACTTATCAATTGTTTATTTCTGGAAATTTCCTTTTAAGATTTTTGGACCACAGTTGACCTCGGGCAACTGAAACCATGGAGAGTAGAAGCTTGGATAAAGAGGGACCAGTGTATTGTATACTTGAAATTTCCTAAGGGAGTAGATCTTAAAAGTTCTCATCACAAGAAAGAGATTTTGTAAGTACAGGCAAACCTCGGAGATATTTCGGGTTTGGTTCCAGACCACGGAAATAAAGTGAATGTCGCATAAAGCAAATTACACAAATTTTTTGGTTTCCCAGTGTATATAAAAGTTATGTTTAAACTATACTGTAGTCTGTTAAGTGTGTCTAAAAGCACAATATACATGCCTTAATTAAAAATACTTTATTGCTAAAAAATGCTAAACATCATCTGAGACTTCAGTGAGTCGTAGTAGTAACCTGAAAGATCACCAATCACAGATACCATAACAAATATAATAAGAATTTAAAAGTTTAAAATACTTTGACAATTACCAAAATGTGACTTAGAGACATGAAGTGAGCAAATGCTGTTGGAAAAATGGTGTCAATAGACTTGACACCATTGTGTCAAGTCTCCAATGCAGGGTTGCCACAAAATTTCAATATGTAACAAATGCAATATCTGCAAATGGCAGTAAAGCAAAATATGCCTGTGCATGTATGGTGATTAATGTTAGCTAGATATATTGTAGCGATCATTTCATAGTACAGTAGTCCCCCTTATTTGAGGTTTCATTTTCTGTGGTTTCAGTGACCCTGGATCAGTTGCAGTCTGAAGACATTACATGGATAATTCCAGAAATATGAAACAATTCGTAAGTTTTAAATTGCAGGAGACGACATTCTCCTTTTATTACAGGATATTGTTATAGTTGTTTGATTTCATTATTAGTTATTGTTTTAACCTACTTTATTGTTTTAGCCTACTTTATAAAGTAAATTTTCTCAAAGGTATGTATGTATAGGGACAGAACATAGTATATATGGGGTTCGATACTGTCCGTGATTTCAGGCATCCACTGGGGGTCTTGAAACGTATGCACCTTGAGTAAAGGGGGACCACTGTATATATAAATATTGGATCACTATGTTGTACACCTGAAACTAATGAAGAAAGAAAGAAAGAAAGAGAAAGAAAGAAAGAGAAAGAAAGAAAGAAAGAAAGAAAGAAAGAAAGAAAGAAAGAAAGAAAGAAAGAAGAAAGAAAGAAAGAAAGAAAAGAAAGAAGGAATTCGTCAAGCCCAGGCCTTCCTTGCTGTGCGTGGAGATGGCATGTGAGCATGTCTATGGGGAGAATCCAGGATGGAAAAGGAGTTCCATCTACACATCTGGCTATCTGACAGGCACTGGTATTCCACCCGGGGCTGACTTCTCCATCAAGCACTGGAAACCTAGTGCCCAGGACCCATAAAACTTTTCTTAGAAGAGGAGATTTCTTATGATAAGTTTTAAAATTTATTTACTTATTTATGGCTGCATTGGGTCTTCGTTGCTGTGGGCGGGCTTCTCATTGTGGTGGCTTCTCTTGTTGTGGAGCACTGACTCTAGGCACGTGGGCTTCAGTAGTTGTGGCTCACGGCCTTGGTTGCTCCGTGGCATGTGGGATCTTCCCAGACCAGGTGGATTCTTAACCACTGCGCCACCAGGGAAGTCTGTGATAATGTTTTAATTTCTTTTAAAATCAGACGAGGAAAAAAATGAACATAGTAACTACTACAGCCTGGAATATATTCACCTCTATACCAGCATGGTCATAAAATATAAGTTTTTTTTTTTTTTTTTTTGGCGGTATGCGGGCCTCTCACTGTTGTGGCCTCTCCCGTTGCGGAGCACAGGCTCCGGACACGCAGGCCTAGCGGCCACGGCTCACGGGCTTAGTTGCTCCGCGGCACGTGGGATCTTCCCGGACCAGGGCACGAACCCGTGTCTCCTGCATCGGCAGGCGGATTCTCAACCACTGCGCCACCAGGGAAGCCCAAAAATATAAGTTTTTAAAAATTGAAATAAAGTTGGCTTACAATGATGTTAGTCTCTGGTGTACATTAAAGTGATTCAGATCTGTATATACATATAGATATAGATATTCTTTTTCATATTCTTTTCCATTATGGTTTATCACAGGATACTGAATATAGTTTCCTCTGCTATACAGTAGGACCTTGTTGTTTATCCATCCTTTATGTAATAGTTTGCGTCTGCTAATCCCAATCTCCCAGTCTATTGGAGGCAGGAGATAGATGGGCTCCAGGCTAGACATTTACAACTGGTCTCCTGTTCACACTTCCTAGGGTGAGAAGAAGATGGACTCCAGGCTGGACATTTATTACCAGCCCCCTGTTTACATCTCCTGAAGCAAGAGACAAACGGCCTCCAGGACTACATATTTATGACCAGACTCCTGTTTATGTTTTGAGATCTGCACCTCTATATAAAAACCAGCAACAGAAATAGGGTAAGTAATTGGAGATTGGACATTCTTATGGCAGGGACAGAGTGGGACTAAACCCTGTTAAAAGATCAAGAGGTCATACATTTCCCATCCTTGGAGCAAGGGAAACATTGCACATGCGCAGAAAGGTTCCTTGGGGGTCAAAAAGGAGGGGGCACCACCCCATAATAGGTGATGCTAAGGCTGTCCCATAGGCCTCTGGGCTGTAATCCATCTTCAAAAAAAGTTGAGCACGCATGTTGGGGAGGGTCCTAGGGCAGGGCAGGTGTGGAAAAAGAAACCAGATAATTGGCCAGAGGTAAACAGAGACCCAGAAGAACTGCCCTATATGAATTACTTAACTGCCTCTTTACTGATCTCCTCCTCATTCGGGAGGATGCCCACACCCTTTCTCTCTGGGTTGTATCTTTGCCTTGCTTCTGGGGGCAAAAGCCATGGGGTGTAGTGGCCAGGATTCCTGGTTTTCATCCAGGCTCCCCAGGTTCAAGTCCTGGGCAGGGAATTAAGATCTTGCTTCACGCCACCACTCACTGCTGCCTCTCTGAGATCCTTCCCCACACCCCCTACCCCTTGGTAACCCCAGGTCTGTTCTCTGTGTCTGTGAGTCTGTTTCTGTTTCATAGATATGTTCATTCGTGTCATATTTTAGATTCCACCTATAAGTGATATTATATGGTATTTGTCCTGAAAGAGCTAATTTTAACTGTGTTCTGTTTCTTTTAGAATCTAATCAGATATATGACTATTAGTTTCACATAATGTTTAAGATTTTTAAAAAATGTAACCTGGGACTTCCCTTGTAGTCTAGTGGTTAAGGCTCTAAGCTTCCACTTCCAGGGGCACGGGTTCCATCCCTGGTCAGGGAAGTTCAACATGCTGCAGCACAGTGAGGCCAAAACAAACAAACAAAAAACATGTTCAACTAAGTTGAATGATCATTCTGACACATTTTTATATCAATAGTAATTATGATCCATGGGGTATCAACTGAAGGATAATTTTCAAGAACCTAACTTCACATTAAGAAATTGGACTCATGCTAATTTCTTAATTATTTAACGATCTTTGGATACTGGAACAATTTCTAAGTAAGACAGAACACTGAAAGTCTGGTCTCAAAGAATAGATTTGGTGTTTTTGTTTTCGTTTTTGTTTTGCCGCACCGTGTTGTTTGCAGGATCTTAGTTCCCTGAACAGGGATCAAACCTGGGCCCCCTGCAGTGAAAGCATGGAGTTCTAACCACTGGACACCAGGGAATCCCCTAGATTTTGTATTTCTACCTTGACTTCATATTTCTACACATTGTAGGGTAGCATAGATTTGGGTCGTGTTAATGAGTGTGTTTATTTTTGACACTTTAAAGTGTGTAGAGGATGTGTGTGGCTTTAGGGGGGTAACATCACGCCTCCCAACATACCCATCCTCAACAGCCTTTGGGTTGTTGGGTCTTTTGACGTGTGGCTGTGATGCTATCTCATTGTGGTCAGAACAGCAATTTAATCTCCAAAGGAAGGGGTGGCAGAATGGGTGAGAGTTGCTGTCCTAGTCGGCAAGGGCTGCCATAACAAAATACCACAGACGATGTGGCTTAAAGAACAGAGGTTAATTTTCTCAGTTCTGGCGTCTGGACATTCAAGATCAAAATGTCGACAGCATTGATTCCTTCTGAGGTCTCTCTCCTTGCCTTGCAGATGACCACCCTCTTCCTGTGTCCTCACATGGTCGTCCCTCTGTGCATGTCTGTGTCCCAATCTCCTCCTCTTCTTTTTTTTTTTTTTTTTACTGAACGCGGGTCTCTAACTGTTGTGGCCTCTCCCGTTGCGGAGCACAGGCTCCGGACGCGCAGGCTCAGCGGCCATGGCTCACGGGCCCAGCCACTCCGTGGCATGTGGGATCGTCCCGGACCAGGGCACGAAGCCGTGTCCCTTGCATCGGCAGGCAGACTCTCAACCACTGAGCCACCAGGGAAGCCCCCCAATCTCCCCTTCTTACATGGCAAGTCCACTGTGGCCGTGGAGTGATGTAGCTGAAAAAAGATGAAAAATGACATTTTATGAAAGAACTATCCAACAACCTACGACTGATGCTTGCCTTCATTACCCACCTAATAAACAAAAACACCCAGGCACAGGATATAATATTTAAATATGTCTTTGTCAAAATAAATAAATACATCTTTGTCTCTTATTTTAAAAACACAGGGCTTCCCTGGTGGCGCAGTGGTTGAGAATCCGCCTGCCGATGCAGAGGACACGGGTTCGTGCCCTAGTCTGGGAAGATCCCACATGCCTCGGAGCGGCTGGGACCGTGAGCCATGGCCGCTGAGCCTGCGCGTCCGGAGCCTGTGCTCCACAATGGGAGAGGCCACAACAGTGAGAGGCCCGCGTACCACAAAAAAAAAAAAAAAAAAAAAAAAAAAAAATTTAAATATGTCTTTGTCAAAATAAATAAATACATCTTTGTCTCTTATTTTAAAAACACAGGGCTTCCCTGGTGGCACAGGGGTTAAGAATCCGCCTGCCAATGCAGGGGACACGAGTTCAAGCCCTGGTCCAGGAAGATCCCATATGCCGCGGAGCAACAAAGCCCTTGAGCCACAACTCCTGAGCCTGTGTTCTAGAGCCTGCAAGCCACAACTACTGAGCCCACGTGCCACAGCTACTGAAACCCATGTGCTTAGAGCCCGTGCTCCACAAGAGAAGCCAATGCAATAAGGAGCCTGCGCATTGCAATGAAGAGTAGCTCCCGCTCTCCACAACTAGAGAAAGCCCGCACACAGTAAGGAAGACCCAACGCAGCCAAATAAATAAATTTACTTTTAAAAAAACAACAACAACAAACCAAATAAACAAATAAGGTGACATTTATTTTTACTTCATCTCCAGGAAGGTATATTTGTGAAGGTAGCATCTTCCACACCTGGTGTGAAAGGCAGGCTGTCCTCAGAGGCCTCACGAGGCCTGTAGACAATGGACTACAACTTCCAGAATGCCTCGCTCCAAGAGGTCGCAGACTGGAACCGCCCACTGCACCGCGAAGCCCCCTGGGAGATGTAGTAGGACGCTCTAGTGCCCACGCGCGCCACCTGGCGGACAAGGTTAGTGTGATTATGAATTCCTAGAACGCCCAGAACGCTCATCCTCAGGCTCCCCGGACCCTCTGGATGCCCGCCCAAGAGTTGCTTCTGTGTGTTACAGTGAGATTAAGTGGTCTCAGTGCGTCCTAGGCCTGGCCCGGGAGCCAGGACTTTGATTCCCGAAGGCCCTATTCCCAGCCTAGGCCCGGCCCTGCAAACCCATTGGGCGGTCCCCCGCGCCGCCACGCCTTCTGGGAAATGTAGTCTGGCTCCCTGGACGCACTGGTCCAGAGTCGGCTGCAGGAATACAACTCCCCGAAGCCCCAGCGCAGCGGCATCTCAACGTCCCGGCCTGCCCCGTCGCGCTCTCGCGTTGGTCGGTAGGTCGCGCCACAGGGCCTTCTGGTAAATGTAGTCTGACTCTCTGTGCGCTCAGGAACAGGGCTCCAGCAGGGGCGTGCACGTGTTGGTAGGTAGGCCGTGCCGTGGGTCTCTTGGTCGTGGTAGTTTCCCCGGAGGGCGCTCTGGGCCGGGGTCTCCGGAGTCCGCGGTCTGGGGACGGAGTAACCGTCGGGAGAGCTGCAGGGTCCGGCCGGCCGGGGCCTGGTGCGGACGGTGTCGGGAGCTGACGGGGCCCGAGAACCGTGGCCCTGGCCCCTCCCTGTGTGTAGAGAATCCGGGGTGGGCGCTACGGGTCGGACCTGACCACCGTCGAGGTTTGTTACTCGTCTTTCCCAGCTCTGACTCGGTCGAGAGCTCGGGGTCGGAAGAGATGACGGCCACGGGGCTCTTGGCTGCCTGCCTCTTGGTGAGTGGCCGCTCCTCTCCCTTCTGCTGGGCTGGGCCTGGACCCCAGGCTGGAGGGCATAACTCCCCCAACTTGGGACCCTCAGCCCGTCGTTCTGGCCGAGGAGAGATGAACAGAAGAGGCAGAAAACTGCGTGGTCCTGCAGTCCTTAAGTGTATCAGTAAAGCCCTAGAGCCAGTGAAGATCTAGTCACAAAGCCCCCCGACAAGAAACTTCCTGACCCAAATGGCTTCAGCTACCACCCGTTTAAGGAACAAACGATTCTGGTCTTTCCATCATCTGGAATGATTTGTCTAAAAGAGGGAGCGTGTCTCTGTTAATTCTTAGGAAGCCTGCGTAACCTGTGTTCCAAAACCTGTGCACGTCTCTCAGCTCAGTCTCCTCCTTTGAAAGGACAAAAAAACAGGCTCCAGGAAGTGGCAACTACTTTCTCAGACTGTTTCCAGGGTTAAGTGAATTTCCGTTAGAGAAAATGCTGACTTAGCACTGAGCTCAGCCTGGAGAACTCTTGGCAAATGTTAACATTATCAGCAGTTAATGACATCATCTTTTTATGCCTGGTATATAAAAAGGAAGAGGAATCCTGAAGGATAACTGTACATTTTGATCTTGTGGAGGATCCCTAGTTTATCAAGAAATGAGTGAGATTCTTAGGGGGTCAACATTTCAGTATTATGGGAGCTCTCCTCTGAAATGGCTGATGCAGGCCCCCAGATCCCCCGGGGAGCCTTGAGTATCCCTCAGAAGCCAGAACGCTCTCAGGACATCTCTGTGTACACCTGACTCCATCCTCACGTTCTCATGTACGCCGCTCCAGCCCTTGTGGGAGCTTTGCAGAGATCAGGGTCTTAGCTAAGCAGACACGACGGTGACATTTCAGGGGCAGGTAACCTTCGATGATGTGGCTGTGGACTTCACCCAGGAGGAGCAGGAGCTGCTGGGCCCTGGCCAGAAGGCCCTGTACCACGATGTGATGCTGGAGACCTTTAGGCACTTGGTCACTGTGGGTGAGGCTGTGCCTTGTGTTGACTTGCATCTGCCTGGGGTCTCGGCAGAGTGGGTGTGACCTGGCTGGGAGTGTGGGGTCAGTGAACCCTAGAAGGGTTTCTCTTCTTCCAAGCCCTCAAGGCCTGATCTCTCACTTGGACAGTGTCTTGGATCTCCAAACCAGCTATCGTGGCCCAGCTAGAACTCGGAGTAGAGCCATGGATAACGGACAGAGGACTCTCCCAAGATTCCTGCCCAGGCGAGAAAGGATCTTTACAGTCAATGTTTATATTTTCCTTCATATCTACCCTTTCGTATACTCTTCACTCATTTTGGTATTGCCGTAATTCCTCCGAGGATCATTTTCCTTTTGTCTGAAGAGCTCCCTTTATCATTTGTTTTAGAGTGACAGAATTCCCCCACTTCGTGTTTGCCTGAAAATGTCTTTATTTCATCTTCATTTTGGAAAGATACTTTAAGCAGAGAATTTTTTTTTTTTTTTTTTCTGTATGCGGGCCTCTCACTGCTGTGGCCTCTCCCGTTGCGGAGCACAGGCTCCGGACGCACAGGCCCAGCGGCCACGGCTCACGGGCCCAGCCGCCCCGCGGCATGCGGGATCCTCCCGGACCGGGGCACGAACCCGCGTCCCCTGCATCGGCAGGCGGACTCCCAACCACTGCGCCACCAGGGAAGCCCTAAGCAGAGAATTTTAAGTTGGCAGTTCATTTTTTTTTTCAGCCCTTTAAAGACACCATGACATTGTTTTCTGTACTCCATGGTTTCTGTTGAGAAGTCAACTCTCCGTCTTATTATTGTTACTTTGAAGACAGTGGGCCTTTTTGTATGTATTTTTGCTAACAGTGCTTTGTTAAATACACAAATTTTAAGTGTACAATTGAAAAATTTTGACAAATGTATACCTATATGTAATCATTCAAATTGAGCTTGAGGACATTTTCATTACCTCACAAATTCCTTTTGTTACCTCTTTGCATTTTTTTAAAAAAAAATTTATTTATTTTTGGCTGTGTTGGGTCTTTGTTACTGCATGCAGGCTTTCTCTATTTGCAGTGAGCGGGGGCTACTCTTCTTTGCAGTGCGTGGGCTTCTCACTATGGTGGCTTCTCTTGTTTTGGAGCACAGGCTCTAGGCACGTGGGTTTCAGTAGTTGTGACACTTGGGCTCAGTAGTTGTGGCTCACGGGCTCTAGAGCACTGTCTCAGTAGTTGTGGTGTGTGGGCTCAGTATCTGTGGCACACAGGCTTAGTTGCTCGACAGCATGTGGGATCTTCGACGAACCCATGTCCCCTGCGTTGGCAGGCGGATTCTTAACCACTGTGCCACGAGGGAAACCCACCTCTTTCCATTTAACAAAGGCAAGCACTGTTCAGATTTTTTCCACCATAGAAATTTTGCCTCTTCTAGAACTTCATATGAAGAGAATCATACATTATTTCTTTGTGTAAGGCTTACCCTAAGATTTTTGAGATTCATCCATGACATTGTATGCATTGTTAGCTTGTTTCTTTTTACTGCTGAGTAATATTCCATTTTTTGAATGAACCACAATTTATTTATCCATTATCTTGTTGATGAACATTTGAGTTGTCTCTTCTTTTGGGCTTTTATGAGTAATGCTACTATGAACATTTTTGTACAGTGCTTTTAGAAGAACCATGTTTTTATTTCTCTTGGGAAAATATCTAGGGGTGGAATTGCTGGGTCATGAATTAACAAGGTCTGATTTTATCAATTTTTTCTTTTATGTTTAGGGTTTTTTTTGTGTGTGTGTGTGTTTTTTTTTTTTTTAAGTGTCTTAAGGAAGCTTTGCCAAAACTCCAAACATATTCTCCTGTTTTCTTCTGGTAGTTTTATAGTTTTTGCTTTTATATCAAGACTTAATATCCACCTTGAATTAATTTTTATGTAAGTGTGAGGTAGTAGACAAGGCATTTATTTTTCTTATGGTTGTCCAGTTGTTTCAGCACTGTTTCATGAAAAAATCTTCCTTCATAGTATTGTTGAAAATCTATTGAATGTATATGTGTGGATCTATTTTGTTGCTCTTTTCTCTTCCATTGATCTATTTTGCTCACCCTGTGCCAACATGATATGTCCTTTTTTTAATATTCATATTTTGACCCACGTGTCACTAGATCTACTTTATTTTTTATTTATGTCGCACCTCAACCTCCGATTAGAATGGAAAGTATGGATAGAGCTAGTACTAGGTTTAGAATGATTGATGGTAAGATTTGATATAGGATTGATAGGGGTGCAAGTTTTTGTCATGTTAGTAGGATTAGGCCTGCTGTTAAAGGGATGCCTTGTGTTACTTCGGGCACTCAAAAGTAAGGAGATAGTCCTAGTTTTGTAGCTATGAAATAGAATGAATTAGCTTTTTCATAGCCATGAAAAAGAATGAATTAGACTTGTTTTAATGAGACTTTCAGGAAACAAAAATTTAATCATAAAATATCATCTTGAAAATGAACACACTCTTATCAGTATCGACTGGTAAATTAATTGTGTTATCCAAAAAGGCCAACAAATCCTAGCTAGTATGAACAGGATATTAAATTCATTAATGATTCATACAACTGTTTTGAGCATACAAAAAATCTCTGGTTTTATACCCACTACATTTCAGAATTCTGTAATCTATGAGGCATTCAATGTGTTTAATGTGGCAGAAAATCATAATAAATGTTTCATTATTTTATTTTGTTCTGTCCTTTTCCCATTAAGCATGCAAACACTGTCATAACCATCTTGGGTTTCACTTCCGCGAGGTCATCAGGTAAGGCATATATCCGGGCATTGATCTTATCGGTGTTATCATTGTTGATTCTGTTGGGTTGAATAGTTTTGTGATGGTTCATTGGCCGGAGTGTAATAGGTTAATGATGACTGCTATTATAAGTAGTAGGGATGCGGTGGCCTGTGTTAGAAAATATTTAGTGGAGGCTTCTGTGGCTCGTGGATTAAATTTTTTTATTGTAATAGGGATGATGGCTATTATATTTATTTTGAATCCAAT
Organism: Kogia breviceps; assembly: GCF_026419965.1. Taxonomy (NCBI): domain Eukaryota; kingdom Metazoa; phylum Chordata; class Mammalia; order Artiodactyla; family Physeteridae; genus Kogia; species Kogia breviceps. The sequence goes on from NC_081327.1 coordinate 464,017, forward strand.
TCAAGCTAGTAGCCAGTGAGAGCTGGTAATTACTATTATAGGTCCTAAAATGACAGTTGTCAGGATAATGCTAAAGATAATGGGATTTATTAGTACAGGAAGGATATAAACCAACATTTTCGGGGTATGGGCCTGATAGCTCGTTTAGCTGACCTTACTGTAGAATGTAGTGTAATATGGTAGCACGTAGAACTTTGAATTCTTAAGGGTAGGTTCAATTCCTATGATTCCAGAAATAAGAGTGTTTGAATCTCTGTTATTTACTCTATCAAAGTAACTGTTTTGTCAGACATATTTCTTATGTTTGTGGAGGGATGCTTGCTGTTATGACGCACAGTGATACATGTCATATGCATAGGGCTAGTGTTAGAGGTAGGAAGCTTTTTCAGAGTAAGTGTATCAGTTGGTCATACCGAAATCGAGGGTAGGATGCTCGAATCCATAGGAAAGATATTGTTAGTAGTAGTGTTTTAATGATGAAGTTAATTGTATATAATTTTGGGGTGTAGGGGTTGTGGAATGCTCCTAGAAATAGAATTGTTGTGAATATATTTATTGTAATGATGTCGGCATATTCTGCTAGGAAGAGCATGGTGAAGGGGCCTGCTGCGTACTCTACATTGAAGCCAGACACGAGTTCGGATTCTCCTTCTGTTAAATCAAAAGGGGCTTGTTTGGTTTCTGCTAGGGTAGAAATAAATCATGTTATGGCTAGCGGTCATGATGGGAAAATTAGTCATAGTTGTTCTTGTGTTGTGGTTAGGGTTGATAGGGTGAAGGATCCATTTATTAAGAGTACTGATAAGAGGATGATTGCTAGTGTTACTTCGTATGAGGTTGTCTGTGCTCCTGCTCGTAGGGCTCCAATTAATGCGTATTTTGAGTTGGAGGCCCAGCCAGATCATAGAATAGAGTATACGGCTAGACTTGATATTGCTAGTATGAATAATACTCCTAGGTTTATGTTGATGAGGGGGTATGGCGTGGGTAGGGAGATTCATATTGTGAGGGCTATAGGCTTAGGGCTAAGATGGGTACGATGATAAATATGGAGGTGGAGGTTGTAGCTGGTCGTAGGGATTCCTTAGTGAATAGTTTGATTGCATTGGCAATGGGTTGGAGTAGGCCGTGAGTTCCTACAATGTTTGGTGTTTTTCGGAGTTGTATATAGCCTAGGATTTTACGTTCTACTAAAGTCAGGAATGCTACGGCTAGGAGAATAGGAATGATGAGCATTAAAATGATAATTATAAACATTTTGTTAGAGAGAGGATTTGAACCTCTGGGCATAAAGGTTTAAGTTTTACGCAATTACCGGACTCTGCCACCCTAACAAAACCCTGGCCTTGGGTGGTTAGTTTGTGCTTCCTTATTAAGTTGAGATTAGATCATTAATTGTTTTGAAGGCGCTTTTTAAAGTGGGCCTTTTTTCTCTTGTCTTTTCATACTGGGAGAAATGTGTAATAGATAGAAACCGACCTGGCTTATTCTGGTCTGAACTCAGATCACGTAGGACTTTAATCGTCGAACAAACGAATCCGTAATAGCAGTTACACCATTGGGATGTCCTGATCTAATATCGAGGTCGTAAACCCTATTGTCGATATGAACTCTAAAATAGGATTGCGCTGTTATCCCTAGGGTAACTTGTTCCGTTGATCAATTTTTTGGATCAATAAGTGATATTATGCTTTGGCTAGTGGGCCTAGGCTTTAATCACTAGGAGGGTTTTTTGTGCTCCGAGGTCATCCCAACTGAAATTGTCAACCCGTGTGAAATTTTGTTATTCCTTGGTGGTTTGAGATTATGGTTTTTTGGGTTGATTAGTTGAAGCTCCATAGGGTCTTCTTGTCTTATTTTGTTATCCCCGCCTCTTCACCGGGAGGTCAAGTTCACTGACTGAAAGTAAGAGACAGTAAAACCCTCATGTGGCCATTCATACAAGTCCTTATTTAGAGAACAAATGATTATGCTACCTTTGCACGGTCAGGATACCACGGCCGTTTAATGGTTGTCACTGGACAGGTGGTGCCTCTAACACTGGTGATGCTAGAGGTGATGTTTTTGGTAAACAGGTGGGGTTTGTATTTGCCGAGTTCCTTTTACTTCTTTAAATCTTTCCTTGAGTGCGTGCCTGTGTTGGGTTAACAGAGTATTTAATAAATAGATTAGTGTTGGATTGTGTTTATTTACTGTTAATTATCAGTATATTATTAGTTGCTGATGTAAGCTTGTGCAAGGAGAAATATTTCTTGTTACTCATGTTAACAGTATTGCTTCTATAATCTTATAGATTAGTCCAGTAATAAGACTAGAAGTTGATTTTACTTAATATTGGAATTGGGATGTGTTTTGTTGTTGAGCTTGAACGCTTTCTTAATTGATGGCCGCTTCTAGGCCAACTATGGTGTTGTTTGTTTCTACTCTCTAGTTAAGGTTGTATCTATTTCCAAAAAGCTGTACCGTTTTAGACTAACGTTTAAATATACGTGGAAGCTTATTATGGTTTTTAGTATTATTTAACGTTGAACTGAAATTCTTTTCCTGGACAACCAGCTATCACCAGGCTTGTTAAGCTTGTCACCTCTACTTATAAATCTTCTCACTATTTTGCCACATAGATGAGTTTGTTCTAGTAACTGTTCATAAGTAGCTCGTCTGGTTTCGGGTAGTTTAGCTTAAGTTCTCTTTGTTAAGTTGTTGCTAGTTAAGTCATTAAGGAAGAGGTACAAGGGGTAGGCTTTGCTTTTTATTACTTTTAATATTTCTTTCATCATTCCCTTACAGTACTTTTTCTGTAGCGCCATCAGTGTCTAAATTTCTATCTCCTATACTTTAGATGTCTGGTGAATCTTTTATTTGACTAACTTGTGTTAGTGTGGTGGGAAAGGTGTGGGCTAGGTTTAGTTCAAGACATACATAGCTTATGAAATCTTCTAGGTGTAAAGTAGGTGCTTTATTTAAGCTATGCCTTGTTTTATCCAAGCACACTTTACAGTATGCCTACCTTGTTACGACGCATCTCCTCTCGTATAATTGTTTAGCACGTGTTAATGAATTGTGGCTTTGTCATGGCACTTGAGGAGGGTGACGGGCGGTGTGTGCGTGCTTCGTGGCCTTATTCAATTAAGCGCTCTATTCTTCATTTACTACTAAATCCTCCTTTAGTTTTTAGGTTTCATCAAAACTTTCGGGTGGATAAAGGGTGTTCTTGGTGTAGCAAATGCAGCCTATTTCTTCCCACCCCATAGGTTACACCTTGACCTAATGTTTTTAGGTGTTATAATTGTGCCTACTTTTGCTTCTTTTTAGGGTTTGCTGAAAATGGAGGCATATAGACTGGGGTAGCAAGGGTTGGTGAGGCTTATCGGGGTTCATCGATTATAGAACAGGCTCCTCTAGAGGGCTGTGAAGCGCCACCAAGTCCTTTTGAGTTTTAAGCTGTTGCTAGTAGTACTCTGGTGAATAGTCTAGTTCTTATGATTATTTGGGTTTAGGGCTAAGCATAGTGGGGTATCTAATACCAGTTTGGGTCTTAGCTATCGTGTGATCAGAATATGTTAAAGTCACTTTCGTTATTTATTTTTATTTTAATTATGGCTGTTTACAGCTTAATTAAGGTTTAACTTTATCGTGTATGGTTCTTTAACACGCTTTACACCCATAGTTCTATTAATTTGGGTCAATCATATGACCACGGTGGCTGGCATGAAATCTACCAAACCTGATTAATATGGCTTAGTCAAACTTTCGTTTATGGCTTAATTTTTATCACTGCTGTCTCCCGTGGGGGTGTGGTTAAGCAAGGTGTTGTGAGCTGCTGGTGTAGCATGCTTGATACCTGCTCCTTTTAATCTTAGTGATTTAGAGGGCATTCTCACCAGAGTGCGGATACTTGCATGTGTAATTCTATTAAAAACTAATAGAAAGGCTGGGACCAAACCGTTATGTTTATGGGGCTAGTGAGCCCATCTAGACATTTTCAGTGTCTTGCTTTAGGAAATGTTTAAGCTACATTAATTTGTTGCACATAGGCGGTGTTTGTATGTTTGTATTATGTGGCTTATGTCAGATTTAGTATTGAATTTTTGATAAAATGGCTGGCGAATCTAGGGGGATGTCTGTCTATATGGGTGGCGAATACCTAAGTAGCTCATTGGTGTGATAGGGAGGGGGTTGAGGTTGATTTATTGTGATGGATAAATATTTTAAGCCGGGGCAGGGAATAGTAAAGTGCCAGGTCCTGTGACCATTAAGTGACTGTACAACGCAGGTTGCTCTTGCCAATTAATAAGTACATCCAGGTCCAGCTACAATTTGCTTGACTGCGTTAAGAACGTTTAAGGTCATAGATGAGCCTAAGCACTTCCCCCCGCAAAATAAAAAATGCCAAATGTATGAAATCGCACTTATACGTGAGCATGGGCTGATTAGCCATTAACCCAGTGAGATGTCTTACTTAAGGGGAAAGAGTGGGCGATTGTAGGTGACATGGCCCTGAAGTAAGAACCAGGTGTGTGATAAAGTTCGGTAGAAACCCCCACAAGTTACGGGCCCGGAGCGAGAAGAGGGACACCTGCCGAGCGGGTTGATGGTTTCACGCGGCCTGGTGATTAAGCGCATGGTCTAATGGACAGGGTTCCAAGCATGTTGATTTAAAGTGATTTAACTTAATGTACTATGTTCAATCAATAATATATATGTATTATGTAATATCAGTGATTAAATTACATACTGATATTCCCCATCTTAGTTCTGTTTGGTTATACAACGGCTGTAGCCACTGAACAATATTCCGAGGTTGGGGTTTCTAATAAGGTTGTATTGGGGACGTTTCTTTTAGGGTTAATAGTAGAGTTTTTAATGGTGTTTTGTATTTTGAAGGATGAGGATGTGAAAATTGTGTTTAAGTTTAATGGGTTGGGGGATTAGGTTATTTATGATACTGGTGACTGGGTTTTGTAGTGAGGCGGCTATGGGGATAGCGGCATTATATAGCTATGGTACTCGGTTGGTGATTGTTACTGGCTGGTCATTATTTATTGGTGTTGTGGTTATTATGGAGATTACTCAGGGTAATTAAATACGAGTATACTAAGGGTGATGGTGATGAGAAATGATAGAAAGTATAATTTAATAAGCTAAGGTCTTTTTTTTTTTTTTTTTTTTTTTTGCGGTACGCGGGCCTCTCACTGTTGTGGCCTCTCCCGTTGCGGAGCACAGGCTCCGGACGCGCAGGCTCAGCGGCCATGGCTCACGGGCCCAGCCGCTCCGCGGCATGTGGGATCTTCCCGGACCGGGGCACGAACCCGTGATCCCTGCATCGGCAGGCGGATTCTCAACCACTGCACCACCAGGGAAGCCCTAAGGTCTTTTTGATTTGAGATTAGTGTGGAGGATTTTAGTTGAATGAAGGCTGTAGTCTTTGGTAAGATAGTTTCTAGTCAGATTAAGTCTAGGAGGGAGGTTGCTAATTTTTGGCTCATTAATAGGTTTAGATGGGGAGGTGGGCCATGTATGATGGTAGGGAAGTATTCTAGGAGAGTAGAGAATTTAAAGGAGTTTGAGGGTAAGTATATTTTGAGTTTTGTGTGTTAAGGTTGGTTTCGAATGCTGGTACAAAACCCAAGCTATTACTATGAGGGCAGCTAGTTTTAAGTGCAAAGGTATGGTTATTAGGGGGATGGTTGTTGGGGAAATGTTGTTGGAGATGATGAATCCAGCAAAGATACTTCCGATTAGTAGGTGTTTGGTAGAATTAACTAGGAGGGGATTGTTTTCATTGTTAGGAGCTGAGGGAGCGAGGCGGGTTGCCCCAGTAGTGTGAAGAAGAGGATGCAAGTGCTCTAGACGGCTGTGAGGGAGGTAGCGGTTAGTTATTAATAGCGCTCCGGCGTTGATATAAGACGCGGTGGTGGTTTCGATGATTAGGTCTTTAGAGTAAAACCCAGTGAGAAAAGGCATTCCTGTCAGTGCCAGGCACCCACTGATAAGGGCTGTTGCAATGAAGGGCAAGGTTTTGAATAGGCCTCCTATTTTTCCAATGTCTCGCTCGTTGTTTAGGTTGTGGATAATGGACCCAGAGCACATGAATGGTATGGCTTTAAAGAAAGCATGTGTGCACATATGTAAGAATGCTCGATGGGCTTGGTTGATACTGATTGTTACCATCGTCAGACCTAATTGGCTTGAGGTAGAGAAAGCGATAATTTTTTTAAATGTCGTTTTGGGTGAGAGCGCATATAGCTGTGAATAGGGTGGTAAGAGCTCCGAGGCATAATGTTATTGTTTGAACGAGTTTGTTGTTTTCTGTTAAAGGGTAAAATCGGATACGTGGGAAAACTCCTGCTATGACCATTGTGCTTGAGTGGAGTAGGGCTGATACTGGGGTAGGACCATCTATTGCTGAAGGGAGTCCGGGGTGAAGTCCAAATTGGGCTGATTTTCTGGCTGTGGCTAGTACAAGTCCTCTGAGGGGGAGGTTTAGAGAGTTTAGGTCGAGTGTAAAAATTTGTTGTAGGTCTCATGCATTTGAGTTGGACAGAAGTCCTGCCCTTGATATAATGAATCCGCTATCTCTGATGTGGTTACGTAAGATTGCTTGGAGAGCAGCTCTGTTTGCGTCTGTTCTTCCATATCATCACCCAGTGAGTGGGAAAGATGTGATTCCTATCCCCTCTCACCCAATAAAAAGTTGGAAGAGCTTGTTGGCTGTAACAAGGATTAGTATAGTCATGAGGAAGAGGAGTAGGTATTTGAAGAATTGGTTGACATAAGTATCTGAATGTATGTATCATATAGAGAACTCTATGATGGATCATGTGATAGACAATGCCACAGGTACGAACGTAATTGAGAATCTTTTGAAGCTGAGTGTCAATTTAAGGGTTTGGACAGTGATTCGGTGTCAGTTTGAAATGATTATTTCTTGGCCTGTATGAAGGAATATTATTGTTGGGATAAGACTGGTAACGAAAGCACATGAGATGGTATTTTTTACATATGATGGGTATTTATCACTTTTGTAGGAGTTTGTACTAGTTATCATGATTGGAATAATTAGTACTAGTAATGTGATTAGGGCAAAAGACGAGAACAGGTTTATTACTTTTATTTTGGAGTTGCACCAGTTTTTTGGTTCCTAAGACCAATGGATAACTACCATCCTTTAAAAGTTTGGGGCTTCCCTGGTGGCACAGTGGTGGAGAGTCCGTCTGCCGATGCAGGGGACGCGGGTTCGTGCCCCGGTCCGGGAGGATCCCACGTGCCGCGGAGTGGCTGGGCCCATGAGCCGTGGCCGCTGAGCCTGCGCGTCCGGAGCCTTTGCTCCGCAAAGGGAGAGGCCCGCGTACCGCAAAAAAAAAAAAAAAAAAAAAAAGAAGTTTGAAAAAGCCATACTGTTAGGCATGGGGGCGTGAATCAGCAGTTCTTGCAGTGCATTCCCGGTAGATAAGAAGTTTTAGTCTTCTGTTGCTAGATTCACAATCTAGTGTTTTTTTAAAACTATATTTGCAGTATAGGGGGCCCAAGATGATTTTAGGATTTAGTGACAGGAGTAGAAGTGGCAGGATATGGAGAGCTATGAGGGCGTTTTCTCGTGTGACGGAGGGTGTAATGTTACTGATGTGGCGCATACATTTGCCGGGTTGTGTTGTGATGAGTATATACATAGAGTATAGGGTTGTAATTACAGTATTGGTTCCTATTAGGATAATAGTGAGGTTTGATCATGAGAAAGTTGATGTAACTACGAACAGTTCTCCAATTAGATTAATAGTAGGGGGTAGGGTCAGGTTTGTCAGGCTTGCTAGTAATCATCAAGTGGCTGTTAGTGGGAGGAGAATTTGTAGGCCTCGGGCTAGGATTATAGTTCGGCTATGGATTCGTTCGTAATTTGAGTTTGCTAGGCAAAATAATATAGGCGATGTGAGTAATCCTTGGTCAGATACTCTGCTTTTACATTCTTTTCACTTCCTTTGTATCATCATAAAGTTTCCACTTACCTGTCTTAGTTCACAATCCTTTCTTCTGCTGTGTCCAGTCTGCAGTTAAGTGCATTCATGGTTTATGTCAGATATTATATTTTTATTTAGTTCTAGAATTTTTTTAGGTTCTTTTCTTCTTTTTTTTTCCATGAAATTATTTATCATGTTTATCATAGTTACTTTAAAATCTTTTCCTGCTACTTCTAATGTTTGGGATATCTGTTTTTGTTGACTTTTTTTTCTTGATTATGTATCACATTTTCCTGATTCTTACATTTCCTGATTCTAGTCTTTTTTTTGTATACTGGACACTGTGGATGATACATTGTAGGGACTATAGATTGTTATCTTCTACTAAAGAGTATGAATTTTGTTTTGGGAGGTGGTTAAATAATTACAGATCACCCTGATCCTGATGAGGCTTGGTTTAGGATTGATTAAGGTAGAGTTACTTTGATTTTGCTTAATCCTTGGATGTAGCCCTTATTCTTAGGCATGGTCTTTCCTTCTGGGATGTAGTTTTCTAGGGTTTCAGCTGAATGCCTTGGGTGCTTACTGAAGTTCTTTTGCCCAAGCTGGGTCAGAACTCTAATGCCTCCCAATACTGTGTAACTCCTGAAACCTCTGCTCAGAACCCTAGCAGCTGTTCTTTGCCAGGTCTTTGAGAGCCTTTTCTGATACATTTGCAGTTAGGGTCCAGCTAAGGACTCATGGAGAAACCCGCTGCAGGTTTCTGGGTCCCCTCCTCTGCTCTGCTTGACTTTGCAAAGCTCTCCTCACAGTCAATTCCATAGACTCCTCCCTGTGGACAGGAATGTAAGGCCTCCCCACCTGGCAGGAGCACAATTGTGTACCCTCTGTCCACCTCACAGACATGTCCCAGGCACCCACAGGGCTACCAGTGCTGTGCTGGTGTCTGGGGAAGAGCAGACAGTAAAGGACCAAAAGAACAAGGTGATGTTAAATAGCGCTAACCAGTGCTGAGCAGCAGATAAAACAGGACAGTGAGCTGGAAGATGAGGAGGAACCCGTATAGGAGGGGAGGTCAGAAAGGGTCTCTTAGAGGAGGTGACCTGGGAGTTGTGACCTGAATGATGAGAAGAAAGGGAAGGGTTGCTGTCACCTGAGACTTTGGAGATCAAAGGCAGGTCCTCAAACAGACAGGAACTGTGTGTTAATGGGGGAAATGGTCACTTACAGGGAGAACTAAAGAAACCCAGCAGAAAAAGGAAGAAGGAGAGCTGTGGTAGTTTGACCCTGATTCTGAGTGCTCGTGAGGACTGGGTCTAAAGAGGTATTCTCTTGACATTGTGAAACTTGTTAGGAAGGTTAATATGATGTCAGTTACAGGAGGAATGGACCTAACTAGGGAGATGGATCAGAATTTGGAGATATCTAAGCATTAAAGAGGGGTGGCTGTTCAGAATATTTTATGTTTGGGATGTCTGCTTATTCCACATTTCCCCTAATGTGTCCTCTCCCCCTGTTTTGCTGATGACTTTTTTAGCTGATCAGTCTTCCTGTGGATTCCTCTTGTTCTGTGTGTACATTTTGTGACTTCTCTTATCAAAGTTCCATCTGTTCCCTTAGTTGTTATTTAAAAACATCTACTTGTATTGTGCACATCTTGTTGCTTTTTTCTCATCATTCTCACTCTAGGAGTTTTTTCCCAAGCACCTGTTTTTCTTTTCCTTCCAGCATGGAAGAACAAACCTAAAAGCCAAGAGTCACCATCAACAGAGGCCATTTCTGGTGACGGATTACCCAGCAGCATGAACCTGGAAAAGATACACAGTGGGTGATTCCTGGCGTTCTACCGTAGCAGATGACTGGAAATGTGAGGATGAATCAGAAAATCAGAAGATGTACAGTGTTAGTGTGGGGCCAGTGGAATATGAACAAGGGCAACTAGTGACCCCGGATGGGGATTGGGAAAATGCTGAAGTTGTGGGGAAATGCAGCTTCAATTCCGACTTTGTTTCTTCACAGAGATTTCTTATCAAAGAACATTTTCATCAAACTGACTCAGGAGTTCACAGTTTACAGCATAATTTTGTTTTACAGAATCATCAGGAAATCTTGGTAGAAAAAAAATCTTGTAAAGGCAATCCATATGGAAAAGTCCTGGAAAAATTGGGTAAGTTGAATGAGCACGGTAAATATACCAACCAGAGCATATACTTTTCTACACATGAAATAATTAATACCAGAGAAAAATGTTACAGATATAAGGAAAGTGGGGATTTTTTTACCCATAGGTCACACCTCTCTCAGTTCATGAGAACTCATGGTAAGGAGAAATCCTATGAATGTAATGAATGTGGGAAAGCCTGTAAGAAGCTTTCATCTCTTCCTCACCATCTAAGAAATCTCAGTAGAGAAAAAGACTATGAATGTATGAATGTGGGAAATATTTCTGGCAGAGTGTTCACCTCATTTTGCACCAGAGAATTCACACTGGTGAGAAACCTTATAAATGTAATAAATGTGGAAAATCTTTTAGCCAAAATTCTCACCTTAATGTACATCAGAGAACTCATACTAGAGAGAATCCCTATAAATGTGATGAATGTAGAAAATCCTTCAGTGGACGGTGTAATCTTAATGTGCACAAGAGAACACATACTGGAGAGAAAGCCTACAAATGTAATGAATGTGAGAAAACTCACAGTTTTCATTTATCCTTCACTCAACATAAGAGAACACACACTGGAGAGAAACTGTATGAATGTCATTAGTGTGGGAAAGCTTTCAATCAAAGTTCTAACTTTATTGGGCACCAAAGAACTCATACCACGGGGAGGAAATTACACATTTCATTTTAATTCACAAAAGCTATACACGTATATGTAGATTTTGTCTGTTTTAACCATTTCCAGAGAAGGGCTGAGACTGGGTGATATTTGATACCTGGGTAAATTGCCAATGAAAAATAATTAGTAAAATCAAAACTCCCTTTAATAATACAATCAACCAGTGTGGGAAAGGCCGTTGCTGAGAAGTCAGAATAGGTTGATGATATTTGACTCAAAGAGTGAATGTACTATTTCAGAGAGCCAGAGTGCTATTATTTACTTCTTTTTTTCCAATGCTAGAAAGTTAGGGCACTCTAATTTGTTTCAGGAAGTCACCATAAACTGTTATTATGAACACTGTGTAGAAATATGGAAAGCACCTGTAATGTGTACTGAGAAATGCAGAATTGTTGTGGCTGTGTTATCCTATGTGTGCATCTGGACAGGGCTTAGAAGAAAACAGAAATGAACATAGCTAATTTAATAAGAGTCTGGGAATACTGTGCCTTTTTTTTTTTTTTTTTTTTTTTTTTGTGGTACGCGGGCCTCTCACTGTTGTGGCCTCTCCCGTTGTGGAACACAGGCTCCGGACGCGCAGGCTCAGCGGCCATGGCTCATGGGCCCAGCTGCTCCGCGGCATGTGGGATTCTCCTGGACCGGGGCACGAACCCGTGTCCCCTGCATCGGCAGGCGGACTCTCAACCACTGTGCCACCAGGGAAGCCCAATACTGTGCCTTTTTATGTTTCTCTAAAAATTGGTACAGTTTTACAACAAATAAAAATACAAGGAGGAGAAAGAAGCTCAAATGTCAGTCTGAATCATTAGAAATGGGTGCACTGAAGTAGCAAAAACAAGAAGAAATGGAAATAAATTTAGTGTTAAACACAAGAAATTAGAAAAAAAATATTTATAATCAAGGCAGAAACAAGGATGTAATAGTGATAAAAGGAGAAAATACATGGTAAAAGATGATTCTGAGGAAAACAAACTATAAATTCCAAACTAACACGATCAAGAAAAATAACACAGATTTGTACCATTGGGAATGAAAAGGGAAATAAACATAGAGAAAATTATATCAAAGATTTGCAGGGCTTCCCTGGTGGTGCATTGGTTGAGAATCTGCCTGCCAATGCAGGGGAAATGGGTTTGAGCCCTGGTCTGGGAAGATCCCACATGCCGCAGAGCAACTGGGCCCGTGAGCCACAATTACTGAGCCCACGCGTCTGGAGCCTGTGCTCCGCAACAAGAGAGGCCGCGATAGTGAGAGGCCCGCACACCGCAATGAAGAGTGGCCCCTGCTCGCCGCAACTGGAGAAAGCCCTCGCACAGAAACGAAGACCCAACACAATCATAAATAAATAAATAAAGAATAGTCTTTGAAAAACAAAATTTAATACAAATGCTTTAAAAAAAAAGATTTGTACATTTTTGTGTTAACACACCTGAAAAACTTAAATGAAAAAGACAGTTTTCTAGGAAAACATAATATTGACTGAAGAAGACACAGAAAACCTAATAGACTAAACATTTCAGAATAAATTGAAAAAGTTCTCAGGGCATTAACTCCACAAAATTTCAAGCCCAAGCTATTTTACCACTGAATTATTTCCACCTTAAAGAAATAGACAACTCTTTGATATACAGCTATTCCAGAACATATAGAAAGTTGAATGCTACCTCTTTTGTGATACCAGTCTGTCAAAGCTCAAAGAAGGAAAAAGGCCAATATCTCTCAGGAATATTAATGCAAAAGTTCCAGATCAGACATTACAGCGAGTACGCCTGGATTTAGGAACAACCACTCCAGTAAACGGGTACTTTGTATTAGGAAATGTACAGCTACCATGCTCCATTCTAATCAAGCAGTGGAGAAGAACAAGTCATCTCAATGATTAATGAAAAAGAAGCTGATAAAATTTAAGATTTATTATTTCAGGGGAAAAAAACCCTGGCAATGGAAAAAGTATTTTTATAATATGATGATATCAGGCTTAATGGTGGCACTAGAGCTGAGGTTGGTAAAGTAGGGCCTACAGGCCAGATCTGGCCCATGTGTTTTTGTAAGTAAAGTTTTGTTGGAACATAGCATGTACCCACTCATTTCCATGTTGTCGGTAGCTGCTTTATGAGGTAGAGTAGCTGTGAAAGAGTTCACATGGCCTGAAAAGCCAAAATGCCAGAAAAGCTTTGCCAATCCCTGATCTAGAGCCGTTCCTGTTCCATTCAGGAAGGACCAAAGCAAGGTTGCTCACCAGTCCTTATGTATGAGCAGGCAGTTCACAAAAGGAGTACGTATGGACAATAAATACATGGAAAAGTGTATGAGCTCATCAATAATCAAAGAGATATAAATAAAAGTGATAAAAGTATATACTTGAGCACCTGTTATGAGGTAGGCAGTATCCCAAGCATTCAGTCTAAGTAACCTCATTTAATACAAAAATCCTAGTAAGGAAGTTCTGTTCAGACTGCAGAAAATTCAGTCCCGGGAGGCTAACTGACAGGTAAAGACTGGCAAGGATTTTAAAAGACTGTGTTGGATGTAGGCAAAATTAGTAGGGAAGTGGACCCTATAATTCAGCACCCATGGATGGTTATATGGGCGCACCCTCTTTATAGGGTGGTCAGGTTAGCAGTGTCCGTGTGTAAAGTATGCCTATGAGTTGATTCAGCAGTCCCACCCGTGGAAATAACTGCCCAGTTAGGAATGCACACGGGCCTAGGACCTTTGTTATGGCACGGTTTGCGACAGCAGAATAAGGAATGCTCACCAATAGGAGAATGTTTAAGTAACTGTGGTGCAGAACTTAAATGGCATATTGTTGGGATAACACAACATAACATAACAACCTGGATGATCCCAACTCTATGAAACCATCAGTCTCCGGGGAACTCCGTAGAAGAATGTCACCAACATGTTGACATTGATTATCTGTGGGTGACGGGACTTTTAAGCGATGTTTGCTCTACCTTTTCCTCAGTGGTTTTGCTTACAGTGAATGTGTACCATTTGACACACACGCAGCACAGTTCCCAGAATAAGTAACTGCTCAGCCTGTGTCTGATTTCTGCCTGCCTCTGAATGCTCCCACCATAGCGCTGTCCCCGGTGTTCACCCTGCTTGGCTTGCACTGGCCCTGTTCTGGTTCCTGGAATCTTGGCAAGGCGCCTGCAAACGTTTTTCCCTCCGTCTGGAGCCACGGTCCACCCAACGTAACTTTTGGGAAGCGGAGACCCATGCTTCTGGTCTGGGCTTAAACATCACTTCAGAAAGGACGTTCGTGACCAACCAGACTTAGCTGATCCTTCATCACACCGTTTATCGGAGTTTGCAAAGATTTGTTTACCTGTTTGTTCTTCAGGCAGCAGGCAGAATCCCTGCTGAAACGTTAACTCCTGTCATGCCAGCCTCTGTGGAGAAAGTTCCTGTGTCTTCCCAGTTTATCCAGAATGTAAGATTCAGATCCTTAACAGCTTACGGGGGCCCTCACCTGTGATTCTCCCCCCGACTGCATTTTAATCACAGAGGTAGCTTTAAAGAAGATGACAACATCAAACTTGTTTCCAGTGAAGATGTAGGAGTGCATGAACACCCTTAGCTCCCAATATAGCAATGAGTAAACCAAAGTTTAGAAATTATACTCTCCTATGGTACACTGCCAAAGGGGTTGGGAGCAAGGCAGCCTGGATGCATTTCAAGGAGGTGACGCCGTCACAGGTGCGCACGCTGGGGACAAGCAACTGGTCTCGGTGCAGGCAGGCCTCGAAATCGGCTAGAGCAGCTCTGAACAAAGAAGGAGAGAGCAGCAGAGCCCCGGACGACAGTGAGCAGGTGGAACAGAGCCCCAAACTCGGGGCAGGAAGGACTCCAAGTGCAAAAGTAATTTTCTCACCCTGAGAATCCTCTTGGCCTAGAATTTTGCTGTGTACCCAGAACAGTGACGTGCTCATATCTCAGATGCACCATTGAATCATTTTTGACAAATGCATATCAAGACACAGAACATTTCCATTACCCTAGCAAGTCCTTTCATGTCCCTTGCCTCATCCTGATAAAAGGCATCTACAAAAACCTACAGGTAATATCACACTCAGTAGTAAAAAATGGAATGCTTTACCCCTAAGATGAGAACAAGACAAGCATGTCTGATCTCACCACTTCTATTCAACATTGTGATGGAGGTTCTAGCTAAGGCAGTTGGCCAGAAAATGGAATAAAAGGAATCCGTATTGGAATGGAAGAAGTAAAATCTGTTGTTATTTATAGATTAAATGATCTTCAGTGTAAAAAATCTGATGGAATAAAAAAAAAACTATTAGGACTAGCAAGTGAGTATAGCAGGATTGCATGATACAAGATCAGTATTCAGAAATCCCTGGTGGTCCAGTGGTTAAGACTCTGTGCTCCCAATGCAGGGGGCCCAGGTTCGATCCCTGGTCAAAGAAGTAGATCCCGCATGCTGCAACTAACATAGCCCGCATGCCGCAACTAAAGATCTGGCACGTGGCAACAAAGACCCCACATGTCACAACTAAACCCAGTGCAGCCAAATAAATAAATAAATATTTTTTAAAAAATTTGCAGGGAGCTCCCTGGTGGTCTAGTGGTTAGGGTTCAGCACTGTCACTGCCATGGCCTGAAAATAACATTTTCAGTGTTATTGGCCACAGTAACTTTTTCTTGTTGGTGGTGTTTTTTTTTTGGTACGCGGGCCTCTCACTGGTGCGGCCTCTCCCTTTGCGGAGCACAGGCCTCCGGACGCGCAGGCTCAGCGGCCATGGCTCACGGGCCTAGCCGCTCCGTGGCATGTGGGATCTTCCCGGACCGGGGCACAAACCCGTGTCCCCTGCATCGGCAGGTGGATTCTCAACCACTGCGCCACCAGGGAAGCCCCTTGTTGTTGTTAATGATGTTCTTCTAGAGATTTTATGTGAGAATAATTTCCTTAGGTAAATATCCAATCATTTTGGAAAGATCTTTTTCCATTTTGTTTTTGTTGTTTTTTTAAACAGTTGAAATAACAAAAATCCTAAGTACTCAATAAAGTTAATTGCAGGGAGTTCCCTTGTGGTCTAGTGGTTAGGATTTGGTGCTTTCACTGCCGTGGCCTGGGTTCAGTCCCTGGTGGGGTAACTGGGGTCCCGCAAGCTGTGCATGCAGTGGAAGCATGGAGTCCTATCTTTTACTTTGTTTATGGTGTCCTTTGAAGAAAAGAAGGATTTTTTAAAAGTCTTTTCTTTTTCATTGTTTGTGTTTTATGTCTTCAGTTCAAAATCCTAACTACATTTGGGTCCTAAAAATAGTATCTTGTATTTTCTCCTAAAAGACTTTCTAATCAGCTTAATTGCAATATAATTGACACATAATAAACTGCACATGGACTTCCCTGGTGGCGCAGTGGTTGAGAGTCCGCCTGCCGATGTAGGGGTTACGGGTTCGTGCCCCAGTCCGGGAAGATCCCACGTGCCGCGGAGCGGCTGGGCCCATGAGCCATGGCCGCTGAGCCTGTGCGTCCGGAGCCTGTGCTCCGCAACGGGAGGGGCCACAACACTGAGAGGCCCGCGTACAAGAATACCTGCCAATTCAGGGGACACGGGCTCAATCCCTGGTCCTAGACGATCCCACATGCTGCGGAGCAACTAAGCCCGTGCGCCACAACTACTGAGCCTGTGCTCGAGAGCCTGTGAGCCACAACTACTGAGCTCATGCACTCTAGGGCCTGTGTGCCGCAAATACTGAGCCCGCGTGATACAACTACTGAAGCCCTTGTGCCTAGAGCCTGTGCTCCGCAACAAGAGAAGCCACCACAATGAGAAACCCGTGCACCGCAATGAAGACTGTCTCCCGCTCACCGCAACTAGAGAAAGCCCGAGCACAGCAACGAAGACCCAACGCAGCCAAATAAATAAAAATAAACTGCACGTATTTAAAGTGTACAATTTCAAAATTTTGACCTTTTTAAAAAATATTTATTTTTGGCTGCATCGTGTCTTAGTTGCGGCACTTCACTGCGGTATGCAGGATCCTTCGTTGGGGCACGTGGGCTTCTCTCTCTAGTTGAGCCGCTCAGGCTTAGTTGCCCTGCAGCATGTAGGATCTTAGTTCCCTGACCAGGGGTCGAACCTGCGTCCCCTGCATTGGAAGGTGGATTCTTTACCACTGGACCACCAGGGAAGTCCACCTGACTTTTTTTTTTCTCCTTGACCTTTTTTTAAAAAATTATTTTTTATTCCTTTGGCCATGCCATGCGACTTTTGGGATCTTAGTTCTTCTGTCAGGGATTGAACCCATGCCCCCTGCAATGGAAATGCTGAGTCTTAACCACTGGACCTCCAGGGATGTTCCAATTTTGACGTTTAAATCTGTAAAACCATCACCACAATCAAGAAAATGAATATGACCATCACCCCTGCACGTTTCTTCATGCCCCTTAAAGTCCCTCCTCCTACCTCTCCACACCCTTCCCCATTCCTGTTCCCAAATGACCACAGGTCTGCTTTTGGTTACTATAGATGAGCTTGAATTTTCTAGACTTGTATATAAGTGGAATGATATGTTGCATACTCTTCTTTTGGGGAGGGGGAACTGGCTTCTTTTACTTAGCATAATTATTTTGAGATCCATCCATGTTGTTGCATGTATCAATAGGTCATTCTATTTTACTGCTGACGAGTATTCCATTTTATGGATCTACCACAATTTGTCTATCCAGGACATTTGGGTTGTTTCTAGTTTGGGGCTATTACAAATAAAGCTGCTATGAACACTAGTATAGTGGACAAGTCTTTGTATGGACATATATTTCCTTTTGGATAAATAGGATTAAAATATCTGGATCATACAGTAGGTGTAAGTTCAGCATTTTAAGAAACTGTCATTTTGTTTTTCAAAGTGGTTATACCATTTTACATTCCCATCAGCAAAGTATGAGAGTTCCAGTTCCTCCACATCCCCATCAATATTTGGTATGATCAGTCTGTTTGACTTTTGCAGCTCCAGTAGATGTGTATTGGATTCTCGTTGTGTGTGTTTTTAAAATAAAATTTATTTTATTTATTTATTTTTGGCTGTGTTGGGTCTTTGTTGCTGCACGTGGGCTTTCTCTAGTTTTGGTGAGCGGGGGCTACTCTTCATTGGGGTATGCGGGCTTCTCATTGCAGCGGCTACTCTTGTTGCAGAGCATGGGCTCCGAGTGCGTGGGCTTCAGTAGTTGTGGCACGCGGGCTCAGTAGTTGTGGCTCACGGGCTCTAGAGCACAGGCTCAGTAGCTGTGGTGCATGGGCTTAGTTGCTCTGTGGCATGTAGGATTTTCCCAGACCAGGGACTGAACCTGTGTCCCCTTTATTCTTTTTTTTTGTGTGTGTGTGTGTGTGTGGTATGCGGGCCTCTCACTGTTGTGGCCTCTCCCGTTGTGGAGCACAGGCTCCGGATGCACAGGCTCAGCGGCCATGGCTCACGGGCCCAGCTGCTCCACAGCATGTGGGATCTTCCCAGACCAGGGCACGAACCCGTGTCCCCTGCATCGGCAGGCGGATTCTTAACCACTGCGCCACCAGGGAAGCCACTCATTGTGGTTTTAATTTATATTTCTCTAATTACTATTGATGTTGAACATCTTTTCAAGTGCTTGTTTGTCATTTGCCTATTTTCTTTCATGAAAATATTTTACCCTTTTTTCAAAAATTGGGTTCTTATTGTTGATCCACATTTATTTAATTTTTGTACACGGTGTGAGTTAAGGATCAAAGTTCTTTTTTTAAAAAAATGTAAAGATAGATATCCTGTTGTTCCACTACTACTTGTTGCAAAGGCTGTCCTTTTCCCACTGTGTTGCCTTCTGTGCCTTTGTAAAAAATCAGTTATCCATAGATGTATGGGCTTATTTCTGAACTATATATTCTGTTTCATTGATGTACCTGTTTATACCAATACCATGCTGTTTCAATTATGTACTTTATAATAATTTTTGAGATCAGATAGTGCTAACTCTCCAATTTTCTTCATTTCTGAGTTGTTTTTATTATTCTAGGTCTTTGCATTTTCGTGATTCCATGTCTACAAAAATTCCTGCTGGGATTTTGATTGGAAATGCATTGAATCTATAGATCAATTTGAAGATAATTGACATCCTAACAACACTGAGTCCTCTAACATATAAACAAGTATATTTCTCTATTTGTTTAGGTCTTCTTTAATTTCTGTCAGCAATATTTTGTTTTCAGTGTACGAATTCTTCACATCTTTTGTCACACTTATCCCTATTTCATATTTTTTGATGTTGTGGTAAATGTTATTTTTACTATTTTCAATTTCCAGTTGTTCATTACAAGCATATAAAAAGGCAGTTGTTGGGACTTCCCTGGCTGTCAAGTGGTTAAGACTTTGCATTGCAGTGCAGGGGAGTGCAGGTTCGATCCCTGGTTACGGAGCTAAGATCCCACATGCCTCATGGCCAAAAAACCAAAACATAAAACAGAAGCAATATTGTAACAAATTCAATATAAAGACTTTAAAAAAATGGTCCACGTCACCGCAAAAAAAAAAAAAAAAAAAAAAAAAAATGCAAGTTGCAGATGAAATCTTATGCTTTTTTTTTTTTTTTTTTTTTTTTTTTTTTTTTTTTGCGGTATGCGGGCCTCTCACTGCTGTGGCCTCTCCCGTTGCGGAGCACAGGCTCCGGACGCGCAGGCTCAGTGGCCATGGCTCACGGGCCCAGCCGCTCCGCGGCATGTGGGATCCTCCCGGACCGGGGCACGAACCCGCGTCCCCTGCATCGGCAGGCGGACTCCCAACCACTGCGCCACCAGGGAAGCCCGAAATCTTATGCATTTTTATGAATGCAAAATGTGCGTTGTATTGCTCTCAAATATAGGCATGTAAAGTTTCAGGAAATATATGGAGTGACCCAAATCTCATTCAGGATAGTGGCTGCCTCGGGAGGAAGGGGGGTTTCTAGTGGCAAGGGAAACACAGGTGTTTCAGCCTGTAGGTTGATGTTCTTTTTTTTTTTTTTTTTTTTCCCAGCTTAGGAGTGTGTTCACAGGGTTTCATTGAATCTCTTACGAGTTTACTATGTATGTGAGAAATTGGATGCTGAATGGTGAACTGGTGGCAAAGAAAAGCTATGGAAGGGGGACCTTCTGCGGGGTCACCAGCAGTAGAGAAGCATCTTGACGTCCTTCTGGGGGGACTCAGAAGCCCATAGTGTTGGGCTTCCCTGGTGGCGCAGTGGTTGAGAGTCCGCCTGCCGATGCAGGGGACAAGGGTTCGTGCCCCGGTCCGGGAAGATCCCACATGCCGCGGAGCCGCTGGGCCCGTGAGCCATGGCCGCTGAGCCTGTGCGTCCGGAGCCTGTGCTCCGCAACGGGAGAGGCCACAGCGGTGAGAGGCCCGCCTACCGGAAAAAAAAAAAAAATCTTGGACTCTTAGCTGGAGAAGATGAGTTAATCCGAGGATTTGAGAGCATAAGGTAACTTCAAGTCTAGCTGACTTGTGCTAGTTATTATACTATTGGTGACCCTACAACCCAGTTCATAAAATACCCTACTTGTTCCAAGTAATGTATCCTGGACTCCTCCTCCCTTTTCCTTAAAAAAAGAAAAAATAATAATTAATTTTTATTTATTTATTTTTGGCTGCATTGGGTCTTCCTTGCTGCATACAGGTTTTCTCTAGTTGTGGCCAGTGCGGGCTACTCTTCATTGTGCCGTGCAGACTTCTCATTGCAGTGGCTTCTCTTGTTGCAGAACATGGGCTCTAGGTGCACGGGCTTCAGTAGTTGTGGCTCACGGGCTCTAGAACACAGGCTCAGTAGTTGTGGCGCACGGGCTTAGTTGCTCTGCAGCACGTGGGATCTTCCCAGACCAGGGCTCAAACCTGTGTCCCCTGCATTGGCAGGTGGATTCTTAACCACTGAGCCACCAGGGAAGCCCCTCCCTTTACCTTTCATTCTTATCTGGTTATGAGGAAATGGAACCAGCTGAAGCCCTTCACGTGGCATGGGGTGACCACATTTTGGGCACCTCTCAGAGGAAGGGCATGTCCACAGACAACCTAGATTCTCCTACTGCTCTGGTCTCTCCCCACTCAGAAACCTCAGTAACAGCTCAGACGTAGCCCAGACTTCCATAATGTGGCATCCAAGGTGGCTGTTCGCCCCAGCGTTTGCCACCTCATGACACAGAGAATAAGGTACCATCCAACAAGCTGGGGTACCTGAAGTAGGAGAGGGCCTGGGTACGAGGGAAGCAGTATCATCACACACCTGTAACCCACTCCCCAACCAGGCCATGGTGAACAGCTCTGCATTGAGAGGCCTCCTCCATGCCCTTCCTTGGTCTGGGTATTACACACTGGACTGCAGCCCATGATGCACAACCTTTAACCTACTGCCTGTTGGCGCTCCCTTTAGAACACTAACATTTCCACAGTCTGACCACGGATCACCACCCACGTTGATTACTGCATTGGTACAAAGGTCACTCTGGTCCTTCCCTCACCCTCTTTAAGTCTGCTCTCCACACAGAAGCCAGAGTGAGTGATCCTTTGAGGAGGCCAGAGCCCATGACTGCTCTGCTCAGAACCATGGCCTGGCTGACAGCCAGAGCCACTCCGATGCCCCTAAGGCTCTCTGCAATTGGCCACTCTCTCTCTCTGACCACCATGCTGTTCCCCCAACTAAACAGTCGAAACTAGGGGGGAGAGATGAACAGGCATGGCGAATAAGGGGCAAGGAGGAAGGGGCTAGGGAGCTCTGGGCAAGGGTCACCTCCAACACAGCTGGTAAGGAGGCCTCGGTCCAGCGGACTCAAATTCGTCTCGGTAACAAGGAGTAGGGCTTCATATGTGAGGGGAAGCTCAAAATTAGGTTCCTTGTCCGAAAAGGGTATCATAACAACCACTTCCTTACAATCTTCTAACTACTGAAAGAAAAAGAAAGTGCTGAGACTTCAACCAAGTTCCCCCTGCTAAGTGCGGCTACCGCGAGCCGCCATTTTACGGACGGGCAAACTGAGGCTCGCCGACCGGCGATTTACCGAGGCCCCCTAACGTCGGGCAGCGGTGGCTGGGGAGCGCGATCCGCGGCTGGGAAAGCACCGCCCGCCTCGCCGAGGTCACTGGCACTGCGGTCCACGTAAATCCCTAGAAGGCGTAACTCCGGGGCCGAGCACCTCCAGGAACTTGCCAAGGTGGCGCTTCCAGTCCAACCGGAAGTGCTCCGCCTGGAACTACCACTCCCAGCAGTCTGCGCGGCGCGCCCCGGTCGACGCCGGGCCGGGGTGGGGGTAGCGGCCGCCATTGTCCGCTGCTGAGGTGAGGCGGTCACCCAGTCCGTGGGGTTGCTATTGCTGCTGCTGCCGCCGGCCGGGAGGATCGGGAGAACGGGTGGGGAGAGCCGACGCCTACACTTGCGGCGGGCGCGACGCCAGGGCGGGGCCCTTGGCCCGCCTACGGCCTCGCGGCCGCGCTGGAGCGGCTGGGCGGGCCCGGCTGAACCCTGCGCGTCGGGCCTTTGTCCTCCGGGCGGGAACCCCAGACGCACGGGCGAGCCGGGCCGAACGTCCCCGGCGAAGCAAACGCTAGCTTGTTAAGTCGCCCGCGAAGAGCGGCGGGCATAGGCCCGCAGGGGTGCGAGGCCGGTGGCTGCGAACCAGGTGAGTCCGGCCGTTCCCGGGACGGGCTGTGAGCATCGCACCCGCGGCAGGGTTGCGGAGGAAATCAGGGGCGGGAGGCCAAGAAGCAGGAGGCGAGGACGCCTCCGAGGCCGTTCCGGGGAGTCCACCTTTCCTTCCCTGGCGGGCGTTTCTCGTACGAGCCCGTTCTCATCTGACGCGGAGGCAAGTCAAAAGGGGGTTGGGAACAGCCCAGGGCTCCTTTAAACGTACAGTGACCGGAGGACTTTGTGAAGTTGCAGGCAAGAGTGCAGAATACTCAGTGTGCCGACTTGGAGTTTGGGCGCAGATCCCGGTGCTCCTGGTGCCCAGTGGGCGTCCCAGCGCTTTATGCACGCTCCCAGGAATCCGCAGAGCTCTGCCAGTGGGCGTCGGGCCCTCAGAGAGGTCGCGGGACTTGCATAAATAAGCCTAGAACTTAGGGAGTTGGGGGTGGTCTGGGCTCCAAACCCGGCTTTCTGTTGGCCTCTGCACCAGAAGAGACAGACAGACTTGGGCCTGGTAGGTCTTCCAGGTGGATTTTTTTTTTTTAAAGATAAAATTTTCGTAACATAAAATTAACCATTTAATCGTACAAGTCAGTGATTTTGTTGTGCTTTCAGAACGTTGTGCAGTCATCACCACTATATAATTCCAGAACATTTTCATAACCCCCCCCCCCAAGTAAAAACCCCCTGAACCCATTAAGCAGTCATTCTCCCGTTTCTCCTTCCTTTCTGCTCTAGCCAACCACTTAACGTGTGAAGGTTGTAGGTAGATTTTACAGTAATTTTGGTTAAATCAACAGAAAAGCTACCTTGTCGTTGTCAGTAGCTGTCTGTTGAGACTGTTGACAAATTTCTGCCCTCTTATTCTGGAACGTGCCCATTTTTCAGCTAATTCTTGTCACCCTTCATTTCTCTTAAATTCTGTTATGTTTCTGACATGTAAATTGTATTCTTATAATGCTCTGTAGGAGTCTTTTGTTGTTTCTATGGATGTGTTTTCTTTATTCCCACTGGATCTTCTGTGAGAAAAGACCATTTTTTGTTTTTTTACACTTTTATCACTAGGTGGGTATTGCAGTTGCTTTCATTAATCACCCAATCCACTGCTCCTGGGCAAGCTCCTGGTGGATTAATCCTGCAGGATGGCAGCCATCAACCCGTGGGCTTCCTGGGGTGAGTACAAATCTCGTTTCTTCTGGGCCTCCCCAGCAATGATCTGCTGGAGAGGGACTGAGGGCTTTTGGGATTTGGGGTGGGGGGGGCTCCTCTGTCTTGGTACAGAATTAGAACTGAGTGAGATTTCTTTAAAAAATTGGTTGTTTGTGTTAAAGACAATGTAATTTTTGTGTAATTCATAGTCATCTCCTGAGAAGTCTCATTAGTTCTAAGAAATTTTCTAGTGATTTGTGTGACAGTCGTATGTACAACCAAAATTTCTCTACTACTCCCGTAGTTTTTACTATTATTATTGTTTCTCACTATATAGCACTGGTTTATAATATAAGAGCAATGTTAAAATAGTGTCAGTGGTGTGTTTTATCTTTAAGCGAGCTTTCATGTATCTGTCATTAAGGACATCAAAGGAGTTTCTTTCTACTAATATTTTTTTTTAATTAAGTAATGTTAAATTTTATCAAATACCTCTCCAGCCCGTTTAAGGAGTTCTGTTTGTAATGGTTCTGTTGCTGTATCATATCAATAAAATTCCTGAAAGTGACCCACCTGTGCATTAATGCTATAAATCTAGCTGATGTTGCGTTTGTTTCACATGTCCTTGGACTCTACTTACGGAATTTTGTTTTGCGCATTAGTGAGACAGTTCTCCTTTTCCATTTGTAGCCTTTAGTCACTAGGATTGGTGTCCCAGTTCTCTCCTTTCCTTGTCCTAACCGGATCCTCTGATGCAGGTATCCTTAGGGACCAGTCCTGGGGGATGGCGGCTGTTGACCCGTGGGCCTCCTGGGGTGAGTCAACAACTTTTGTCCCTGGACTTCCCTGGTGGTCCAGCAGTTAAAACTCCACGCTTCCATTGCTGGAGATACGGGTTGCATCCCTGGTCGGGGGACTATGATCCAACGTGCCTCATGGTGTGGCAAAAACAAAAAACAAAAAAAACAGCTTGTGTCCCCATCAGCCACATTGCTTAACATGTTGTGGTCTCTCCCAGCAGTAACTTGCCATTGCCAGGGAATTCGAGCTGGGGAGGAGGGGGCCGTGGGTGTGGGGTCTGGTCCAGCTCTGTCTCTGGGCAGAGCTGGAACAGGGAGGGACCGGAACACTCCACTGGGGGATACAGTGTGATGATATCTTCAGGACAGGCTGCATGAGAATGAATGTGTGGCCACTTAGGGCTCAGGCCTGGAAGGTCGGTGAAGAGACACTTTGTCTAAGACAGTGCCTCAGAGCAAGGGGGGATGGTTCATGTGTTTAGGCACATTCTTTAACTTCTCGGTCCCACTGCTTTCATCTGTAACATGAGGAGGTAGGGTTTTTCCCTTGCCCAAAGGGGAAGGACAGCGTCAGGAGTTGGAACTCATGTGGGCACACTTCTGGCAGAGAGAACTTCCTCTGTGACTTCACTTTCCTCCCCCAGCTCTGTGTCCTCAGGACTCTACCTGGTGCCTGGAGAAGACCCCTGAGGAGAGGAGGAGGGCCCCCAGGCTTCCAACAGCCCAGGCCCAGGTGAGATGGGGCTTCTGCTTTTTCTTGAAGGGTTGCTCCGTTCCCTAAGGTGTTCAGGGTGTTCCCGGCCACCCCAGTTGATGTTCTTCCTCAGTTGACCACAGCTAGGGTTTGGGTAGAGAAGGAATCGGTTTATTGATTCCTGAGCACAGATCGGGAGAATTCTGTTTTCCATGACTTGCAGCCTCATTGTCAACCAGCCTGTTCAGAGTCCCGAGCCCCAGCTGTGCTGTGGGCTGTTTGGTAGATAAGAGGCAACCCCCTTTTGGCTAGCAGCCCCCTCCTCTTTTTCCCTCCCACCTTCCCTCATGTATTCAGTACCTGACTCAGATTGATGATGGCTGCTGAGCTGGGAGGAGAACAAGGTGAAGTATTAGCTCCCATCCTGAGGAGCTCCCATGCCACTTTTCAGGGTGGTTCAGTCAACTACTGAGACCTCACCATCCGCCTAGTGCTGCACATGTGGTTCAGGACACAAGCCAGAGGTGCTTAGGGAGGCCCTGAGCCCTGGAGGAGCTGAGCATAACTGATGCCTTGGGAGAGTCTTCATAGAGGCCATGGGGCACAGAGCACCTGGGGTCCTTTTGCTGTGGAGAGGAGGCTGCCTGGGAGATAGAACACCCCTGAGCCAAGGGGTTAAGGGGACACATCAGCTGGGTGGGCGTAGCCTGGTGAGCAGGAACCTGGCCTCCTGTAGCACCATGGGGACACACTGCGTGAGCAGCATCTGGGTGAAGGCTGACCATATTAGATTTTAGGCCAGAGAGGCGAGGACAAACCCAGCTGCATCCTGAATGCCCTCCACAGAGCTGGGTCTCCATCCTGCTGGTAATGAGGAGCCTCAGACGTGTTGGGAGCAGGAGGAACCAGGGTGTAGAATGAGGCTGGAAAGTTGCCCCTGGCAGGGAAGTGGAAAGAAGGGGGGCTGTGGGAAGCAGGCTGGCGTATCAGGCTTCAGTCTAACCGGCACCTGGGAGCAAGATCTGAGGTATAAAGGAGTTGAAGCAGGAGGACTTCGTGACTGTAAGGGCACAAGGGTGGCTCCTGAGAGAAATAGGGCAGCACAGTTCATGCTGTTGGACAGGTGTCACCCCCCTCCTCCCCTCTTGCTCAGCCCCCTTTCTTGAGGCAGCCACTTAAAAAAATGGCTGCCTTTTTAAATAAAAGCTTTATTAAAATATTCATGTACCATAAAGTTCAACTTTTTAAAGTATGTAGTTCAGTGGGCTTTAGTATATTCACAGAACTCTACAAACACCACCAGTATCTAATTCTAGAACATTTTCATCATTCCAGAAAGAAACCCTATACCCATTAGTAGTCACTCCCTGTTTCCCCAGCTCTCAGCTCCTGGCAACCACTAATCTACTTTCTCTGTATTTGCGCATTGTAGGCATTTCATGTAAAGGGAATCATGTAATATATGGCCTTTTGTGTCTGGCTTCTGTCACTTAGCATATTTTCAAAGGTCCTGTATGTCATATCGTTCATCAGTATTTTATTTCTTTTCATGACTTAGAAGTAGCCATTTTTAACTTACTGTTTCAGCTTTTTAGGGTTTTTTTCTAAATGAGAGATTTTTATCCTAGTTCTTCAAATTTACATGTACTCTAATGATTCTCTGCTGTGAGAGACAAAAATAGTTTCATTACTATATTTAGGTTTTTCATTTCTGAGTTAAAATAATGAATCAAGCAAATGTGAGATACTGTGATATAAAAATGTTAATAACATCTCTGCTTAGCTTTACGCCTCCCGCCAAGTTAAAAAACAATTAAGGAAACCTCCCACGGTTTCAAGGCTGCCTGGTGAAGCACGTCGTGAGTATGCTGTCCCCACGTCACAGCACTGCCGTCTCAGGTCTGAGCCACGTAATGAGGGCATCACAGCTTGGGTGACTGGTGTTCGCGGCTCTTACAACGTGCGGTCACTTGCAGACGATCGATAGTGAAGCTAGACTAGGCTGAAAGGGGGGCCCTGACCAGTTGCCTGGGAACAGAGGTGAGCTGTAGTGAAGCGCTGTGAAGAAGTTCTAATAACCGCTGTGCTGAACTCTGCTGTCGATTTACGTGAGGGTTTCTGAGAGTTATTAGAGTTAATGCCGAGAAAATAAAACGGAGAATTCAAATAACACCACCCTCTAGTGTCTGAAGAGTTGTGATTTGTGAGCATGTACTCCTGGCCCCTCCCCACACCCACTTTGGATCTTTCCCTGTGGGAAACTCAAGACTTGAATGCGTGAATTTTGTATTAAGTGAGGCCTTGGGGACACAAGAGCCCCTTATCCCCCTATTGTTCCCTCCAAATTAAATATTTATTGAAATAAAGCATACACCTGGCGAAAATATCAAATGCTGTCATCCCTTGTTATCTGAATAGTCCGATCTTACAAACATGTTGGTTAGTGAAGTTTCAGCTAGTGGGAGCCCATTATTTTGATGAATAGGGAAAATAATAATATCCCAGCCCATATAGAAACCCCAGCCAGCACCCCCAAATATGGAAACTCTCAAACCCCCACAATAACAATCCACAAAAGATTTCTGCACAGTAAACATTCACATAAAACACCAATTAATGGAATAGTCTGCCTCCATCTTTGGTTGTCTCAAGGATGAGCACGGTTTAGTTATATTTTCCTTCTCTGCAAAGAGCTTGCCCTAAAATATTAATAAATAATGAAATTCTGAAGATGCCAGAGAGTATATCTGAACTTCCCCAGGTTCCTTGAAGGGGCCAGTTGTCAAGAGAATTCAGGTAATGCAGGAGCAATCAGATGAGATCCTTAGCTGTCAGGCAGACAGCTTAAGACCCAGCTCAGCACCCCCTACATCCTCCCTTAAACCCTCCTGTAGTTTAAACGTGAGGCTGGTGTGTCAGATTTCATAAAGTGCCTCAGAATGTCTAGATAAACGATTATACTTGTGTACAAAGCAACATGTCCAAAAATGTTTACAAGAATTTGGGTGAAACATCTTTGCAAGTCATCCTGGCAGATGATATTTGGAAAGTAGGAGTTCAGGTAAGGGTTACCTATGAAATGGAAGGGCTCACTCCTACCTCGGGGGTGGGGCCCTTCTCTGTCCTGCTTCCTTGCTCCTAAGCATTAGGTAACAGTGAGACTTTCGGCTCCCAGCCCCACCTCTTGTCTCCACAGCTGGTGAGACTAGGTGCCTATCTTCTGCTGTCTCTTCTGTCTCATCACCAGCCTCAGTTTTGCATTTTCTTTGCATCCCTAAAGCCTCCACGAGTTGTGGGCCCTGACATTGGGGCATATTCCACTGGGGGTCTTTTTTCTTCCTGATTGGCAGTCCATGGGCCCTTCCAGTTTTGACGACATCTCTCAACTCTGAAAATATTTTTTATTTAAATTTTTATTTTGACAAATTCCATAACTGCAGCAAAGTGTAAGAAGTGATTAACCAGGGCCCCACTCCAAGTTACTCTGTTAATGTTTTGCCATATTTGCTTTTCGTTCCTTTTAGTCCCCAGTCACACTCTTTTCCCACCCTTCCTGACAACCACTTACGATACGTACACAGTTAATCCATCTTCATATTCATATGTACGTAGTAAACTATGTAGACATTATAAGGTAATCATCTGGTTTTTTTAACAATGCTTTTTCTACATGTAACTTTTCTATGCCTTTCAAGGTCAATTTTGAGGTCCATCCATGTGGTAGATGAAGGTCAAGTACATTCCTTCTGCCACATCAGAGAAGCACACTCTATTCATCTCTTCTGAGAATAGGCTTATAAGTCCTTCCTCCTTCCACCATTTTTCCTATTCCAAACAGAGCCCTGTGGAAGTTCTCATAGTTTTACTTTGTGCGCACATGTGAGTTTATCTGGGCATACCCTGGAGGCAGCACTTTGCTGAGTTTTAGGGTGTTTGTGTTTTCAGTGTGACCAGTGCTGCCACGTGGCTCTGAAAGGGCAAAGCCCCTTCTTAGTCTCCCCACTTAGAGAAGGTGCCTACTTCCCTGCATCTTTGCTGCCACTTGACAATATTAATATCGGGTCTTTGAATTTTTGTTTACCTCAAGACCACAAAAGTATAGTGCATTATTTTAATTTGCATGTCCTTGATTGCTAGTGAGGTTGAATGTCTTTAAATGAGTTATCGGCCATCTGTATTTTCTTCTATGTGTGTCTCCCATCCCTAAATTTCTGTAGACTCTCACATTAATACATAGGCATTTCATGCTTTCTGGATCCTGAGTCTTTGCTGCATATGGATTATCTTCTCCAAATCTGTAGCTTGTCCCTATGGTGTCTTTTATCAGTGAAATGTTTTTTGGCATATTTTTGTCAAATATATCTGTCTTTGTTTATGGCTAGTGTTTTGTGTCTTTTTTAAAGAAGTCCTGTGTTTTTAAAAAATTCCCTCCTGTTTTCCTTTATATTATTTTTCTGAGGTTGTCTGTTAGATGGCCCCCTGATTGCTGTGTTTTTTATCTCTTCTTCATATTCTCTGAGCCTCTTGTATTATCCTGTCCTATTTTATACCGAATCTTTCCAATCTGGGAATTAGAAGTATAGGTCATTGGAAGTTGGATGTTACTGCTGCCTGGATTCTCTGTCCTCTTAGCTGCTAAGTTCAGTCTTTCCACCTGTGCAGATGTTCCTCATGTGTGCAGGGGCCCCCTGGTCTGTCTTTGTTTACCAGAGAAGAGCTGTGAGGCTGTGTCTGACAGATCTGCTTTGTGCACCTGAGCAGATCTGGTTCCTGATTGACCTGCCTCTAGGTCTCTGTCTCTATCTGTCTCTCTCCCTCTCTCTCCCTCCGTCCCCTGACAAGTCTCACTCTAATCTCCATGTGCCTCGGTGGGCCAGGATCACCAGGTCAGTTCTGCTTCTGCTTTCCTGGGTGCACAGCTGGCTGTTAGGCCACAGACTTCTCCCCTCTCCCTGTGTTGGGCTGAAGGGGTCTCAACTCCAGGGTGGTCACTCATCCAGGCAGCCTGAGAACCTCCCACACTCTTGAGTATGAGGAGGGTCCAGGGAGTTTTGCCCACAAGGCAAAGTGGCTGGCAGGGATGTGGGGCAACTGGCAAAGTTGTCCTGAATGTAGAGGTCCTGAGTATAGACCTTGCAGCCTCAGTCTCCTGACTTCAGTGGCATTTAAGCTCAGAGCCTCTCCTGGGGTTCTACTTCCCCTGCAGCCCCTTCTAACGTGCAGGCCTGGGGTCTCCTTTGCTCTCTTTCCTTGGTCAGCCACACTCCTCTGCTCCCCATCTTGTGGGAATGTGTAGAACACCACCTGCCGATGGCCTCTTCGCTGGCCCGTTACGTGGTTTACTTTCTTAAAAAAAACTTTAGGAGATTTTAAAACCCTACGAGTTTCCTGTTGCCGCTATAACAGATTACCACAAACTTAATGGCGTAGAACAACATGAATTTATTCTCTTGTTCTGGAGTCTGAAGTCTAGAATGGGTCTACAGGGTTGTGTTCCTTTTGGAAGCTCAGGGGAGAGGCTGCTTCCTTGCTTTCATTTGCTTCTAGAGGCTGCCTGCCATTTCTTGGCTCATGGCCCCGTCCTCCATCTTCAGTGTGCAACACTCCGACCTCTGCTTGCATTGTCTCCTTTTCTCTGATGCAGACCCTCCTACCTCTTTCACTTGTAAGGACCCCTGTGATTTCATTGAGCCCATTGGATAATCCAAGATAGTCTTCCCATCTCAACATCCTTAACGTAATCACATCTCTGTAACTATGACATCTTTTGTCATATTAAGGTAACAGTCATTAGGAGGTGGACCTCTTTGGCAGTGCCATTATTCAGCTGACGACAGACACCCACATTCACCAGCCTTAGCAAATGTCACCTTCCAGCTTTCTGCCTTTTCATTTATTCGGACAACCTTTAAAAAAAAAAACGAGTATTTTATAGTGAAGCACAGATACTGTATCATTTCACACTTCTCTGTATGTATCTGACATACATACCTTTTAGAAAGTAAACACAATACCTTTATTACACCCAACAAAATTAACAACAGTAATTCCTTACTATTACCTAATACCAAGCCCGTATTCACTTTTCCCCACTTGTCCCCAAAACGTCTTTTGCAGTTGGTTTATTCAGATCAGGATCCAAGCAAGGACCGCACGTTGCATGTGCTTCATATACTGAAGAAACCAGGTCACCTGTCTGGTTGGGTTGCCTGATTTTGCCCTCGTGATGTCCTTGGATGAGTTCCTCTATCCCAGTGTCTCCCATAGACTGGTAGTTGAGCTAGAGGCTAGGGCAGATTCAGGCTTTGTATTTTGGGCAAGAGTACTTGATAGGTGGTGCTGGGTCCTTCTTACTCTCCTGCATCAGTGAGCACAGGTTGTCTGGTTGGCCCATTTCCAGGTGATGTGATGGATTAGTGGGTGCAGGTATTGTCAGCCTGACCCCTCCATCGGACATTTCCCTTTCTGCCTTTCACCTGTGGTTTAGCAATAATTGATGATCATTGCCAATGTCCACTATTTTATTAGGGGTTGCAGAATCTCTAGTGATTTCATTCCTTCTGTGTCAATTAGATGTGGTGGTTTGATTCCTTTTTAAGTATGTGTGTGGGGATCTGTTGGGGTCTTGGGAAGGGTGGGAGGTGAACTTGTGGCTCAGTCCACCAACTTGACAGCTGCCACGGTGTGGGTTTGGACCTTGTTAACTATGGACCTTTGAAGCCATCTAAGTAGGTGCCACCCTTCAGGGAGATTAGGGAGCGTGAGACGGGCACACCAGGAGCACCCTGGGCAGGAAGCCCGGCCTCCCAGCTCGTCTCCCAAGTGTGATCACGCTGAAAGTGCACTGAGTTTATGTATGGTGCACGCTTAGGTTTTGTGCACTTCTCTACCCGAGTGTTACACTTAAGTAAAAAAAGTTTACCCCCAAAATGTAGAAGCAGCAGCCAGTAAGGAAACAGGCCTGGGCATGTCTGTAAGAGGAAAATCAAAAAATTGGAATTGAGGAGTCCAAGGTTAAGGAGGGTTTCACTAAAGGATGTTGTGATTAGCGGTTGTAAATGCTTTTTGGAGTTAGAGAATCACTGGAGCAGAAGCAGTTCTGTGTTTCGAGCCAGTCCTGTGAAGGTGGAGGAGGAGCAGTTCAGACCAGCAGAGTAAAGTCTACACTGAAGACCAGCATGAGGGCTGACCCTGATCGGAGATGACTTGCAAGACAGAAAGGAAGGCCGCATGCGAGTGAAAGAGAAGTGATTAGCAGGCTGTGAGGAAGTGGAAGGTTGCTTGGAGTGGAAGCGCACTGCACGTGTATCCATTCAGTGGGTGTTTGTCCTGGGGATGATTCTGCACTGACATGGAGGGGAGGACCGTAGTGCACAGACAGGCCAAGAGGGGGCCCTAGGAAGGAGCAGGGACTGTGGGGTTTGTTGCTCGCTCACCTCCCATGAAGCACAGCTCGTTCTCCAGTCCCCTGCCCCATCCTGGAAGTGCCCAGATACCTGGGGCTCACGTTGATGGCTTCAAAGGACTGTAAGGGATGCATTCATTGCAAAAATCAGACTTCCCTTTAGCTTTCTAGTGGGTATTCCTGGTTCTCTTTTTTCCTAAAAACATCAGTTTGAACTTTTTCAAACTCAAAGTGCTTTGACAGCAACTGTAAGTGATTCTCTTTGGCTTGGGCTGCTCTGCTCAATCCTGTCTCACCCCTACCTCCAGTCCTTGGGTCGGAGACAATCTGGGAGTAGAAGTGTCTCTGCTGTGGCCAGGAAGGTGGTCACCCTTCCAGGTCCTAGATCCACACGTGGAGCAGACTTGAGCCCCAGGTTCTCTGGTCTGTGACCAGGGCACAGAGTCTGCCTCCATCCTGGTCCTGGTCTCGGTCTTACTAAGTGACTGCAGTTCCAGAGAAGCAGGAGGAATTGCCCAGATGGGAGTCCTGTCCATACTAGCCAGTGTTAACTAGAATTGGGCAAGATCTTAGGAGAGACCTGCTCATCTTTATTGTGGTTATTGTGGGCCCAGATATCTAACTCCCTAAGAGTACATCCCAAATTCAGGGTCCTGGGTGGCTCCCAGTGAGACCTGACCCACGTCAGTGAGAATACTGAATGCATCCAGGACAATTCCTCTGTGTACTTTCTCCTCCCCAGGGCTGTCAGCCTCACTCCAGCCCCAGAAAACACTGGAGCGGGGGTGGCTCTGGGCTGAGGAGGAACATGTGTGTTCTTTTAGGAACCAGTGACCTTCAAAGATGTGGCTGTGGACTTCACCCAAGAGGAATGGGGGCAGCTGGACCCTGTTCAGAGGACCCTGTACCGTGATGTGATGCTGGAGACCTATGGGCATCTGCTCTCTGTGGGTAAGGCGGGGACTGCCCAAGTAAACGATGCTGTCCCCCTTGCTATCCCCTGTGCTACTCTCTGTTTACAAGCTTACGAGGCCTTAGAAGGGCTGATATGATCTTGAGCCCTGAGGTTCAAGGACGAAATCCCTATTGCTCATAAAGCATGAAGTGAAGTCATTCATGAGAAATAGGCAAGGGAGAGTTACATGGCTCTACAAGTCTGTGTTTTTCCTCCACATGTAGGGAATCAGATCGCCAAGCCCGAGGTCATCTCCCTGTTGGAGCAAGGAGAAGAGCCGTGGTCAGTGGAGCAGGCATATCCTCCTCAAGGCACTTGTCCAGGTGAGAGCAGACCCCAGGTGGGAGCGAGGAACCTTCCTCCAAGCCCTCCTTGTTTGAGAAGTGGGCTGAGGCCGTGAGGAGTTCACTTCCTCAGATACGGTCACAGTTCCTTCCAAGGAGCTTTATCCCTTATATTGACTTTTTTCTGCTGTTGATTCAGAGCAAATATGCCCACCTTTTTAACGCGGTAACAGTTTTTGTATGCTACAGTTTCCCTCCTCACCTCTCATGTTCTCTGCTTTGTCCCTTTGTCTAAGAAGACTTCTATTCGTTTACCTGCTTTTTAATTTTTTATTGCCAAACTTGTGGCATGTAGACACTGACTCTTCTTTCAAAAAACAACAAAAAATGTTTTTAAATATAGATAATGTATTTACATGATTCAAAAAACTCAAAGCTATATAAAATGTGTAAGCTGAAAAAAATCTCACTTATACTCTCTCCTCTTATCCACATTATTATTATTCTCCAGAGAGGCACACAGACAGACACACAGACACACAGAGGCACACACAGGTAACCACTTTCCTTTTACTATAAATTTTGGGGTTATTTTGTTAGTGGTTGCCCTGGGAATTATAATTAATATCTTAATTTATAACAATTTAGTTTGGGTGACTATCAGTTTAATATTGATAGTATATAAAAACGTTGCTTCTGTATATCTCTGTCCTCCCTCTTTTGTGCTATTATTGTCACAAATTACATCTGTAC
Source organism: Kogia breviceps (assembly GCF_026419965.1). Classification (NCBI taxonomy): domain Eukaryota; kingdom Metazoa; phylum Chordata; class Mammalia; order Artiodactyla; family Physeteridae; genus Kogia; species Kogia breviceps. The sequence continues at coordinate 498,502 of NC_081327.1, forward strand.
ATGTGTCTCAACATAGATTCATAACATTTATAATTTATTTATAATTATTGCTTTATGTAGTTGTCTTTTAAATCAGATAGGAAAGAAACAAAAAATGCATTTGTATGGTCTTCTTGTATTTACCTATGTAGTTACATTTACTGGTGGTCTGTATTTCGAGTTCGTGTCTTTCCATTTCAACCTAAAGAACTCCTTTTAGCATTTCTTGTAGGGCAGGTTTACTAGCAGCAAACTCTTAGCTTTTGTTTATTGGAGAATGTCTTGATTTCTCCATTTTTGAATGATAGTTTTGCCAGGTATAGAATTCATGGTTGACATATTTTTTTTTCCTCTCTGGCCTCCTTGGTTTCTAAAGAGAAATAAGCTGTTTATCTTGTTGATGATCCCATGTATGTGATGACTTGCTTCTCTCTTGTTGCTTTCAGGATTCTCTCTTTGGCTTTGGCTTTTGAAAGTTTAACTACAGTGTGTATGCGTGGGCCTTCTAGATTCCCAGGAATAATGTTAGAACTTTTCAAATCTATGGACATCTCACTCCTCAGGTTTTCCTTTCATTTTCTGGTTTGTGTATTGTGTACCCCATCTGTTTTCCATCACCTCAGACAGTAACGCTTTAAAACATTGCCATTAAATGTTTGACAAATACCTACTTCCTAGAAGTTTTTAGCGCTATGCAAGTTCCCACAAGCCTTTCAAGTTGGGTCTTCCTGGGAACCACCAAACAGGTCAGATAATGACTGTTCTTTGGGAATGAGGCTTTGAAAAAGCTCTAGCTTTGTTCTGTTCCTTCTATCACCAGAAATGTGAGCTGTTATTTTCCAAGGCAACTGCTGAGTTGAGGAGTCAGATGGGATTAGGGTAAGTTAAAATGCCACAAAACTCACCGTTATTATTGAAACTCAGTTTTCCTTGAATAAACTCCCTGGGTTGCTGCAAGGCTTTGGTTAATTTAGAGAATTCTGAAGAAACTTATTCTGTCAGGTTTTGCCAGTTTTATGGTTGCTTTTATGGAGTGGTGAAATTTCACTGACGTCTTACCGAGGTTAATTACTTGTGATAATTTCTATTGTTTGTTTCCTGAGTTTCTTCATGCAACTATAAGCATATAGGCATATGTAGTTACTTTTCATCTTTCCAAAGGTAGAATACAATATACATCTTTCTGTATCTTGTTTTTTTTTTTTTTTTCTTTTTTTTTTTTCGGTACGCGGGCCTCTCACTGTTGTGGCCTCTCCCGTTGCGGAGCACAGGCTCCGGACACGCAGGCTCAGCGGCCATGGCTCACGGGCCCAGCCGCTCCGCAGCATTTGGGATCTTCCCAGACCGGGGTGTCCCCTGCATCGTCAGGCAGACTCTCAACCACTGCGCCACCAGGGAAGCCCTATCTTGTTGTTTTTAATTTAACGATGTACCATGGCCCCCTCTTGAGTCCTGAAGTTGGACATCTTCCCATCTAACAAAGTGGACTTTCGTGGAGTCTTACCAGTTGCCCCCTATCTGGATCTGAAACCTTCCACCAAGGAGTCATGAATTCTAGTAGCTTTAATGGTCAGTGCTGACCATTCTAAGTAACTGTCCTGAGCCCTGTGGTTCCACCACCTCCATCCTTACACTTCTGCCTTCTTGGAAATCATCTCAACTGTCTCTTTGATCTCGATAGAACCAGGAATATCGGCTCTCCCTTCTAGATTGTTTCCCTGTCTTCCTGATCTATATCCCTGATGCCAACCTTCTGTGAGTCCGCTAAACTGGAAATGGGGAAGTCATCCTGACTGCCTGCTCTTTCCTCTCTAAGAAGTAATCTCTTGTCTGACTTCTGAGATTTTCTTCCTCTGAAATGTCAGCTGTGTCATTCAGCTTCCACCAACATCACCCTCAGGTAGGCACCCTCATAAAATTCCAGCTCAAGTTGGTGAGTGAATTATTATTTGTTATTAGCCCCCTCAGATGTTGTTTCTAGATTTATATCCCTGAAATCTTCCATTATGAGGTCTCTGCCAGTAAACCTACAGTGACTTGAGTTGCCTTTTAAATAACTCTGACTGGATTTCAAGACCTTCCAATTTTGTCTATTATTTTGCTCATTTCCTGACTAGTTGCTGCAGTTTACTCAGCTGGCATCCTTAAGGCCCTCCTTACATTTCAGTCACATCATGCATGCCTTTGCTCATGCCATGCCAGCAGTCTGTCTGTATATGAGCCATGCCCAAAGACTGAGCTCATGTCATTTCTCTTGTGTGAAACCTTCCTTGATTGCTTCTGTCATGGTCTCCTTTTCTGACCTCCCATCCGCTTAGCATCTACAACCCCACAAACTCTCAGTGATGTAATGGGTGTATTCATAACTGTTTAGATCATCACCTCATCACATAGATTATAATTTACAGGTGGAAGAGACACTCAGGCCATAAGTACTGAGTATGAAGCTGGACAGACATTGTTTATCTAATCAGTGACTTGGTCAGCTACCATTTTTAAAAATTTCTACTGGAAAAACTCAAAAGTTGTTTGAAGATCATTCCCTAATTACTCGGAGCTAAGCTTAAAATTGATAGTAAGTGCCATTTCTTGAGCAGAGTAGAATCTCTCTCTGTTGTAATGGACTTGGGTAGTAAAAGGGGGAAAATGGTGTATAGTGAAGAAAGAAGAAAAACCTGGAGAAAGAGGACAAGGGTCTAGGCCCTGTTGGGTACCTGCAGCATTAGACCCTGTGGTATGCTGAATAATGATACCCGACCCCACAAAATGTCCACATCTGAAACTTGTGAATATGGTGCCTTATATGGCAAAAGAGACTTTTTCAGATGTGAATTAAACTAGGGATCTTGAGATAGATTATCTTGGATTGTCTGGATTGGCCCATGTTATCGTGAGGTTGTTCTAAGAGTGAGGCAGGAGCGTCAGAGACACAGAGATGTGACTGACAGAAGCAAAGGTTGGAATGATATACTTTGAAGATGGAGGGGGTAGCTACAAGCCAAAGAATGCAGGCAGCTTTTAAAGCTGGAAAAGGCAAGGATGTGGATTTTCCCCTAGAGCTTCTGAAGGAAAGCTATCTTGATTTTAGCCTAGTGAAAGCCATTTAGAACTTCTGACTTTCAGACTGTGAGACAGTGAGTTTGTTATTTTAAGCCACTACATGTGTGGTAATTTGTTACAGCAGCAATAGGAAACTAATACAGACCCCTGTTGTTGGAGGACTGATACCTCAGCAGTGATGATAGGTAGCTTCCACATATTGAATTTGCCAGACATTTTGCTGGATTCACAATCTCATTTAATCTTCAGAAGAGTCACGTAAGGATAGTGGCAGAGCCAGTACTTAAATACAGATTATCAGACTATAACTCCTGTATCTGCTTCATTGCAGTGTGCTGTCTTTCAAGTCTATCTCTTTTGTCATTATTCTACACATGTTAGAAGAACTTTAGGAGTATCCTGAAACCATGTGATTTTTGCCATTCAGGTGGATGATTTTGTGTTATTGATTGAACTCCGTGAGATAGGAAATAATGTGATAGCTTGAAGCCTTTGTTGGTGATACTTTCTCTTAACCCTGTCCCCTTCTTTTTTTGGCAGGTGTCAAAGTAGGGGAACAGTAAGGACATTATAACATAGAAATGAATTAGCACACTTTAATAATTTAAACATTAGTTGCTGAGGGGCTGGTTGTTCATCTGTCTTTTGTTAAGCCAGTTATTATTTTTTCACCTTAATAGTATTAAATGCATCTGGATCCTTCAGACAACCCCCCAGGTTCAGTGATTCACTAGAAGGACGCCCTGGACTCAAAAGGCATTATATTCAGGGTAATGGTTTATTACAGTGCAAGGACACAAAGCAACATCAGCAGAGGGTAAAGGTGTATGGAGCTAGGTCTGGAGGAAACCAAATGCAAGCTTTCAGTAGTTCTTTCCCAGTGGAAAGAACACACTTAATTACAAAGAACACACTTAGTTCCTTCAGCAATGAGTTGTGTGAAGTGTCACCTACTAGGGAAGCTTGCCCAAGCCTGCAACTCCAGGGTGTTTATTGGGGGGTTGGTCATTTAGACACACATGACTGACTGACTAATCATGGAAGCTCCAGAACCCCAGAAGCAAAGCAGGTGTTCACCATAAATGACATTGTTTGTACAAACTATCTAGAGAAGTTGGTACAGTATACTTCAAGGGTTCAAGCACGCAGAACACTCTTATGAGTTAGAACATTCCAGGATCTCAGTCCTTAGGAGTTGGCCGAGGGCCAGTCATGAAACAGGCCTTCTTGGGAATGTGCAAAGTGTGACCAACTCAAGTGTGTAGAGTTAACTCTTCCCTGCACACATGTAATAACTGGTCCTCCTTTTCATGGGAAGATACTCCTAAATGGGTTTTGTTCATATTCAGTGCACACTTTGTATTCTGGTTAACTACTTTTGTTCACTTTTTACTATTCTTCTCTTTCCTATTAACAATCTTCCTCTGGGTTACAGGTCTATTTAGAAACAAATTTATGCTTACCTTTTCAATAATATGGACAGTAAATCTTACCTTTTCCACTCTACTCTTAGGAGTTCTTTCCCTATGCGCTCATGGATATTTTCTGTTTATTTCAGAATGGATGAGAAACCTTGAAAGCAAAGCATTGATCCCAACACAGAGCATTCTTGAGGAGGAACAGTCCCATAGCATGAAGTTGGAGAGATACATATGGGATGATCCTTGGTTCTCCAGGTTAGAAGTTTTGGGATGTAAAGACCAATTAGAAATGTATCACATGAACCAGAGTACAGCTATGAGGCAAATGGTCTTCATGCAAAAGCAAGTACTGTCTCAAAGAGGCTCTGAGTTCTGTGAACTTGGAGCAGGGTGTAGCCAGAGCCTAAGCATTGTTCCATCTCAGAAAGTTTCTCAAATAGAACATTTCTATAAGCCTGATACAAATGCTGAAAGTTGGAGATGTAACTCAGCCATAATGTATGCAGATAAGATTACCTGTGAAAATAATGAGTATGACAAAGCCTTCTACCACTCCATGCAACCTGTTCACCCTGCAAGGGTGCAAACTGGAGATAATCTTTTCAAATGTACTGATGCTGTTAAATCTTTCAATCATATACTGCATTTCGGTGATCATATGGGAATGCATACCGGAGAAAAACTATATGAATATAAGGAATGCCATCAAATCTTTAACCAGAGCCCATCATTTAGTGAACATCCAGGACTTCATATTGGAGGAAACCAGTATGATTACAAAGAATATGAGAATATCTTTTACTTTTCATCCTTTATGGAACATCAAAAAATTGGTACTGTAGAGAAAGCATATAAATACAATGAATGGGAGAAGGTCTTTGGGTATGACTCATTCCTTACACAGCATACAAGCACTTACACTGCAGAGAAACCCTACGAATATAATGAATGTGGGACGTCTTTCATCTGGAGCTCTTACCTTATCCAACATAAGAAAACTCATACTGGAGAGAAACCCTATGAATGTGATAAATGTGGAAAAGTTTTTAGGAATCGTTCAGCCCTTACTAAACATGAACGGACTCACACTGGAATCAAACCCTATGAATGTAATAAATGTGGAAAAGCCTTCAGCTGGAATTCTCATCTTATTGTACACAAGAGAATTCATACAGGAGAGAAACCTTATGTATGTAATGAATGTGGGAAGTCTTTCAACTGGAACTCCCATCTTATTGGACATCAGAGAACTCATACTGGAGAGAAACCTTTTGAATGTACTGAATGTGGGAAATCTTTCAGCTGGAGCTCCCATCTTATTGCCCACATGAGAATGCATACTGGAGAGAAGCCCTTTAAATGTGATGAATGTGAAAAAGCTTTTAGGGATTACTCAGCCCTTAGTAAACATGAAAGAACTCACTCTGGAGCAAAACCATATAAATGTACTGAGTGTGGAAAATCCTTCAGCTGGAGCTCCCACCTTATTGCCCATCAGAGAACTCACACAGGAGAGAAACCCTATAACTGTCAGGAATGTGGCAAAGCATTCAGAGAACGTTCAGCCCTCACTAAACATGAAATAATTCATTCTGGAATTAAGCCCTATGAATGTAATAAATGTGGAAAATCCTGTAGCCAGATGGCTCACCTTGTTAGACATCAAAGGACTCATACTGGAGAGAAGCCCTATGAGTGCAATAAATGCGGAAAATCCTTCAGCCAGAGTTGCCACCTTGTTGCCCATCGGAGAATCCACACTGGTGAGAAACCCTACAAATGTAATCAATGTGAAAGATCCTTTAACTGTAGCTCTCATCTTATTGCACACAGGAGAACTCATACTGGAGAGAAACCATATAGATGTAATGAATGTGGGAAAGCATTTAATGAGAGTTCTTCCCTTATTGTACATCTGAGAAACCATACTGGAGAAAAACCCTACAAATGTAATCATTGTGAAAAAGCTTTCTGTAAGAATTCTTCTCTTATTATTCATCAGAGAATGCATAGTGGAGAGAAACGCTTTATATGCACTGACTGTGGAAAAGCCTTTAGTGGTCACTCAGCCCTACTTCAACACCAGAGAAATCATAGTGAAGAGAAACTCTGTGAATTGAATTGATGAGAGATTTTTCTTTTATTGTACATTTGATAACACACTGAAAAAAACCCTATAAGTGTAATCAAGATGGGAAATTTTTAATACGAGTTCAGTAAGACTTCTCCCCTTATTAATCAGTAGAAATTATCTTCGTAGAAGAAACCTGTGAATGAAAAGAATAGGCAAAAGCCTTCCATAATTGTGTAGCCTTTATTTAACATCAAATAATTACAGTGAAGAGGACACCAGACTTCCCTCATGGTCCACCAGGAATCCTACTTGAGCAACATGAATGTAGGGGATGAGACATCTTTTAGTAAGAGATCTCAACTATTTGTGGATCAGAGTGCATTGCTAAGGGAAAAACTTTATCCTAGGAAAAGTGTTTCAACTAGATATATGCTGTTTTGCATCAAGCTGGAATATTGGATGGAACTTTACAATAACATTTTGTGCATCATTACGGAAACACAGATTGTGCTATTATAAGGGGAGGGTCTGGGTGCCCTTTAAGGAATAGAATATGGAATACTAAACCTGAATTTAAGGAAAAAAAAGTGTTGAATGGGATATTTACTGTTGATCGAGATTAACCTTAGAAAACATTAGTAAATGAGATTACTAATGATGGAAAGGTATTGCCCATAAGTATGAGGCTGATGTTGTTGGAACAAAAGGTGATACTTAATAACCCAGTGTGTCAGTGACCATGGTTTACTCATTACTGCATTGTTGGACAATTAGTTTGTAATCTGTTTTAGGCAGTCACTGTTAAGTTATAATTATGGATACTGAGTCAATACACATAACAAAAAAGGAATAAAAAAGACACAAAATTGTATATACATATCAACTATAACATCTAAAAAGTGTATATGCGTAACAACTGGAAAGACCCATGGATAAATTAACCCAGTTAAGGTTTCTTTTTTAAGTTTTACGAACACATACAGCACTTATCATGTGCTAGACTTTGTTTTAAATACTTTTCAAATATTAACTTGTTCAGTCCCCTTAATTCTATGAGATAGGTACTATTATTATCCCAGTTTTACAAAGGGAGAAACTGAGGCAGAAATCATGAGAAACCTACCTAAGGACACACAGCTAGTTAGGAGTAGAAAGATTGTTTGGCTCCAGAGATTGTTTTAACCAATGTGTTGCACTGCCTCTGCAGTGATTTTTTTTCCCCTAATTTTTTTTTTTTTTTTAATTTTGTCCAGTATTCTTATAGTAGATATTTGATAATAAAAATCAAATTCCTAAACAATGAGAAGTAAAGTTACCTGGCTTTCTGCCCTGTGGGATTTCGGGTACTATGAGAGCAAAGCTCCCTTTGGAATATAAGTCTGGATTGGACATTCAGAATCAGTGCATTTTCTGGGCCCTGGGTTCCCTAGAATTTCACCACCTATGACCCTGAGGATTACAGCAGAGCAGGGGCTGGAGGACTCACTGGAGGTTTGGGCAAGTCCGAGGAAATGCCCCTTGATGGGTTTAGAATGCCCTTCATGAGGCAGAGGGCAAGAGACACATCTGCACATGAGAGCACCATTTCTCAAGGTCTCCCTAGAATTCAATGTTTATATTTTCTTTATCTTCTCCAGATGAAGAGATTACTTGATAATGGGGAGGATTCAGAAGGGAAGGGAGCTAATCAGTCATAAAATGAGGAAGTGTCTCTGAGTGTTCAGAGTGGAAAGGGGGCAAGATGAATAGGAGGACTTGGGTGGTGTTTCTTCGGTTCACAAATATTTCCTGTATTTCCCTAAGGTAGGGCTATAATTAAGGGCCAGCAGTCCTTCCTGGATGGGTTTCAAGGGCATTGGTTAGAAATCCAGAGTACAGAAGGTTCATCTCGTTCTCGAGGGGTCCATGACCCTCCAGTGGTTGAGAAAAAGTGGCCTGCTGGTATGGTGGAACTCTGTGCTCACTGTCAGACTCCCGTAGCTGGCGCTTCCATAGGTATGTAACACTGACCCTACCTTAATGTATAGGGGTTGCCCAGTAAAGGTTGCAGGGGTAAATTAATTGGATTTCTTGTGTGATTTGTGCAGAGATCCTTGGAGAGAATAGAGGCAGCACTATTAACCTCTGTAAGAGACAGCAGCCTAATGCATCAAGAGGTGTACTGCCAATATATGGGTATTGTATTCTAACACCCAAAGTAATATACTTTGAACCCAGATTCTCTGATTTAGGGACTACAAAGGATTTTATAAGTCATACACAAATATTCCACAGGCATCCTGGCAAGTTCTGTAACTGTACCACCAAGCTTAGTATCTTTTAAAAAATATTTCTAAAAGGGCCTCCTGGACTTCTAAAGTGTCCTTCTAAAAGGGTCCCAGACTTCTCCTTCCTCCTAGAAGGATTCCCTACCTCCCTACCACCTATTACACAACCTTATATATGCCCAGGGCTCCCAGGTCCCCTCTTACCTCCCTTATTCTAACCCACATGTAGCTCAGATCATTGCCCTTTTGACACTCTTCCCCAACTCTGAAACCTGCTGGGCCCAGTTGGAACTCTCCATTCAGCCATCTTTTGCTGTGTCTGAAACTTGGGTCTCCCCTCTGCACAGTACCTTTTCTTAATGATCCTTGCAGGGAGTGGCTGCTTTCTCTCCCAGTCTTCTTCATTTGTTGCTTCTAGATGGTGTTCCCTCCCTTCTCTCTAAAGCTGAGTTCTGACTCTTGGGACACCAAACTGTCATATATCACTCTTGCTTCCCCTCTGTTCCAATCACCTTATGAATGGTTCACTCTTGCCATCCGTAAAGATTTCAGCTCTTGCTGTATTGCATCTAAAACAACCCCCATCATAATACTTCCTGATTTTATTGTCCAGGTGGATGATCTTCCTGTGTCCTGACCTCACAGTTCTTTGACCTGTCTGCTTATGGTTTTGTCACCCACCCTGCAACAGACAGTCACTCCCATTGGCATCCCTAGGACCATTCCATTACCAGTGGCTGGAACCTCCCACCATCCATTTCAAGTGTCTTTTCCTAAGCTAGTTGGCTGTTTAGTACCAAGATTCCAACAGTCCCTTCACTGAATCTTCCCTTACGCTTGCTCCCAGCAGACGACTTTGCTTCCTGTTTCCCTGAGTGAATAGAAGCCAGCAGGGGCCTTGCATGACATCTGTCCACCTTCTCTGCCCACTTTCCATAATTTCCGTGCCTTCCCACTGGTGCCTGTATATGAACTGACTGGGTTGGCACCAGAGCCTGTCCCATGTCCACTACTCCAAGACATCGCTTCAGCAAGTTTCCCTTATCTCTTGTATCTTCAGGTTTTCTATATATACTGGATTATCCCCATGAACATGTAAACATACTTAAAAAAAACAAAACAAAAAACCCTCTGGCTCCTGAATCATTCTCTGCTTTGTTTCAGAAAGCAAAATATCTCAAAAGTTGTCTGTTCTTGCTGTCTTCACTTCCCTTTCATTCTTTCTTTTTTTAAAAAAAAATATTATTTTTGGTTGCATCAGGTCTTAGTTGGGGCACATGGGATCTTTTGTTGTGGCGCATGGGCTTCTCTCTAGTTGTGGCACACAGGCTTAGTTGCCTGGCAACATGTGGAATCTTAGTTCCCCGACCAGGGATCGAACCCACGTCCCCTGCATCGGAAGGCAGATTCCTAACCACTGGACCACCAGGGAAGACCCCTTTCTATTCTTTCTTGGACCCACTCCAAAACCTACCTTGCTGCCAGATGACCTCCACATTGCTAAATCCAGTGGTCATTTCTGTTTTCTTCCTTGACGTTATCAGCAGCATCTTAGATTCTTAGGTAATAGATCATTTCCTTCTTGAAACACCTTCACCTGGCTTTTGGGACTTGCCTCCTGCCTCTCTGGCATTCATTTCAGGACCCCTTTGCTGTTCCTTCCCCACCCCCTTTACCTCTTACCGTCAGACTGCCCACTTCCCATCTGCTCACAGTGCCTTGATCTCATCCAGTCTTGAAGCCCTGTGAACACCACTGGTATGCTGATGACTCTCCCTTTAAGGCCACAGTTTGATGAGTTTTGAAAAATGTCAACACCCTTGCAACCACCACTACAATAAAAATAGAGAATATTTGCCCTTCTCCAAAAAGTTCCCTCATGTCTTTTCACAGTTAATCTCCACCCTACCCCAAGACCCGGGCAACCACATGTCTGCTTTGTCAGTACCTATTAGAATCGTCTTTTAGAGTTTTATAAAGATAGGATCATACAGTATTCTATTCATATGCTACGTTTGTATCCAGATTCTTTGGCTCAGCATGTTTTGGAGGCTCATCCTCATTGTAGCATTTGTCAGTAGTCTACTTTCTTTGCTGAGTGGCTTTCCATTATGCGGATGTGCCACAGGTAGTCATCCTGTTCACCTGTAGACGGACATTGACTTGTTTCCAGTTCTGGGCTGGTGTAAATACAGCCGCTGTGGACATTCTTCTTCAGGGCTTTTTTGTGTATGCAGGTTTCCATTTACCTTGGGTAAAAACCTAGGAGTGGAATAGCTGAGTTGTATGGTAAGTAAATGTTTAACTTCATAAGACACTTCTATGGGCCTTTTAATCTGATGTCTTTATTCTGTTTTACATTCTGGGAAATTTATCTCTTATTTTTTAATATTTCATTTTTGCCATTTAAAAAGTTTCTCTTTTTAGGACTCCTGTTATTTAGATGTCAGCGTGTCTGTGTCTGTTGTTCATATCTGTTACCTGCTCTTTTATGTTCTCTAGTTCCTTCTCCTTCCTTTTGTCTGGACATTTCCTCAGCTTGCTAATTTGTTTCTCAGCTGTCCATTTTGCTGCTTATTTCCTCTATTGTGTCTTCATTTCAACCACTATTTTACATTTCTAATATTTCTACTTGGTTCTCTTTTATGTGTTCTTATTCTCATTTCCTATTGTTAGTATCATGCCATATCTCTTTAAACGTGCTTAATTGACTAAGTTAAAATTTTGGTCCATCTGTTCTAATATACGTGCTTCTGGTGGAATCTGTAATCCAGTGTGGTGTTTTTCTTTCTGAAATAGTTATGCTCAGAAAATTGCTTACTGCCTGGCCAGTGAGCACATTTATTTCTCTTAGGGAAGCAGCTACTCCCATCAGTTTTTATGCATACATGAGACAGGATCAGATCCTGGTCCCTGTAAACCCCACTGAATTCAGGGGTGGGAGGATGGATCCTAGGATGGAGAGGTGAAGGCATCAGAAAGCCAATCACTGACTTCTTACCTCACAAGATAACTGAAATGTGATTCACTAGCCCAGGGCTCTGTGGAGGCAGGGTGGAGAAACATGTGCCTGATGTGATGTAGTCTCTGCCTGTCTCTCAGCTACTCTGAAGCCCTGCCTTGATTCCACTCCTCACGAAGCCTGAACCAGAGGCTGTGTCACTGCAGCTGTCGGTGATGCGTGACCGTCCAGTCAACAAATTCTCCTCACTTTCCACCTCACTGCCCTGTCTTTACTTGCTTCATCACACACGTCACTATGGAACATCACCTGGTCTATATTTTTCCTTCCTTATTGTCCACACCATCTCCCGAAACCACACACTAGGCTGTGATCTCCATGGGGGAGGGCACCTCGTTGGTCTTGGTCGTGCTGTGTCCCTAGTGTCCAGCACAGCACCTGTGGTTCTGTGAGTGCTTGGAACGCACCAGCTGGTTGTTGCTTGTGCTTCCCAGCAGCCTGACCTCATCAGGTGGGGTGGCCATGAGTTCTCATCATCCTGGGTCTCCTGACCATGGAGAGGAGACTGGGGGTGACTGTGGGGTGGTGCCCACAGGGAGAAGGGCTTTGTAATCATAGACAAATGGTCAAGAACCCCTGTATGTGGGAGAAGGACTAGTCAGAAGGCTTGAACATAAAACGGGGGGTGGGGGTGGATATCAGAGATGCCACAAATCAGACTCATCTTGTGGGCAGAGGGGAGAAGTGGCCAGGAATGTGGGCGGTGCTGGGAGCTCCCCAGCAACACAGTCTTCGAGTCACGAGGGTCAGGGCTCATCCCAGCCTTCCCTGCAGATACTGTTATGTCTGCACAGGCAACACCCTCCCTTGTGTCGTCACAGAGACAAAATCCCTCTGCAGATGGAGTGAGCAGCACTGTGCTCAAGGTGGGTCCTCTTGGGAGGAACTGCTGAAGAGTCTAGACGAGTATTTATACCCTGAGGATGGAGGGTCCCCAGGTGGAGAACTGGGGGCCCGAATCACAGGGAACCCGATAAGATTTTCCAGCAGGAAGTCACTAAGTTTGGCCTTGCTCCCCAAACTCCTAATCCTGGAAGTCACTTGGGCGCTTATTAAAAATGTAGACCTCCTGGCCCCAACTCCGATCCGCTAGACCCAGTGCTCGGGAGATTCTTGTCATGCTGGGAGCAGACATCCAGTGGGACCTGACATGGAAGGAAGCCAGCTTGGATTGGGGTCATTATGGGTCCACGTTGGGCAGGACCCAAGCAAGGTGTGAGGGACTCTAACCCGGCCCCATGCAATGATGACACCATAGGAAACGGTGGTAGCCCAGGCTTCATGTGGCCTAGAGGGGCAACCCCAAGATCCTCTTCAAAGGGTTCTGGGATAAAGGAGGGGTGAAATCTGGAGGTGAGGGGTGACAATGTTGAACCTTAACCTCCAGGCTCCTGGAAAACAGAGACAGTTGAATCCCTCCAACCTTTTGTGTTCCAGGAAATGGCTTACTGTGAAGGACAGATAGGCCTCTTGACCCCTCTTTCACATAGGACAAGGCCAGAGCCAGACTCTCCAAATTTCCATTCACTCTGATAAATGATTAGCTAGACTGTCCGCGCTGATCAATCAGAACAAAAGTCTGTTGACTTGACTTCACCAAACTTTAGTTCAGCTTCTTCCCTCCCCAAAGACCCTTGAACTCTGACTTACTTCTAAGGTTAAATAAGTATTCGAATGCAGGAAAGTGGCCCCTCTCTAGAACCAGCTGACGGCAAGACATCTCCTGCTGCAGTCCGATCTTCCACTCCCCACACCCGGTTCTTTCTAGCCTTGTTCACTCCTCCCTATGAAAGAAAGTTCCTTTCTGCGCAACCTTGGAGATGCTTGCAGATCTTACTGTCAAGAGTGTTCTCCCTACTGCGACAGTCCCTCTCTCCTTACTGGAATCATCTTTCTGAATGTAGTCTCTCCTTACCTAAGCTTGATTTTGTTTTCTGTTTGGCAGAAGTTGACTCCAGGCCCTGCTTTTGGGTCTGGTCAAAACCCACAGAGAGGATGACCTCCCACAAGGCCTTGGTGAGCTGCCCAGACACGCATGAAGGCTGGGTTTCTGTATGGGAACCACTGAGCAACTTTAACCAGGAAGGACAGAAAATGCTTTTGTTTTTAAAGAGGTCCTAGTGGCTGCTGTGTGGATAATGAGCTGATGGAGGCAACCGTTACCAAGGAAGGCAAGCGCGGAGGCTACTGTGGTCTTTCCGGCAAGAGATGGAAACTTGGACCAACGTGGTGCAGAAGTGTGCAGAGAAGTGATGAAACGCTTCACCGTACAGTTTCAAACTGCTCAGTGAACCTCAGAGCAAGATAAACACAAAGAAACCACATTATTAAAAAGTACTGAAGCCCAAGAGAAAAGGTCATGGTCATGGTGAAGCTTGGATCGGATTTACCTTCTTTCCGGTAATAATTAAAAACTCGTAACCTTGAGCAAAAAGCTTAAGGCAACTGGAGAACAACCGTAGCAGGAAGAGACTATGGTGGAGCCCATCCTCAGTTACCTAGGAGACGCGGCTGGGCTGCACAGCCTTCTGGGAGTTGTGGTCCATAGGCCGGGCCCTGGCCTCCTCGGACAGGGGAGCACCTGTGAGGTTCAGACTACAACTCCCAGAAGGTACCGTGGCGTGCCTCCGACTCAGGCCGCTGGGAGACAGCGGCCTGTGCGGCCTTCTGGGAGTTGTAGTCCATGGGCTGCACTTAAGATCGCCCAAACTCAAAGGCTTTTCTCATTTTTAAAAAATAATAATTTTGGAGCTTCCCTGGTGGCGCAGTGGTTGAGAGTCCGCCTGCCGATGCAGCGGACACGGGTTCGCGCCCCGGTCCAGGAAGATCCCACATGCCACAGAGCGGCTGGGCCCGTGAGCCATGGCCGCTGAGCCTGCGCGTCCGGAGCCTGTGCTCCGCAGCGGGAGAGGCCGCAACAATGCATGATGAACAAAATACCAACATTTTAAATACATGATCAGTGACGGTGTCGGGCCAAAGCATATTGGAGACTAAGCGAAAGGAAAAATCAGCGGTACCTATGCTACCTTTATTTAAAATGTTGACATTGTGTTCCTCATGGATTTGTTAGCATTAATTTTTCTTTTGTAAAATATTGCATTAAGATGTTATTGAACTTGATCCTGGAGGTTTGTGCCCAGCCCGAGTGCCCCATTCCTGTCACCTGGCTCCAAATCAGTCGCCCCTTTTCTGCGTGTCAGCCCCAATCTGAGTTCTATAATTATTTGGGTTTAAGTCTATTTGTGCCTCCTCCCCCGTGTACTAGTGACCCCTTTTCGGTCAGAAAGTCACAAGATTAAGACAGGATGATTTAGTGGGAAAATTGTGCTTTTAAATTTATCTATTTTGTCCTCCAGTCGACTGGTACAGGCTGAGGAAAAACAAAAACTTGCATCACTCTATAAAAATGTCAAGATGCCATTATTAGGAGATGAAGAGAAGGGCTCTGAGGATGAGGGCCAGGATGAGTCCACGCACCTCCTTCCAGAGAGTGAGAAGGAACTGGAAAAGTTCATTCATTCAGGCAGAGGGTCAACCAGCTTTTCTTGTCAGATCCAAAATCCAAGGGAAGCTGAGCTGACAATGATGGTTGGGTTTTCAAAGGCAAAGCTAATGAATATTTACAGCTACACATGCAGGAATGAGCCGTTCTCATCAAATTACACATAGGGGCAAACAGCTGTGTGGTTGGTTGATTCCTTTTGCAAGGCAATTCCAAGGACTGAAAAGACAGTTCAGGAAACAAGACTTTTCCTGGACTCAACATTTCCCTTAAACATACTTATCAATGTCGTGTTGTTGCCGAGTTTTGACCACAGACAGGCAGATGCCCTCCTGCGCTGTCTGCCTCAGTCTGATGTGGAAATGGGATGCAGGCCCACGAAACAGAGGTTACGACCCCCAGGTCAGAGACGCCCCAGTGAGAATTGCCCGCTACCCCTGCAAATCCTTGTGAGGAGAGAACAACATATATGCTCATAGAAACCTGATTTTGTAGAAGTTCTGAGATTCTTCAGTACTTGCTTAAAAAAATTCCAGAGCAAAACGATGTAGATTGCAGTGTCTGATTCAACACTATTAAGCATCTGCTGCATGGATCTGCTCTCTAACCACCCCAGAGATAGAGAGAGGCTGAGAGGCCAAGAGTAGAGAGATAATTGATGCTTACTGAGGCAGACCACCCTTGTACTCTTAGAAAATATTTTTTAATGTCTTTTCATTGCACTGAATTGTAACTTTTCTAAATGTTTAAAAATTGAAGTATAGTTGATTTACAATATTATAAATTTCTAAAACTGGATATTTATAAAGCTTGAATCCAGAAAGTGGGAAAATCATTTCAAAATGCAATTTTCACCATCCTTATCAGACAAATAACATTCATGAAAGTCTGAAAATTCCATTGTTTGTTCCTTTTTTTCCCCATATATTTCCTCACTTCTTTTGTCTCTAATTCCTGATTTATTAGTATCTAAATAATTTTATGTCTACATTTTAGTCATTAGATCAAAAAGAAGAAAATATATGGAAAAGAAGAGATTGAACACAGAGCAAAAGTTGGTAAAGGAAGTGGAAATAAAGGATGCTATACATAGTGCAAATCCGGGACATCTGTGAAAGGAAATGAAAAAGAGGCAGGGCATGCCAGCCAGTGTGGAGGAGACAGTGACAGATGACGGAATGTGAGCATGACTTGCTCCTGGAGAACCTTGTGCAAGAGCACTCTAAAGGAAGAACACCAGACGTAAAAACAGGAAACAAATTCATATGATATAGCAATCTTGCTTCCTAGTTCTTAGAGTTTATGAATAAATACAACTTAATTGGAAAAGAAAAAAATCCACCTTCATAAGTGTGAAAGAGAAATTGTCAGGATTTTCTTTTCTCACTCCTAACCAGTAGTTTCTTCGGGTAAGTCTCCCAGACCATGTGAGGAAGCCACTTTCATGAAACAAAGCTTCCCCAGTGACATTATCTGTTAATTCCAGTAGCTCGCTTCCATTTTACGTATAACAAGACTGAAAATGTCAAAATGAATATGACAGCAGACAATAACCTTTGTTTTTAGGGATCTGGGACCTGGTGCAGGAAATAGGTCTGCGGGCAAAGAGCTACAAAGCATTGCCAGATGTACTGAGTGCTGTAAGCGGGGAGTCACCGAGAGCTGTGGAAACACAAAAGGGGCAGGATTTAATATGAGCGGTGTTGTTGGTGTGGAAAACAGTCTGATGGTTCCTCGAAAAGGTAAACATAGAGTCACTACCTGACCCAGCAATTTCACTCCTGGGTATATATCCAAAAGAATTGAAAATATATGGACCTGCACACAAGAGAAACCCTCACACAAATGTTCATAGCAGCATTATTCATAAGAGCAAAAAGGTGGAAACACTGCATATGTCCATCAACTGATAAATTAACAAGATGTGGTCTCTTCATAGAGTGGGATGTTATTAAGCAAGAAAAAAGATAGAAGTACTGACACATGGTACAACATAGATGATCCTTGAAAACATTATGCTAAGTAAAAGCGGTTAGACACAAAAGGTCCACACTCGTATGATTCCAATTATACAAAATACCTAGAATAGGCAAATCCATAGAGGGTCAAAGTAGATAAGTGGTTCTAGGTGCCCAGGGAGGGGAGAAAAGGGAAAGATGGTTGGTGGGTAGGAGGATTCTCTTGGGGGCAATGAAAATGTTGAAAAAAAAGATTAGTATAACTTGAGGCTGGTACCAAACCCAAGTTCAGCTGCTCACCACTCAAAAGACCAATACTCAAGAGACAAGTGTTATATTTGATTTACAACATTGTTTTAATTCCTGCTGTACAGCAAAATGACTCAGTTTTATATATATATATATATATATATATATATATATATATATATATATATATATATATACATATATACACTCTTTTCCTTTCTTTCTTTCTTTTTTTTGGCCTCACCTTGCAGAATCTTAGTTTGCCGACCAGGGATTGAACCTGGGCTAACGCAGCAAAAGTGCTGAATCCTAACCACTGGACCGCCAGGGAAATCCCTGGACTGCTTTTTATCAAGTATCAAGCAAATGAGAAGAGCATGAATGTTCTCAGACAGATGTGTCTTAGCAAGAATCACTGAGGCAGGCAGAATTCTAAGGTGGCCCCAAGACTCCTGACCCCTGGTGTACACAGCTGTGTAGTTCCCTTCTCTTGAGTGTGGGTCTTTGAATATGACAGATGTCACTCTTGTGATTATGCAAAAGTGATGGGATTGTCGCTCTCTTAATTGTTACATTAAGCCACCTGTCCAAGTCTTTAGGGGCTGGCTCCATGCAGGGAAAGACCTTTACTAATCAACCCAGTGTGAAGGCTTCAGGCTTTCTCAGATTTTTTCCAGACATGCATCTTCCCTGGTGTGTGTGTGTGTGTGTGTGTGTGTGTGTGTGTGTGTGTGTGTTTCACCAGTTCTACCATATACAGTATGCTGCATTTATTTTTATATTTTTTAAAAGTAGGATTGAAAGCCGTTTAGTCTTTTTTTAAAAAATTAATTAATTAATTAATTTTCGGCTACATTGGGTCTTTGCTGCTGCGTGCAGGCCCTCTCCAGTTGAGGCTAGCCTGGGCCTTTCACTGCAGTGGCCTCTCCCTGCTGCAGAGCATGGGCTCCAAGCACATGGGCCTAGCAGTTGTGGCTCACGGGCTCCAGAGTGCAGGCTCAGTAGCCGTGGCGCTTGGGCCCAGCTGTTCTGAGGCATGTGGGATCCTCCCGGACCCATGTCCCCTGCATTGGCAGGTGGACTCCCAACCCCTGCGCCACCAGGGAAGTCCCTATGCTGCATTTAAATGTCTTGATTTCCCTAATAGTCTCACTCTCCACCCTTGCTCCGATTTTTCTCAGGGCATTAAACATTCTATTGCATTCCTCTGCCTTAGTCTTTTTGTTGCCCTGCAAGGAAGGACTGCAATCTCCCTGCAGCTGCCCCAAGGTTTGGAATCTACCAGTGCCCTTACTGGCAACTAATATTTGTGTATAGTTTGAAGAGGAGGTCTAAATTCATATTTTACCATTTGTGTACTTCAGTGCTGCAGACCTTATTTATTTATTTATTTATTTGGCCACGCCACTCGGCACATGGAATCTTAGTTCCCTGACCAGGGATCGAACCTGCACTCCCTGCATTGGAAGCGTGGAGTCTTAACCACTGGACTGCCAGGGAAGTCCCCAGACCATATTTATTTATTTATTTTAATTAATTTATTTTATTTTTGGTTGCGTTGGGTCTTCGTTGCTGCACAAGCTTTCTCTAGTTGCGGCGAGCGGGGGCCACTCTTCGTTGCAGTGCGCAGGCTTCTCATTGCGGTGGCTTCTCTTGTTGCGGAGCATGGGCTCTAGGGGCGCAGGCTTCAGTAGTTGTGGCACGCAGGCTCAGTAGTTGTGGTTCGCGGGCTCTAGAGCACAGGCTTAGTAGTTGTGGCACACGCGCGTAGTTGCTCCGTGGCATGTGGGATCTTCGCGGACCAGGGCTCGAACCCATCTCCCCTGCATTGGCAGGCGGATTCTTAACCGCTGCGGCACCAGGGAAGTCCCTGTGTTTGTTTTTTACTGTAGATTTATATCTCAATTTGTTTCAGAGCAGTTACTTCAGACTTACATAGTTAATTTATTTTTGTCTATCTATGATCATTGCCGTATGATTGTTAAAGATAATTTTTTGAATTCCTAAACATGGTTGAATTTTTATAATTTTGACGCTTGAATTGCATACGATAATTTTTATGAGTTTCCTCTACCCGGGAACACAACTTTTGTGACTCTATGGAATGACAGGTTCATTTGTATCTGTAGCCTTTAGGAGCGTCTGAAAGAATTTGTTTAGCCTCTCAGAGCATGCTGAGCTTCCCGGGAGTCCAAACTAATACGTCTCCAAACACCTGCACGATCAGTTGCAGAAAGGGCTCCCCAGAAATCTCAGTATGGCCTCTTCAAGAAGGAGCTAAGTCCCTCCTCTGCCCGGGAACCCAGACGCACCATTTCCCAGCGCCCCTGGCAGCGGAGCTCTGCCTTTTTTTTTGTTTGTTTTTCCTGCCTTCTTTACTAGAGGTCGGCGGGCAGAATCCTCACACTCGGCCAGTGGCTCTGCGGGAACTACATTACCCAGAACGCTCCACGACGGGCGGCAGCGCCACTCAGCCAATCAAAGTCTCATAAAAGGGGCCTTTCCGTATCAGGTGCAATTCATAAGGGAGGGACTTCCGGTTTCCTTCTCGTGGCGGCCATTTTAACTGCGGTGGGTCTGTTCTGGTTCCGGACTTCTGGGTTTGGACCGACCTGACGGCCAACAAGGTCCGAGAAGAGGCCTTGTTCCCCGAGGACAACAGACCTCAGTGGCAGCGGTGGTGCTGAGGGACCCGCCTCAGGTAGATGCCTGTCCTTCGGGACCTCACTGCCCTCACCCCAGCAGACACTAAAGCCCCCAGTGCGGGGCGCCTGCTCTCTTGCTCGGAGCCCAGGACCCGGTGTCCAGGACGATGAGGCGGCCGTGGATGTGATGCCAAAAGCTTGGCCTCTGTACACAGGTGCCGAATCGAATCTCGGAGACAGTTTTCGGTGAAGCAGAAAATAATAGCTTTATTCCTTTGCCAGGCAAGGGGGGACACAGTGGGCTCGTTCCCCGAAAACGTGTTGTCCCAACCCTGGGGGAATTTGGTGAGGAGTTTTAGAGCAACAGTTGAAGAGCGGGGTTGTTGATAAGGATTAGGGTGTGAGCAGGGCTTGCATTCTTTTAATCTGGCCTCAGGTGGTCTCCTGATCTTCTCTGAAGAATGCTTCATCAAGTAGTTAGCATCTTCTATTTGTTGGGGGTTTTAGTTCTGCAGTTCTGCAGTAGAGCTCAAGGATATTGTTATGCGTATCCCTTGATCTACAAACAAGAAACGCCAGACACAGAAAGGCTTTGTACCCAGGAGCCCCTCAGGGTCCTGCTAGGTTTCTGGTGGGGCCGTGTTTCTGACAGTGTGGTGGCAAGTGGGGGAGGGTGACAGGCACAGGGACACCTTGTAAAAGGCGAACTGATCACTGAGGGTCAGAGATTAAGTAGCTATCCCAGACTTCAGGGCCAGGCAGGGGTACATGGAAACCTGAGCCCATCAAACCCCTCCATAGACTCATCACTTGTTCCACGTTTCCATGGTTGCTTATGGAACCAACTCAGTCAAGTGGAAGGTGTCCCATTCCCTCGTTGGGCTTCACACTGAATCACATGTTCTCTGGATTGTGGTATCTTGGGACTCTTAAGTGCTACTTCCCCAGTCCTTGAGTCCCAGCTGGGGTGATGGAAAAGGAATTGGGGAGGCTCTCAGAGATTATTGTCTGGCAGCTGGCCAAGGCTCCCAAGAAAAGACTGGACATGAGATGTATGCAGAGTCATAGTAGCAATTGAAGTGAGATGACACTGAGGCCAGAACTGGTGCTTATTTACCACTCTGTACACATCAGGATTTTGTGAGGACTTCGGTGGAGCTTGTTTCTCTCTTGTATTTAAAAACTAAATAAATTTATTTATTTATTTATTGGCTGAGTAGGTTCTTTGTTGCTGCACGCAGGCTTTCTCTAGTTGTGGCGAGCAGGGGCTGAGTGGGGGCTACTGTTCGCTGCAGTGCGCATGCTTCTCATTGCAGTGGCTTCTCGTTGTGGAGCACGGGCTCTAGGCACGCAGGTTTCAGTAGTTGCAGCATGTGGGCTGAGTAGTTTTGGCTAACGGGCTCTAGAGCACAGGCTCAGTAGTTGTGGTGCACGAGCTTAGTTGCTCCGTGACATGTGGGATCTTCTTGGACTACGGGTCGAACCCGTGTCCCCTGCTTTGGCAGGCGGATTCTTAACCACTGTGCCACCAGGGAAGCCCATGGAGCTTGTTTTTCATTCAGCCTGGAGGATAAGGTCAGGAGCAAATGTAGTCATATGTGAGAGTCACTAGGCCTGGGGTAGGCCACCTGTGGGCTGTTCTTTGAACAAAGGGTAGGTGGACAGAGGAAGGTTGTGAGTGGTAGGGGGACAGCAAGTGAAGCACACAAGTGGAGGAGAGCCATGTATGTCTGAGATACACGTGTGATTCTGTGTGACTAAGTCAGAGTTAAGGAACTGAGCCAGGCAGGGAGATCTTCATGGAAAGTTTTGGGGCTGTGACTGCTAGTGGAAGCCATGGGATGTCTGGCATCATACTGGATTGTGTTTAACTATGTCAAGCATAATCTGTATGTCATTTGCCAAATTGCAGCATAGGCCCATTATGGGTAGCCTTAACATGGGTGGTAGAAAATGGGATGGCTCAAACGTCCTCAGTGCAAGTTGCCCTCCCCACTCTGCTCCTATCAGATACCCCCTTTTGAGCAAGGAGACCAGAGCAGTTCCTGTTCATCCCTTTGTAGCAGGTTTCAGTTCCTACCTATCCATGGAATTTTGCACAAAGCCTATCACATCCTCCCATGGGAACCAAGGAACACTTCTCCCTCTTGATACTACAAAGCTTATGTTCCACAGCCCCCAGTGTACAGCCTGTCTTCTGGAGTACAACCTCCATGTGGCCCTGTGTAGTGTGGTGTGTCCTCCTCTCTCAGGCTGTGAGTATATGTGATTTATAAACTGCTGTCTATCTCATATGTTCAGTGTCAAATGTCACATGTTTGGCTGTCTCCATAACTATACACTGGGTATTCCACCCTCAACAGTGGGGTGAAGAGGTGTTGATTAAGACATGAGTAATGTGGGGAGACCAAGGACATGCCTATGGTTTGGGCCCTAAGGTGGTGGTGGCCGTGGGCATGTGGCCGTGGAATCTAGGGATGTGAGGGATGTGCATTCTAAAGAGTGGTGTGAACTTAGGGAGTATACCTGAAGGTTCCAGGATCTGGTATTGAGACTTTGGTAATACTAGGGTAATATGAGCCACTGGATCCTCTATGCCAGGCCCATGGCTTAGATATAGTTGACCCTTCAACAACAAGGGGTTAGGAGCACCAACCCTCTGCACATTCGAAAATCTGCATAAAAGTTTACAGTGAGGCCCTCTGTATCTGTAGTTCCACAACTGCTGAATCAACCTACCTATACACAGATCCTGAGTACTGTAGTATTTATTTATTGAAAAAAATCGAAGTATGAGTGGACTCTTGTGGTTCAACCCTGTGTTGTTCAAGGGTCAACTGTATGTTTGTCCACCTGCCTCCTGGACCCAGTGATTAATGGGCACATGAAGACACAATGGCATCAGTGGTGCCAAGGCCTAGTTTCTCAAAACGCTGAGTTAAGGAGCTTGGGAGGAGGGTGGGCATGGAATAGACGTGTGGAGGAAGGGATTGTGACTCAGAAGTGGACTACTTTTGGTTCTTCTGTCATCTTAGCAGGGCAATGTGACCTTTGAGGATGTGGCCATGTACTTCTCTTTGGAGTAATGGAATCTCCTTGATGAGCCTCACAGATGCCTGTACCAAGATGTGATACTGGAGAATTTGGCACTTGTAACCTCCCTGGGTAAGACCCTCAAACCTACCCCTGTGCCCAGAGATAGTCTCTGCCCTTTCCCTTTCCCCAGGGCCAGCTATGTCCTTCTCAAATCAGGACTGTGGGTACTGCTTCCTCAGTTTCCTAAGTAGGTTCTGTGGTTAGTAGGACTGCCCTCTCCTCTCTTTGAGCAGGCCCAACACCTGCTTTCCTGAAGACTCCCAGGGAAGGATGCAAGGTCAGGAGTCTTGTACTCATCCTGAGTCCTACTTTACTTGCCTTCTCCCTGGCCAGGTGACTTTGTCCAGATGCAAGGCACTTGTGTGACCCAGGTCTAACTTTCTCTAGTTGACATTTCCTCATTCCTGCCTGTGCCAGCAATTACCATCACTGACATAGTCACTACTTGTATGGATCATGTTCTGTTCTTGTAAGAGCCTCCCCCAAAGTTCTGTTTGTAATAGTTTTCTTTCCTGTGGGCTATCAGTATTCCGGGCCAGTCCTGAATGCCATCTGTCTTGTCTTGCCCTTAACACTTCCATCACCCAGGTCCCATGTAGTTGCTCATCTTGGGGGTGGGGTGGAGAGCCCTGGGTGGTTCACAGAATGGAAATAAATTGTTGTAGTCAGTTCGTGCTGCTATAACAAACTAACATGGCTGGATGGTTAAACAAACATTTATTTCTCACTCTTCTAGAGTCTGGGAAGTTGAAGATCAAGGCACTGGCCTTGTGGAAAGAGCCTCCTTTTTTTCTACGAAAAGAATAGGTATTTACTGTCTACTCCCCTAGGATGATTTGCCTCTCTTTAACAACTTATCAAGATTTGGACAACATTCCATGAGGACATAAAACAAAAAAGTCCTCTCCTGGAGCCTCTGGTGAACAGTTGGGTCTTGCTTTACAGTGTGGTTCCATTCACAGCCTCCATCCTCTACCCGATCCTACTTCTAAACATGGCCTCTCTCAGCAAAGATGCCAAGCATAGATTATGGGAAAAATGGTTAATAACCAGGAAACTGGGTCTCACAGAGGAGAAGCAGCTTGTCCAAGGATCTATGGCCTCAACACCCACAAATCCCATTAGGGACTTCAGGGTTCCAAATCCTGCCTTAGCACTTGCAACCTGGAGTGCTTAAATGAGTAACAAAACTCATTCTCCTTTAGATCTGTAGAGCACAGTGATCTTCACATTCTAGGAACTATATCCTGACACTAAATTTTATTTTATTTTATTTTTTGTGTTACACGGGCCTCTCACTGTTGTAGCCTCTCCCACTGCAGAGCACAGGCTCCGGACGCGAAGGCCCAGCGGCCATGGCCCACAGGCGCTGCTCCGCGGCATGCGGGATCTTTCCGGACCGGGGCACAATCCCATGTCCCCTGCATCAGCAGGCGGACTCTCAACCACTGCGCTACCAGGGAAGCCCTGACACTAAATTTTTAAACCTGCATTTTAGGAAACAGTTTAAAAGGTAGAGAGGGAGCTAAAGGGCAGAAATTATGATTACATAATACATTACATTAGTGTGTTGCTTAGTAGCTTACCAAACCCTTTTACCCACATGTTTAACCCTATCTGTCTTAATACATTCAGGCTGCTGTAACAAAATACCACAGACTGGGCAGCTTATAAACAACAGAAATTGATTTCTCACAGTTCTGTGGGCTGGAAAGTCCAAGATCAAGGCACCAGCATGGTCCTGTTCTAGTGAGGGCCCTGTTACTTGTTCATAGCTGCCACCTTCTCTTTATGTCCTTATATGTTGGAAGGGGCTAGAGAGCATTTTGGGGTCTCATTTATAAGGGCACTTATCCCATTTATGATGGCCCCACCTTCATGACCTAATCACCTGCCAAAGACCCCCACTTCCTAATACCATCACATTGAGGATTAGGATTTCAACATACGAATTTTGGGGGGACACAAGCATTTAATCTATAGCATTCTACCCCTGGCTCCCAAAATTCATGTCCTCTCACATACAAAATACATTTATCCATTCCAACAGCCCCCAAAGTCTTTTTTTCTTTTTTTTTTTTAACATCTTTATTGGCATATAATTGCTTTCCAATGTTGTGTTACTTTCTACTGTACAACAAAGTGAATCAGCTATACCTATACATATATCCCCATATCCCTTCCCTCTTGCATCTCCCTCCCACCCTCCCTATCCCACCCCTCTAGGTGGTCACAAAGCACCGAGTTGATCTCCCTGTGCTATGCGGCTGCATCCCACTAGCTATCTGTTTTACATTTGGTAGTGTAAATATGTCAAAACCACTCTGTCACACTGTCCCAGCATACCCTATGCCCTCCTTGTGTCCTCAAGTCCATTCTCTACGTTTGCATCTTTATTCCTGTCCTGCCCCTAGGTTCTTCAGAAACTTTTTTTTTTAGATTCCATATATATGTGTTAGCATATGGTATTTGTTTTTCTCTTTTTGACTTACTTCACTCTGTATGACAGACTCTAGGTCCATCCACCTCACTACAAATAACTCAATTTCATTTCTTTTTATGGCTGAGTAATATTCCATTGTATATATGTGCCACATCTTTTTTATCCATTCATCTGTTGATGGACACTTAGGTTGCTTCCATGTCCTGGCTATTGTAAATAGAGCTGCAGTGAACATTGTGGTGCATGACTCTTTTTGAATTATGGTTTTCTCTGGGTATATGCCCAGTAGTGGGATTGCAGGGTCATATGGTAGTTCTATTTTTAGTTTTTTAAGGAACCTCCATACTATTCCCCATAGAGGCTGTATCAGTTTACATTCCCACCAACAGTGCAGGAGGATTCCCTTTTCTCCACACCCTCTCCAGCATTTACTGTTTATAGATTTTTTGATGATGGCCATTCTGACCAGTGTGAGGTGATACCTCATTGTAGTTTTGAGTTGTATTTCTCTAATGATTAGTGATGTTGAGCATCCTTTCATGTATTTGTTGGCAATCTGTATATCTTCTTTGGAGAAATGTCTGTTTAGCTCTTCTGCCCATTTTTCGATTGGGTTGTTTGGTTTTTTGCTGTTGAGCGGCAGGAGCTGCTTGTATATTTTGGAGATTAATCCGTTGTCAGTTTCTTCATTTGCAAATATTTTCTCCTATTCTGAAGGTTGTCTTTTCATCTTGTATATGGTTTCCTTTGCTGCACAAAAGCTTTTAAGTTTCATTAGGTCCCATTTGTTTATTTTTGTTTTTATTTCCATTTCTCTAGGAGGTGGGTCAAAAAGGATCTTGCTGTGATTTATGTCATAGCGTGTTCTGCCTATGTTTTCCTCTAAGAGTTTTATAGTGTCTGGCCTTACATTTAGATCTTTATCCATTTTGAGTTTATTTTTGTGTATGGTGTTAGGAAGTGTTCTGATTTTATTCTTTTACATGTAGCTGTCCAGTTTTCCCAGCACCACGTATTGAAGAGGTTGTCTTTTCTCTATTGTATATTCTTGCCTCCTTTATTGAAGATTAGGTGACCATATGTGCGTGGGTTTATCTCTGGGCTTTCTATCCTGTTCCATTGATACATATTTCTGTTTTTGTGCCAGTACCATACTGTCTTGATTACTGTAGCTTTGTAGTGTAGTCTGAAGTCCGGGAGCCTGATTCCTCCAGTTCCGTTTTTCTTTCTCAAGATTGCTTTGGCTATTCAGGGTCTTTTGTGTTTCCATACAAATTGTGAAATTTTTTGTTCTGGTTCTGTGAAAAATGCCATTGGTAGTTTCATAGGGATTGCACTGAATCTGTAGATTGCTTTGGGTAGTAGAATCATTTTCACAATGTTGATTCTTCTAACCCAAGAACATGGTGTATCTCTCCATCTGTTTGTATCATCTTTAATTTCTTTCATCAGTGTCTTAATAGTTTTCTGCATACAGGTCTTTTGTCTCCTTAGGTAGTTTCATTCCTAAGTATTTTATTCTTTTTGTTGCAATGGTAAATGGGAGTGTTTGCTTAATTTCTCTTTCAGATTTTTCATCATTAGTGTATAGGAATGCAAGAGATTTCTGTGCATTAATATTGTATCCTGCTACTCTACCAATTTCATTGATTAGCTCTAGTAGTTTTCTGGTAGCATCTTTACGATTCTCTATGTATAGTATCATGTCATCTGCAAACAGTGACAGTTTTACTTCTTTTCCAATTTGGATTCCTTTTATTTCTTTTTCTTCTCTGATTGCTGTGGCTAAAACTTCCAAAACTATCTTGAATAGTAGTGGTGAGAGTGGGCAACCTTGTCTTTTTCCTGATCTTAGAGGAAATGGTGTCAGTTTTTCACTATTGAGAATGATATTGGCTGTGGGTTTGTCATATATGGCCTTTATTATGTTGAGGTAGGTTCCCTCTATGCCTACTTTCTGGAGAGGTTTTATCTTAAATGGGTGTTGAATGTTGTCGAAAGCTTTTTCTGCATCTGTTGAGATAATCATATGGTTTTTATTTTTCAGTTTGTTAATATGGTGTATCACATTGATTGATTTGCATATATTGAAGAATTCTTGCATTCCTGGGATAAACCCCACTTGATCATGGTGTATGATCCTTTTAATGTGCTGTTGCATTCTGTTTGCTAGTATTTTGTTGAGGATTTTTGCATCTATGTTCATCAGTGATATTGGCTGGTAGTTTTCTTTCTTTGTGACATCTTTGTCTGGTTTTGGTATCAGGGTGATGGTGGCCTCGTAGAATGAGTTTGGGAGTGTTCCTCTTTCTACTATATCTTGGAAGAGTTTGAGAAGGATAGGTGTTAGCTCTTCTCTAAATGTTTGATAGAATTTGCCTGTAAAGCCATCTGGTCCTGGGCTTTTGTTTGTTGGAAGATCTTTAATTATGGTTTCAATTTCAGTGCTTGTGATTGGTCTGTTTATATTTTCTGTTTCTTCATGGTTCAGTCTTGGAAGGTTGTGCTTTTCTAAGAGTTTGTCCATTTCTTCCAGGTTGTCCATTTTATTGGCATATAGTTGCTTGTAGTAATTTCTCATGATCCTTTGTTTTTCTGCAGTGTTGGTTGTTATTTCTCCTTTTTCATTTCTAATTCTGTTGATTTGAGTCTTCTCCCTTTGTTTCTTGATGAGTCTGGCTAATGGTTTATCAATTTTGTTTCTCTTCTTAAAGAACCAGCTTTTAGTTTTATTGGTCTTTGCTATTGTTTCCTTAATTTCTTTTTCATTTATTAATGATCTGATCTTTATGATTTCTTTCCTTCCGCTAACTTTGTGGTTTTTTGTTCTTTCTCTATTTGCTTTAGGTGTAAGTTTAGGTTGTTTATTTGAGATTTTTCTCGTTTCTGATGTAGGATTTGTATTGCTATAAACTTCCCTCTTAGAGCTGCTTTTGCTGCATCCCATAGATTTTGGGTGGTCGTGTTTTCATTGTCATTTGTTTCTAAGTATGTTTTTATTTCCTCTTTGATTTCTTCAGTGATCTTTTTGTTATTTAGTAACGTATTGTTTAGCCTCCATGTGTTTTTTTTTTTTTACAGTTCTTTTCCTGTAATTGATGTCTTGTCTCATAGCATTGTGGTCGGAAAAAATACTTGATAAGATTTCCGTTTTCTTAAATTTACCAAGGCTTGATTTGTGACTGAAGATATGGTCTCTCCTGGAGAATGTTCCATGGGCATTTGAGAAGAAAGTGTATTCTGTTGGTTTTGGATGAAATGTCCTATAAACATCAATTAAACCCATCTTGTTTAATGTGTCATTTAAAGCTTGTGTTTCCTTATTTATTTTCATTTTGGATGATCTGTCCATTGGTGAAAGTGGGGTGTTAAAGTCTCCTACTATTATTGTGTTAACTTTTGATTTCTCCTTTTCTGGCTGTTAGCAGTTGCCTTATGTATTGAGTTGCTCCTGTGTTGGGTGCATAAATATTTACAATTGTTATATCTTCTTCTTGGATTGATCTCTTGATCATTATGTAGTGTCCTTCTTTTGTCTCTTGTAATAGTCTTTATTTTAAAGTCTATTTTGTCTGATATGAGAATTGCTACTCTAGCTTTCTTTTGATTTCCATTTGTATGGAATATCTTTTTCTGTCCCCTCACTTTCAGTCTGTATATTTCCCTAGGTCTGAAGTGAGCCTCTTGTAGACAGCATATATATGGGTCTTGTTTTTGTATCCATTCAGCCAGTCTATGTCTTTTGGTGGGAGCATTTAATCCATATACATTTAATGTAATTATTAATATGTATGTTCCTATTACCATTTTCTTAATTGTTTTGGGTTTGTTTTTGTAGGTCTTTTCCTTCTCTTGTGTTTCCTGCCTAGAGAAGCTCCTTCAGCATTTGTTGTAAAGCTGGTTTGATGGTGCTGAATTCTCTTAACTTTTGCTTGTCTGTAAAGGTTTTAATTTCTCCATCAAATCTGAATGAGATCCATGCTGGGTAGAATGGTCTTAATTGTAGGTTTTTCCCTTTCATCACTTTAAATATGTCCTGCCACTCGCTTCTGGCTTGCAGAGTTTCAGCTGTTAACCTTATTGGGGATTCCCTTGTAAGTTATTTGTTACTTTTCCCTTGATGCTTTTACTATTTTTTTCTTTGTATTTAATTTTTGATAGTTTGATTAATATGTGTCTCGGTGTGTTTATCCTGTATGGGACTCTCTGCGCTTCCTGGACTTGACTGACTATTTCCTTTCCCATGTTAGGGAACTTTTCAACTATAATCTCCTCAAATATTTTCTCAGACCCTTTCTTTTTCTCTTCTTCTGAGACCCCTCTAATTCGAAAGTTGGTGCATTTAATGTTGTCCCAGAGGTCTCTGAGACTGTCCTCAATTCTTTTCATTCTTTTTTCTTTATTCTGCTCTGTGGTAATTATTTCCACTATTTTATCTTCCAGGTTACTTATCCATTCTTCTGCCTCAGTTATTCTGCTATTGTTTCCTTCTAGAGAATTTTAAATTTCAATTATCATGTTGTTCATCATTGTTTGCATACTCTTTAGTTCTTCTAGGTCCTTGTTAAATGTTTCTTGTATTTTCTGTATTCTATTGCCAAGATTTTGGATTATCTTTACTATCATTACTCTGAATTCTTTTTCAGGTAAACAGCTTATTTTCTCTTCATTTGTTTGGCCTGGTGGGTTTTTACCTTGCTCCTTCTTCTGCTGCATGTTTCTCTGATTTCTCATTTTATTTAACTTACTATATTTGGGGTCTCCTTTTTGCAGGCTGCAGGTTTGTAGTTCCTGTTATTTTTAGTGTCTGCCCCCTGTGAGTGAGGTTGGTTCAGTGGTTTGTGTAGGCTTCCTGGTGGAGGAGACTGGTGCCTGTGATCTGGTGAGTGAGGCTGGATATTGTCTTTCTGATGGGCAGGACCACATCTGGTGGTGTTTTTTGGGGGTGTTTGTGAACTTAGTATGATTTCAGGCAGCCTCTCTGCTAATGGGTGGGGTTATGTTCCTGTCTTGCTAGTTGTTTGGCATGGGGCATCCAGCACTGCAGTTTGCTGGCCACTGGGTGGAGCTGGGTCTTAGTGATGAGACGGAGATCTCTGGGAGAGCTTTCGCCAATTGATATTACGTGGGGCCAGGAAATCTCTGGTGGTTCAATATCCTGAACTCGGCTCTCCCACCTCAGAGGCTCAGGCCTGACACCAGGCCGGAGCACCAAGACCCTGTCAGACACATGGTTTTCCTGGGCCTTGGTTTGCTCATTTTAGTTTTTGGTTGAGCTCCAGTTGACATTTGGTTTGGCACACCATCAAGATTCTGGATGTTTCCAATTTTATTTCTACAATTTCCTTTCTTCTGATGATTTTTCTCAAAGCTTACTCTTCAGGTTTATAGAATTCTCATTTTTTTCTTCTCAGTAATTCTGTGAGGTGGGTCCTGTTGGTCAAATTTTATAAAAAAATTCCTAAAGAGAATAAGTTGCTTGACTAGGATCACACAGCAAATAAGAATGCTAGGATCTCTTGATTCTTCTCAGTAACTTCTCTCTTCCCCCATATTTCTCTTTGTATCCTGATCCAGCCCCACTTCCACAACCTCTCCAGTCTAAATCTCAGCAAGGGTCTATTCCATCATTGCCTTTTTTCAGCTGGTTAATGAGCTTGGGCTCCTTTTAGCCCTATTGAAGACAGATATGGCATATACCGTTAATTTTCCACAAAGATTTCCAGAAACCTGATTCCCAGCCAGAAACCCAAACCCTGTGGGCAGAAAGGAAAAAAAAAACAAAACGAAAACCTAATATGCCACCATTTCCACCTTGCAGGGCCAGCAAACATGCCCCCCAAATCTTAACTAGTTCTAGCATCAACTCTAAATTCCAAAGTCTCATCTAAATATCATTTATATCAGATATTGGTGAGACTTGAAATACAGTTTACCCTGCAACAGATCTCTCTCCAACTGAGAACCTATATAACCAAACAAGTTATGTGTTTCCAAAATATAGTGGTGGAACAGGCATGAAGTAGACATTCCCATCCCAGAATGAAGCAATTCCCTTTCTAAAGGGATGGAAGAAAGGAGTGATAGGTACTGAGTAAGTCCAAAGCTTACTGGGGCAAATGTCTTTGGACCTTAAGCCTCAAGAATAATCCTCTGTGGTTCAGTGCTCTGCCCTCCAGGCCCACTGGGGAGCATTCCTGCCTCTGCTGCTTTCCTGGATTGGGATCTCATGACGGTGGCTCTCAGACTGGCACTGTTAGCTGGTGGCTCTGTTGTTGTTGGGTCCAGGTGCTACAGCTCTGGGAATCCCTGGCCCCATGTGTCCACCGAGCACACCATAGCTCTCTTCCGGGGCCCCACTGTGAGGCATGGAGCAGGAACATTGGGGTGTGCCTGACCCAGATAGGTGACCCCACCCATTGAAGTCATGTTGCTCTCCCTTGACCCTTGCTCTTTGGGCCTGTGGTGGGGGTGGCAGCCATGAGGGTCCCTGATCACCTTAAGGGGGATAATTTTTGAGATGGCACATGAGGTTCCTGGGTCATATGCATGCTAATCTTATCAAAGTCTTAGTGTTCTCTTCTGAAAACACTTTCTCATTCTTTTCAGAATGGATAGGCTGAGAGTTTTTCAGATCTTTAAGTTCTGGTTCCTTTTTGCTTAACAATCCCGTCCTCAAGTCATCTTTCTAATTGTATTTTACTCTAAGCAGTCAGGAGGAGCCAAGCTGCTCTGCAGCACTGTTTAGAAATTTTCTCAGCTAAATATCAGATTTCATTGCTCAAACATTTTACCTTCTATAAAACACTAGAACATGAACAAAATTCAGCCAAATTCTTTTCCACTTTATAAAAAGGATCTTCAGTGTTCCTTGTCTAATAACATGTTCCTCATTTCTTTCTGAGACCATCAGAATAGAATAGCATTTACTATCCATATTTCTTTGCACATTTTGTTCATGATTCATCATCATCTAAGAAGATGGAAACTTTCTCTATAACTCCCCTCTTTTCTTCCTAAGCTCTTACCAGAATTACTTAGCATTCTTGACAATGTTGGCTTTTGCATATATGCACCTCAAAACTCTTGGTAGCCTCTGACCATTACCCAGATCCAAAGCCACTTCTTATTTTTCAGGTTTTTCTTGCAAGCAGCATCCCACTTCACAAACCAATTTCTGTTTTAGTACAGTCAGGTTTCTATAACAAACTACCATAGGCTGGTACTTACACAACAAACATTTATTTCACAGGTCTGGAGGCTGGACAGTCCTCGATCAAGGCACTGGCAGTTTCAGTGTCTGGTGAGGCCCACTTCCTTATTCATAAATGGCCTCCTTGTTGCTGTGTCCTCATATGGCAGAAGGAGAATGAGAAGGCTTTCTGGGGTCAGTTGTACAAGGGCACTAATCCCATTGGTGAGGGCTTCACCCTCATGACCTAATCACCTGCCTAAGTCCCCCACCTCTTACTACCATCACATTGAGGGTTAGGATTTCAACATATGGTGTTTGCAGGGACATAAACACTTGAGTTTGTAGCGTAAATCCAGCTATAGCAGTATGGATTCCATGGGAGCCTAGCCCTAGGGGAGGCACGATGTCTGAGGTGTGCTCAGATCATACAGAAACCTATTCTGTTTGAGTAGTATTTTGGTGCTGCTGACAAAGGCAGCCTAATGCCTTTCCTTTCCCATTCTTGACACTGCCAACTTGTCAGCTCTGCTATTTGTCACTTCTGCTCTTCCAGCTCAGGGATGTTCACCACATCTGTGGGGTACACATCACTCACCATTCTCATTGCTTCACCTGTAAGTACTCTCTGACATTGGCCTCTACACGTGCATCATAACATGCACACGTATTTTTTTTTTTTAAGATTTTTTTGATGTGGACCATTTTCAGAGTCTTTACTGAATTTGCTACAGTATTGCTTCTGTTTTATGTTCTGGCCATTCAGTCCCAAGGCATGTGGGATCCCAGCTCCCCGACCTGGGATCGAACCCACATCCCCAGCATTGGAATGCAGAGTCCCAACCACTGGACTGCCAGGGAAGTCCTGCACACGTATTCTTAATCAGTCATTGAACACCAGCTACTCTGTTGCAATTGCATTTTCTTGGGCCTGAACACACTCTTCTACCTAACACACCCATGTCAGCAGAAGACCAGATCTCTGGAGAGAGTTGTTTCCAAAGGAAGGAATTGTAGACCCTTTCCTCCCTGTGCCACACCCAGTGGTGGTGTATTTAACTTCGTGAGTCCTCCCCTGTTCTGTGATCTTTAGAGGCCCAGTTCTGCTAAGCAACCCATTCTCAACCTGTACCCAACTCTTTGGTCCCCAGAACAATCCCACTGATTGTTCCTGGGTTTGTCCCCCACACTTCTACAGGTTACCCTTTTCACCAGAATCAACATGCACTTCACCAGCATTTCTTTCTTTCAGGTTGTTGGTGTGGAGTGGAGGATAAGGAAGCATCTTCTGAGCACAGCATTTCTGCCAAAGTAATGCCACAGGATAGGACTCTCAAAGCAGGTCTGTCTCCCCAGAAGGCCCACCTCTGTGAGATGTGTGGACCCATGTTGAGAGACAGTTTGCACTTGGTTGTACACCAGGAAACATACCACAGGCAGAAACTGCACATGTGTGGGGCATGTGGAAAACAACTTCCTCTCACTGCAGACCTTTATCAGCTGCACAAGCAGCATGTTGGAGAGAAATGCTTCAAAAGCAGCATGAGCAGAGCCTTGTTCTTGAAGAGCTGCTAATTCCATGTGTCAGGGAAATCCTTTACCTGTAAGGAGGTTGGGAAGGACTTTCTGGCCAGCTCGGGACATCTTCAGCAACAGGTCACTCACACCAGGGAGAAGTCAAACAGTGGAGCAGAGTGTGTGGTGGCCTTCCACAGTGTAAACAACCATTACAACCGGCTAGAGTGTATGAAAGCTTGCAGCCCCAAACACACCCTTGTTCAGCACCAGAGTCCTCAAGAGGGAAAGATCTTACAGGTGCTGTGAGTGTGGGAAATCCTTTAGAAAAAACTGTAGCCTCAGGGAGCATTTGAGAGTTCACACTAGAGAAAAGCCTTATGAGTGTGGGGAAGGTGGAAAATTATTTAGCAAGAAGTACAACCTTATGCATCGAAAAGTTCACCGTGGTGAAAAGCCATGAGTGCAGTGAACGTGGGGAATCTTTTAGCCAGAGCTCTCGCCTCATTAGACACCAGAGAATTCACGCTGGAGAAAGGCCTTATGAGTGCAGTGAATGGAAAGTCCTTTATCTTCAACCCCCATCTCCTAAAATGCCAGAATGTTCACAAGGACTAAAGGCCTTTACATAATATAGGTAAGTCTGTTATGGACTGAATTGTATCCCTCAAGATTCATATGTTCAAAGCCTAACAGCCAGTGTAACTCTGTGTTTAGGTATGTCCTATAAGGAGATAACTAAGGACAGATGAGATCGTAAGAACGGGGTCCTAATCCAGTGTGACTTGTGTCCGTGGAAGAAGACAAGGCACCAGAAGGTGCTCACTTTCTCGCTGTATTAATGAACAGAGGAAAGGCCATTTAATGACACACCAAGAAGGTGGTTGATTAGAAGTCAGAAAGAAAGGCCTCACCAGAAACCATTCCTGATGGCACCTTGGTCGTAGACTCCCAGCCTCTAGAAATAGGAGAAAATACATTTCTTTAAGCCACCCAGTCTGTGGTATTTTGTTGTGGCAGCCTGAAAAGAAACAAAGATGCAAAGAAGGTACCACATTGTATTCTGTTTTTGCCACTGATAATAGTAGACACAAATAACCCTGAGAATGTATAGAATAGTAAAGCATAGTGAAATAATTAGGAAGTTACAAATTTTAAGAGTTACCTTTGGTTTTTAAACAGCTTTACTGAAGTACAATCAGTTGTCATTCACGCTAGTCTTGTTCTCTAATTCACTGAATCAGTGAATATAGAGCCGTTGTTCCTAGGGGAAATCTGGAATTAGGTTCCTGGTCACAACATTTTTGTCAACTGGTCAGTACATAACATGGTTTTCCGTGTGTTTCTGTTTAAAGACAACTCATTTACTGTATACTGTTGATTCGTTAACACTGAAATCATGGCCAACAGCACTGTGATTCATGCCTGAACAATGCTTACCCAACATGTATTTTCTTTAAGCCACATTGTTTGGGCTTAGGAACTCTAGGCGGCACATAAGCGCCAGGTTTGGAGGCCATTTTGGGCCACAAAACCACCAAGAAGAAGCATAAATGGGGCACTAAATACATCATGGGAAGAATGCTTGTTTACAGTTTGAGAGCTGCAAAGAGAAGGCAGAGCATCATCTTGTGTATCTCACGTACACTGGGTGACTCGGATTTTTTGTGTCTCCACATGTCTGTGAATAAGTAAAAATGTAAGTATTGATTTGGGGGGTTTCCAGTTTTGGCAGGTAGGCAAATTTACAAATACAGAATCCATGAAAAATTAGGATTGACTAATTGCCTTGCCATAAATTGTGCATACTTAAAGATATACTCAGGCTGAAACTTGTGCTTTTTCACCATTTTATGGACTCACCAAGATTTTGTGAGGACTTTGGTGGAGTGTAGGATGTTTCATTCAGCCAGGTGCATATGATCAGGGGCAAATTCAGTCATCTGTGAGTCACCAGACCTGGGTGTGTTATCCGTGGGGCTGGGCTTTGAATGATGGTTGGATGGACAGAGGAAGGGTGTGATTTCTGAGGGCACAGCAAGTGCAGAAAAAGCAGATAGGACCATGGGTAGCTGAGATCCACACATGGTTCTCTGTGGCTGCGTCTGAGCCAAGGAGTTGAATGAGACCTGCATGGAGTGATTTGAGGCTCTGGTTGCTAACAGGAACCATGGGAAGTCTGTAGTCATACTGGATCCTCTCTGAATTTGTCAAGGATATTCTGGATGCTGTCTGCTAAGTTGTGTTGTAAGTTCTAAAATTAGGCCAGTAGATATGCTGCCTTGACATCTGGTGAAACAAGGATGCCCTCAAATGGCCGTGGTGCAAGTTTCCCTCCACATGCTTCTCACAGGTAATGTCTCCTAACCTTACAACCCTTTTTATCAAAGGGAGCAGGCACAGTTCCTGCTTATCCCTTTGTAGTGAGTTTCAGTTCCCTACCAGCCTGCAGAGTCATTTAAACAAGCCAGTCATGTCCTCTTGTGGGAAGCAGGGCACCGTACCCTCTCGATCCCACAGAGACTGCATCCCACAGCCCTTGGTTGTTCACTCCGCCAGTGTGTGGCCTTCCCATGGCCTTGTGTGTTGTCTCCCACATGTTAATATGTGGATAATAAATGGCTGTTGATTGCATCTGGCCAGTGTCAGGGGTCATGTGTTTGGCCACACCCTTAGGGTGGGAATTATACCCTCACCAGTGGGGTTAGGAGGAGGTGACTGAAATACGAGTAATAAGATGCCTACAGTAAGGGGCACTGATGCTGGTGGCCATGGGCATGGGGCTGTGAGGGATGTGCGTTCAGACAGGAGCACATCTGATGGTCTAGGGCACTGCCCTGGAAACTACATAACTGGCCCCATTCGGGCAGTAGCCTGTGGAGGTGGTACATCCTTCTATGCTTGTCCCAGAGCTTAGCTGTTAATTGCCCACGTGCCTCCTGCTGCTGATGCCTTTGCCCAGTGATCAATGGGCCCCTGAGGAGACAGAGGCACCAGTGGTACCAGGGCCTGGTTTCTTCTCTGAGTTGGGGAGGTTGGGAGGAGGGTGGGCATATGGTAGACGTGGGGGTGGGTGGGCTGGTGGAGAATGGATTGTGGCTCCTTGGGAGTGGGGCTGTTTGTGATTTCATCTGTCACCATCGTAGCAGGACGGCGTGACCTTTGAAGATGTGGCTATGACCTATTCCAGGGAGGAATGGGGTCTCCTTGATGAGTCTTGGAGGTGCCTGTATCGTGATGTGAAGCTGGAGGACTTGGCACTTACAGCCTCCCTGGGTAAGAACCTCAGATCCACCCTCGTGTCCTTCCCCTTTCCCCAGTGGCAGCTCTGTCCTCTCATCAGGACCACGGATACTGCTTCCTTTTCCATTTCCCTGGGTTGGTGCTGTGGTTGGTTGGGATGATGTGTGAGCACTGCCTTCTGCTCTCCTTGAGCGGCCCCAACACCTGCTTCCTGTGGTGTCATGTGGAAGGTGTCAGAGGCAGAGGTTTTGCAGTCACCTTAATGGACCCCCCTTGTTTGGCCTTGCCCCGGCCAGGTAACTCTCCAGATCCAAGGCACCTGTGTACACCAGGTTCTAACTTTTTCCTCTAGCTGACATTTCATCATGCCTGCCTGTGCCAGGAATTGCCATCACTGACATGGTCACTACTCATGTGGACCGTGGTCTGTTCTTGAAGACCCGCCTCTGAAAATTCTATTGTATTTTACTTTATTTATTTATTTGGCTCCGTTGGGTCTTCGTTGCTGTGCTCAGGCCTCCTCTAGTTGTGGCGAGCGGGGGCTACTCTTCGTTGCTGTGTGCAGGCTTCTCATTGCGGTGGATTCTCTTGTTGTGGAGCACGGGCTCTAGGCGCGCAGGCTTCAGTAGTTGTTGCTCGTGGGCTCTAGAGCACAGACTCAGTAGCTGTGGCGCACGGGCTTAGTTGCTCTGTGGCATGTGGGATCTTCCCGGGCCAGGGCTTGAACGCATGTCCCCTGCATTGGCAGGCTGATTCTTAACCACTGTGCCACCAGGGAAGTCCCTCTTTATTTTTATTTTAAATTTAATGTTAATTTTATCGAAGTGTAGTTGATTTACAATATTGTGTTAGTTTTAGGTGTACAGCAAAGTGATTTAGTTATATATATATTTTTTGTTTGTTTTTCTCAGATTATTTTCCATTGTAGGTTATTACAAGATATTGAATATAGTTCCCTGTGCTCTACAGTAGGTCCTGTTGCTTAACTATTTTATATATATTGTTGTGTATCTGTTAATTCCATACTTCTAGTTCACCCTTCCCCCCTTCCCATTTGTCAACCATAAGTTTTTTTTTCTATGTCTGTGAGTCTCTTTCTGTTTCGTGAATAGATTCATTTTTATTATTCATTAGATTCCACATGTAAGTGATACATAATATTTGTCTTTCTCTGACTTCATTTAGTATGATCATCTCTAGGTCCATCCATGTTGCTGCAAATGGCATGATTTCATTCTTTTTTATGGCTGAGTAATATTCCATAGTGAGTATGTGTTGTGTATATGTGTGTGTGTGCATCACATTTTATCCATTCATCTGCTAATGGACACTTAAGTTGCTTCCATGTCCTGGCTATTGTAAATAGTGCCGCTATGAACACTGGGTTGTATGTATCTTTTTGAATTATGTTGTTCTCCAGATATATGCCCAGGAGTGGTATTGCTAGATCATATGGTAGCTCAATTTTTAGGTTTTTTGAGGAACCTCCATATGGTTTTTCATGGTGGCTGCACCAATTTACATTCCCACCAGCAGTGTAGGAGGGCTCCCTTTTCTCCACACCCTCTCCAACATTTGTTATTTGTGGACTTTTCTTTTTAAATTTTATTTATTTATTTTTGGCTGCTTTGGGTCTTCGTTGCTGCACATGGGCTTTCTCTGGTTGTGGTGAGGGGGGGACTACTCTTCATTGCAGTGCACGGGCTTCTCATTGCCGTGGCTTCTCTTGTTGCGGAGCATGGCCGTAGGCGTGCAGCCTTCAGTAGTTGTGGCTTGCGGGCTCTAGAGCGCAGGCTCAGTAGTTGTGGTGCACGGGCTTAGTTGCTCTGCGGCATGTGGGATCTTCCCAGACCAGGGCTCGAACCCGTGTCCCGTGCATTGGCAGGCAGATTCTTTACCACTGTGCCACCAGGGAAGCCCCTAAAAATGTCCAGTTCTTAAGGATACACTCCAGAGCTGTTTCTTCTGGCTTAGAAGGGGATCCTCCCATGTTGAGCAACCTACAACCATGCATTCCTAGAAATGGAATCCGGCATCCCAGAAACATTTACCCAGGAGGCTTTAACTTGAAGGGGTCAGAGCAGCCTCCAAATTCCTTTCGAACCTAATGGGGTTCTCAGTGTCTTCTGCTCTCCCATCGCCCAACCAGATGTCTGTGGTCAACCCAGTCCCTTTCACGAGGGTCCCCAGGGGTTGGGGGTGGGGACGTTTGAACCGGTGCCAGTGTGTTGCCAGGACTCCCTGAAGGAGATCTGTTGTGTATAAGGCCTGTGTCCTATAACAAGTTTCCCTACACTGGGGTGTATTCCTCACGCTTGAGCATCTACAGAGTTTATAATATGGGCTTCTGGGCAGCGGCCAGCCCGATAGGCTGTCCGTAGCAGTGTATGGGCTGCCAAGGCCTGGAGTGAAGGGGGTCCGATAGATTCAAAGAGGAATCCTTGGAGAAAGTGGAGCTGGGCCATGGGTTCAAGACCCGAGGCCGGGAAACAGAGAAATTCTTTAGATTTTTGGAAGTTGGGTGAGGTGAGAGACTAGAGAGCAGAAGAACCCCAAATCCTTTCCCATCTGTTTGGTGGCTGTGAAAAAACTGGGGAGAGACTCATGATTCCATCTGCCACAGGCAACAGCCAGCTTGGACAATGCCATGTAATTTAACACACCAGGTGAACCCAACTAGTTTAGGATCTCTCTCTTTGGGATGCTCCAGGGGCCCTTTGAAGCACCCCGAAGTTAGCTGGAGTTCAAAGAATCTTGATATTTGGAAAGTCTGTTCAAAGTTTTCAAAAGCTTTAAAACACCTCGTCAGAGAGGATCATATCCAAAAGATTAAAAGCAGGGTCTGGGACAGAAATGGGTACACCCACATTCCAAGCAGTGTGAATCACAATACCAAGAGGCAGATGCCACCCAAGTGTCCATCGATGGATGAATGGATAAACTCCATGTGATATCCACACAAAGGAATGTCATTCAGCCTTAGCAACAAAGGAAATTCTGACAACTACAGCATATATGAACCTCCAAGGCATTATGATCAGTGAAATAGCCCTGTCACCTTAAAGGGACACACACGATGAGTTACCACATACAGGAGGTATCCAGAGGAGTGCAATTCAAAGGCAAAAAGTAGACTGTGGGTGCCAGGGACTGAGGGGGATTAGAGTTCAATCAAAGTACAGCGTTTCACAGGTGAAAGTGGAAAAGATCTGGATGTGGATGGTGAGGATATTTGTACAACGTGCCTGTGGTTAATGCCATAGAACTGTGTCCTGAAAATGGTTCATATGCTAAATGTGATGCCCATTTAGTCACAACAAACAATGAATGAAGTACTGATCGTGTTACCATACACAAAAGGCCACCCACATCATACTCATGTTGTGTGCTCTCAGTCCATCAAGGTTGTGAAAAGGAGGGAAAGGCTCTGTTAGTGTTTCAGAAAAAGAAACCTGGATCAGAATGGAAAAAGATATTTCCCTAGCGTTGGGGCACCTGGTGAAAGTGGACGTGGGCCTGTGGATTGGATTATAATGTGGAAACCATAAAAATGTCCTTACTTGGAGGTCACGTGCTGCTTCCCTGGAAGAGGATTTCTGCTTTGCATAAAACACAATACAGAATTCTGTGTGAAATGGCAAATGTGAGTCTTCTACTGCCAGGGACAATTTTCTAGACTTTGGAAATTACTGCAGAGTCAATTACTTTTCAAAACAACCATGTCAATGAAGGGACAGAAAAGTAGAGAAGATGTCCTAGTTCGTTATGGAGGCCAAGCCCTACCCAGATCCGGCTCCCGAAAGTGATGGTTCAGTCCATCGCTGTAGGATGGCAGAGGTTTGAGGGGTTCGGCGGGAAGATTATGTTAGTAGCCACCATGTCTTGGTGTCCTGAATGACCTGGATGTTTTAGAAACAGTGGTATTTCTAATTGAAGTTTTCCACATCCAAACACCAAAAAACGGTTAGCAGTAGTGCATGAATTCAGGAAAGTTGCATGATACAATATCACAAATACACAAAAGTCAGTTGTGTTCCTATATACTAATAGTGAAACATCAGAGAGAGAAATGAAGAAAACCATCCCATTTACAATAGCATCAGAAGGACATAACCCCTAGGAATAGATGTAACCCAAGAAGTGAAAGACCCGCAAACCTGCCCAAAGAGAGGCCAGGCCTCTGCTCCTGGCTCCAGGTGGTCACCTTGCATCAGACGGGAGTGTCCGTGCTCTGTGGTCTTCACACTGGGCTGGTCTGCGCTGACGGCGTGACGCATGGTGGGACTTCCTGAGCCCCTCACAGGCGCTGGAGTGAAACTCCAGCCACACGGGGTTCCCCACGTCAACATGGTGGACCTCAGTGACACCCTGCACCCCAGGACTCGGGTCGCTTCCCTAGGTGGCCACACCTGATGGACTCCCAACTCTCCTCCTGACCTCTGCTCTCAGCTGATGTTATCTGATTTCTTTCACAGAACAAATCCTGAGCCTGAGTATAAAGCTTCGGTGAGTCCTGGGAGACTCTAAGAAGAAAACCTGGGGTGGTCTAGGGGCTCCCAGTCTTGCAGTTGGGGTCAGAAGTGGGGTGGTCCCAGAGCTCTAGAACCTGCAGGGCCCCTCTACCAGGCACGGTGTGGGAGACCCCTGAGTCTAGTTCCCTCAGCATATGGGGCGTCCTAGGCCCGTGGATCAGGAAGGGGCCCGCTCCCTCTCCTTGGCTGAGTCTCTGGCTTTTGTAAAATGCCCTGGGGGCCGAGGGGATGGGGGAGAGTTGGAAAATCACCCCGCCCTGATCTAAACCTCCCTCGCATTAGGGGCAGCCCCCTGCACCTACACTGTTTGCACAAACCATGTGGTTAGTGCTGAACAAGGCTCCTCTTCTGGGCTCTGGCATTTGGGAGGGTGAGGGTGGAAATCACGTGGCCAGCCCCCAGCGGAGTGCCAAGTCTCTAATGAGCTTCCCTGGGGGAAACGTCATGGTTTTATCCTTCGTCACTGGGGTAAGAGACGTTCTCGAGACCCGTGAGGAAAGGAGGGGTCACGAAGAAGCTGGCGCAAGGATCCCCCTTTGCATCCCTACTGCAAGTCCTGAGCCTTGAGCGCACAGATGTGCTGAGCCCCGTGACCTCCCAGTAAGTCCCCGAAGGTGAGGGAGGCCCTGCAGACCCCACCCCTTTCCTCCACGTCTAGTAGGTGGAAGACCCACTTCTTGCCATTCTGGGAGCAGTTCTGGGGTTTTCCGGGCTGAGCCCCTGTTGCTATGCCCCCTCTTCCCCACAAGAGCCTCCAGAGCAAGCTGTTTGCCCTGTTGCCTGAATGCCCCCCTCCACCAATATTCTCAGGAAATAATCAGGGGTTTCTGTAGCAGCGTCTTCAGGCAGCTCTGCATCTCCAGGTGCCCCACCCCCCCAGCAAGAAGCATCCCACATTTTCCTCACCTTGCCCTCCCAGGGTGGAACCTCCCAGCAGTTCTTGGGGAGAGCGAGCTACTCTTCCATGTGGATGCGGGTCTGCATTTTCCGAAGCCAAAGCCCTGGCCGGTCCCAACGCCTGTCAGCTGTGCACAGGGCCAAGCCTGTGGGCAGAAGAGGCAGGTCCCGCACTGGTGAGAGAGGCCGGCTTGTCGCCCTCCGCTGGCCACCTGGGAAAGTGCAGGCAGCACCCACTCCCACTTCAGGGGAGGCTGAGTTCCCTGTGGGCAGCCCTGCTCAATGCACTACACTCTGCAGATTCCAAGGGACAGAGGCCAATATCCCAGGACTTCTGGAACCTAATTACAGGATAATTAGGAACCACGTGCCACGAAACGCATGTAGGCACAGACGTTACAACTTGCACCAAAAGTCACTCCAAACTGTCCACAGGCAAACTTAAAATATAAAACCTTAAAAATTATAGAAGATAATAGAGAAGAAAATTGACATGGCCATGGTTTTGGTCACATAGACCATGAGCCTTGATTTCTAACACCACGTGAAAAGCTCTCACACAAAAGAGAAAAAATTAATAACGTACTTTATAAAACTGAAAATTGTACTCGGTGAAATACCTTATTCTGAAAGCCAAAAGATAAGCCAGAAACTGGGACAAAAATATTTGCAAAATACATATGTGATAAATAATTTATACTCACATAATATGAAGTGCTATAAAACAAATAGCTACATTCAAAGCGAGTCTGCAGCACAGCAGCCAGCGCCCACCTGCTGACCTTCTTGCTCTACGTGAGCCCACGCAGGGTTTCAGGAGCCCAGTGTCTCCTGGTTCTCATCTCACCCCAGCACTGCCCAAGGGTGAGGAAGCAAACGTGTGCTGGTGGCAAAGACGATGCTCGTTCCACAGCGCCTCCCACTGCAAGGGCTATTTTACACAGGCCCCTCCCAGGATATGGAGCTCACCTGAGTAGGCACCCAGCAGCCCACGGGGCTAAGGTGGGCAGGCACCTTCCAGAACATGGGACTTACCTGGGCAGCCCATGGGGCTTATCTCGTCTCCCTCCACCGGGTCTTCCAGAGACTTCCACTGCAGCCGGGGTACCAGGCCTCTGTCTCCACCCACCACCCCTCCTCTCCCTGACTCCTGGGTTCCTCTCATGAGGGGAGGGTCTTCTTGAAGTTGTCTCCCACTCATGGGCCAGATAAAATGATTAGAAAACAAGCCAGGGCTGCAGCTCCTTGTCTGTCCTGACCCTCAGGACCCCACACCTGTTCCTTAGACCTGGCTGGTACAGCAAGGCCCATTTTGTGCAACTCTGAGCCCCTGATGGGCGAGGAATGGCTGACCTGGGCAGTCTGACCCGGCCGGCCAGCCCTCCCCAGGTGTGCCTGGTCTGAGGTCAATATAAACAACCCTCCAGGCAAGAGTACCTGCAGCTGTGCCTGACGCCATATTCTCTGCCCCGTCGGCAGTCTCGGGGCTGGGCTGCTGGGAGGGAGTAGGGCCCACGGCTCTGTGCGTGGCCCGGTGCGAGTGGGGCTCTGGTGGACTTTCTGCAGGAGTTGCCGGGCTGCCTCCTGCTAAAGAAGAGGATGTGTCACCCATACCTGCCGCTGGAATTTCTCCCCGGGCAGAGGTGAGGACGGAGAAAAGCGGTGGGGGCCGGGACAGGAGGGGTACATTGGGCAGGGAGATGGAAAGCTTCCAGAAGAGCGCCCGGGGCCAGGACCATGCTGGCTGGCCTGCAGGCCCCAAGTCGGCCTCCGTGCTGGTGTGGCTCCATGGCCCTTCCTCTAGGCTTTCAAGTCCTTGCA
The DNA here is from genome assembly GCF_026419965.1 of Kogia breviceps. Classification (NCBI taxonomy): domain Eukaryota; kingdom Metazoa; phylum Chordata; class Mammalia; order Artiodactyla; family Physeteridae; genus Kogia; species Kogia breviceps. The sequence goes on from NC_081327.1 coordinate 543,421, forward strand.
CACATTCAGGTGTTTTAGCTGGGAAGGGTGGGAACAGCTCAGCAGCCGCTGGCCTGGGGGTGAGCTCACGTTTACTCAGGGACGCCTCGGCCCGGTCCCCCAGCTTTGCAATGAGGACGCTCCTTGCGGGGGGGCTGCTGGTTGCCTGGGAGACGATTCCCCGCCTCTGACCGACTTCAGAATTGTTTCCCACTGGAGCAAGTGTCCTGATAGGGTTTTCCTCTGTGTAACTGGTGGGTTCTTAATTGGCAGCGTGAACGGTGATATCAGAGGTCCCGAATCAGGATGGAAATACTTATCCCCAACTTGTACAGGCAGGCATAAAAACCTGGGGAGGCCGTGTGCAGCCGGCACCCTTAGGGATGGGCTTCCGACTGACCCCTCAACGTTCTGGTGTCCAGCCACTGCTTTAGAATTTCTGGGGCCCAGTGCTGACTCTAAGGGTTCTGTAACCCAGCCTCTGTTGGTCTTTAATGAGACCCGCACTTCCAGGGTCCCACAGAGCAGGGTCCGTGTGACTGTTCTGTGGCTTCTGTAACAAACGACCACAAGCTGGGTGGTTTAAAACAGCAGGAGTTCATCGTCCCCGAGTCCTGGAGACCAGGCGTATGAATCGAGGTGTGGGCGGGGCCGCGCTCCCTCCGGAGGCTCCAGGGGAGTGTTCTTCGTGCCTCCACTGGATTCTGGGGGCTCCAGGCGTCCCTGGGGTTGTGGCCGGCTCTCTCGCATCTCTGTCTCCGTCTTCACGTGGCTTCCCTGTGCCTCTCCTCTGCCGTCTCATATAAAGACACTGTTATTGGATTTGGAGCCACCCTCATCCAGGATGTCCTCATCTCAGATCCTTCACTAATCCTGCAAAGACCTTTTTCCCAGACAGGGTCCCTTCACACGTTCTGAGGGACACATCTTTTGGGGCCACCATTCAACCCACTATGTGTAAAATAACCCTCTTCTTTTAGTAGGTGACTGAGGTCCCATATAGACTGGCACTGGCAGCAGCCGTGTGTGGGGGGGTCTGGGGAGAATGAGGACCCTGGAAACACCCTGGATGGGCTATAGGGTGAGTGGCCAGGCTACCTCCCAGATTGCCTTTCGGTTTTTCACTTCGATGTTGGGGCAGCGTTGGCCTCACCACTGGGTTTTGTTTGTTTTGAAGCAGTCAGATAATCAGACTTTCTATGTGGCTTTTCCACTTATGACATATTTGGAAAGACCTTCCCTATTCTGATAATATAAAAATTATTATCCGTCGAGTTCTTCTACTACTGTTCTTATGCTTTTTGGTTTCTGGTTTCACATCTTTGATCCAGCTGGAGTGTGTGTGTATGTGTGTGTCTATCAGGTGTGAAATAGGAGGCTTTTTTCCTAAATGACAACCTAATTTTCTCAATTACCAGTCAATGAAAGACCCCTCTTTTCCCAACTATCTGCGATATTTATCTTCTACTAAAGTCACGTATGATTTTGGGTCTGTGTCTGGCATTTTTATTGTTTTGTTCATCTGTCTGAGAATCCATGCATCGATGCCATTCCGAGGCAGATATCTTTTCATACTTGCGAGATCTTTGAATCAGGAGGCATCTAACAAGTCATAGCCTAACAGCCAGTGTTTTTCTTAGTGGCACACGAACCAGTGATGCACCTTATAATACAGTATCCTAGATTCAACAAGATTGTAATAATTGTGGCTGTAAAATATGTTTTACCTCCTGGTAGGCCTTATCACACCTCATTACTTGGGCCCATTTTTTCCCCCTCAGGGTTTTCCTAGGTATTCTCGCTCATTTTTCTGTATGAAATTTAGAATCAGATTATTCTGAAAATAAATCTGAATGGTTTTTAATTAGGATTGCATTAGATGATAGACTAATAAGTGACATTTATCTGACATTCAGTCTGAGCCCTAAGAACATTATGTGTCTTCACGATGACCCAAGTACTCGTATGTGTGTATATCCCTCCAGAGAGTGTGGAAGTTTCCTTTACGTTCATTCTGTAAATACTGGGCATCTACATTGGAGATGCAGCATTAGACATCACAGACACAAATTCCTGCCCTCAGATTTTTGCCTACATGAGATCATGAAGACATTCTCCTACATCATCTTCTGGTTTTTCCTACCTTTCCCGTTTAGATCCACTATTCACTTGGAATTGACTCTTGATGAATTTTATTCCATCTAGATGGTCAGTTGATGAAGCACCATTTACCGAGAATCTGCTTCACTGTTCAGTACTCATATTGTAATAAAGCAAGTGCTCATATATGGGTAGGTATAGATGTATTTCAAAATCAGAATCAGCTTTTTCAATTCAAGTCTGGAGTTTGTGGAAAAGGAAGGAGCCAAGAATGACCCGGTTGGTTGGGCCTGAGAAACAAGAAGAGGTGTCAAATATGGGGGAGGCATCTGGAGGAACAGAGTGGGGGTGGAAGGTCATAGCTTTGGACGTGGGTGAGGTTGAGGCAGTTCTTAGACATCAAAGTGAAGATGTAGGATAGGCAGATGGAGATGAAAGTATCAAATTACATCTCTGAGAATCATTACCTTTACAAAATTTAAATCTTAGTATTTTTTTAAAAGATTTTTTTGATGACCATTTTTTAAGTTTTTATTAAATTTGTTACAGTATTGCTTCTGTTTTATGTTTTGTTTTTTTGGCCGTGAGGCATGTGGGTTCTTAGCTCCCTGACCAGGGATCGAACCCGCACCCCCTGCATTGGAAGGCAAAGTCTTAACTATTGGACTGAGAGGGAAGTCCCAATCTTTATGCTTTTTTGCTTTCAATTCTTTTTTTTTTTTTTTTTGCGGTATGCGGGCCTCTCACTGTTGTGGCCTCTCCCATTGCGGAGTACAGGCTGCGGACGCGCAGGCTCAGCGGCCATGGCTCACGGGCCCAGCCGCTCCGCGGCATGTGGGATCTTCCCGGACCGGGACACGAACCCGTGTCCCATGCATCGGCAGGCGGATTCTCAACCATTGCGCCACCAGGGAAGCCCTTGCTTTCAATTCTTTTGCTGAAATTAAAAACTGCCATTACTGTTTCTTTTTATTTCTTTGAGAATTGGTAATTTTAAGTGTATAATTTTACACTTTAAGTGTATAATTCTGTGGCATTAATTACATTCAGAATGTTTGCAACCATCACCCCATTTCCAAATTTTTTTCATCACCCAAAACAAAACTCTGTACCCAATCATTCCATTTCTTCCCTCCTCCTAGTTCCTTGTAACCACAAATCTGTCTCTCAGAATTAGTCTTTTCTAGATATTTGTCCTTTTGCATCCAACTTCTTTCAATGAGCATAATGTTTCTAAGGTTTATGCATGTTGTAGCATGTATCGTAACTTCATTACATTTTATGGCTGAAAGACATTCCACTGTATGTACAGTTGACCCTTGAACAATACAGGGGTGAGAAGCGCTGACCCTCCATGCAGTCAGAAATCTGTGTACATTTTACAGTCAGCCCTCTGTATCCTCAGTTTCACATCCATGGATGCAACAACCATGGATAGTGTAGTAGTACATATTTATTGGAAAAAAATCCGAGTATAAGTGGACCCCTGCTGTTCAAACCCGTGATGTTTGAGGGTCAGCTGTCTAACACGATTGTGTATCCATTCATCTGCCTATGAACATTTGGGCTGTTTCTACCTTTTGGCTGTTGTGAGTAACACTGCCGTGAACATTCATGTACAAGTATCTGTTGGAATCCCTGTTTGCAGTTCTTTTGGGTGTAGACTTAGGAGTAGATTTGTCAGGTCATATGGTAATTTTTTTAAAAGTTATTTATTTTTGGCTGCGTTGGGTCTTCGTTGCTGCACGTGGGCTTCCTCTAGTTGCAGCAAGCGGGGGCTGCTCTTCTTTGCAGTGTGCGGGCTTCTCATTGCAGTGGCTTCTCTTGTGGGGCAGGGACTCTAGGCACGCGGGCTTCAGTAGTTGTGGCTTGCAGGCTCTAGAGCGCAGGCTCAGTAGTTGTGGCACACGGGCTTAGTTGCACCAGCATGTGGGATCTTCCCGGGTGAGAGCTCGAACCCATGTCCCCTGTATTGGCAGGTGGATTCTTAACCACTGCGCCACCAGGGAAGTCCCCAATAGTATCTTACACTGTAAATTCTTCTGTTGCTTGTTTTCAGCTCACAATATTGTTTTCAGGATTCATCCATGTTGTTACATGTGGGTGGAATTCATTCTTTCTCACCATTGTGTAAAATAACTGTATGAATGAAACAGTTTATCCATTCTACTGTCAATGAACATTTGGGCTTTTCCCTGTCTATGCGATTATGAATGTTGCTGTCGTAAGTATTATTTACATATTTCCAAGTCTATTTTTATATAAAAATATTTTCTACAGTATAAATCTGGGAGCAGAATTGCTTACTAGATTATATAAATAGTCAGGTTTCCTAGAAAATGCCAAAATGTTTACCCAGTACTTGTTTGAATACATATTCCTAAAAGAAATACATAATTCTTTTTTTCCATATTACTACCAGGAATACATCAGACTGATCTGCCAGTATCATTGTGGTTTAAATTTGTATTCTCTGATTACTAATAAGGTTGAAAATCTTTTCACGTTTGTCATTTGTATATATTTATCAAATTCCTTGTATATTTTGTTCTTTTAAAAGATAAAAATAAATGTCTGTAGAGAAGTGTATTGGCCATGCCAGTATGATCGTGCCAATAACAATAATAAAAAGAATTCGAAAACAGTCCGCCTCAATATATACCCCCCCAAATTCCAAAGTTCAATATCATTTTCAAACAAGTGATACTTTTTTTTTTTTTTTTTTTTTTGCACCATGCGGGCCTCTCACTGTTGTGGCCTCTCCTGTTGTGGAGCACAGGCTCCAGACGCACAGGCTCAGCAGCCATGGCTCACGGGCCCAGCCACTCCACGGCATGTGGGATCTTCCCGGACCGGGGCACAAACCCATGTCCCCTGCATCGGCAGGTGGACTCTCAACCACTGCACCACCAGGGAAGCCCTGTAGTGGCTTTTTTTATTTATTTATTTTTTTTTTATGGTATGTGGGCCTCTCACTGTTGTGGCCTTTCCCGTTGCGGAGCACAGACTCCAGACGCGCAGACTCAGCGGTCATGGCTCACGGGCCCAGCCGCTCCGCGGCATGTGGGATCTTCCCGGACTGGGGCACGAACCCGTGTCCTCTGCATCAGCAGGCAGACTCTCAACCACTGCGCCACCAGGGAAGCCCTGTAGTGGCTTTTAAGGAGCATTTTTATTTTACTATTTTAAAAAATTTATTTATTTATTTTTGGCTACGTTGGGTCTTTGTTGCTGCGCGTGGGCTTTCTTCTTAGTTGTGGTGAGTGGGGGCTACTCTTCATGGTGGTGCGCAGGCCTCATTAAGGTGGTTTCCCTTGTTGCGAAGCATGGGACCTAGGTGTATGAGTTTCAGTAGTTGAAGCACGTGGGCTCAATATTTGTGGCTTGCGGATTCTAGAGCACAGGCTCAGTAGTTGTGGTACACGGGCTTAGTTGCTCCATGGCATGTGGGATCTTCCTGGACCAGGGCTCGAACCCATATCCCCTACATTGGCTGACAGGCATTGCCTGTCTCAGAAAGGATAGAGTCTCCAGTCCATGAACCAAGTCTTGCCCTGGGTTTTGTGGGTAACTTGGCAACTTGAGGAAATCATGACTCACGCTGTATTTAGAGAATAATTTGTCCCCAAGAGTCCTGTGACTGTCCTATTTATAGCCAAGTCTCTAATGATTTAAGAAACTGAAGGGCTGTTGTTACGTCAATTAGTACTTCAAACACACCAATGACAGCAGCAGTTTATTCTAAAGCCCAGAGCCTGAATGAACAGCAGGTAGAGTGGTGATAACAATGATGACTGGCTGACTTCAGTATTTGCTATGTTCCTTTCACCCTTTGGGTGTTGTCGGTGTCTCTTTTACATGTGGTCTCTTCTGTCTCCCCCTGCATCAGTCTGTTTCTTTGAAAACGCCTCATTTTAATCAATCTTCTTTCCCAGATTCCATATTGATTTTTTTTCAATAGAGGAACGTATGATTTTTAAATTTTTGATTGTGTTGGGTCTTCATTGCTGTGTGCAGGCTTTCTCTAGTTGCAGCGAGCAGGTGCTACTCTTCATTGCGATGCACGGGCTCTAGGCATGCAGGCTTCCGTAGTTGTGGCACGTGGGCTCAGTAGTTGTGGCTCGCGGGCTCTAGAGTGCCGGCTCAGTAACTGTGGTGCACAGGCTTAGCTGCTCTGCGGCATGTGGGATCTTCCCGGACCAGGGCTTGAATCTGTGTTCCCTGCATTGGCAGGCGGATTCTTAACCACTGTGCCACCAGGGAAGTCCCCATATTGATTTTTTAATAGTGCCTTTGTCATACATCGTGATACCTCTTTTTCTAGCTTCTCTTGGGCATTTTTCATTTTATATAAGCTTTGAGCTTTTAAATCTAAAACAACATAAGAGGTATGATATAATATTGAATTATATATTATTAGGAGAGAAATGATTTTCTTTTTACGGTATTATGCCTTCCCACCTAGAGAACATGATTATATTTTCTATTTCTGCAGGTCTTCTTCTATGCCCATCAGTGAAACTGTACAGTTTTTTCATTAAGGCCATATACTTTTCTTGTTAAATTTATTACTAAGTATTTTCTAGTTCTTGATCATTACTGTGAATAAATTTCCCCCCAGAAACTCACTATGGATTTATCAATGTACCAAATCTGTTTTTAAACAAATTGCCTAAATTTTCCAGTTACATAATCACCTACCCAACAAAAAAAATTCATTTCCCAAGTTTTTAAAAATTATTCATTATTTTGTTTTCCACATCTGTCTAAAACACACACACAAAAATTAAAAAGTATAAGGGCCTATTTATTACCTCAATATTAATGTAACTGGTTTTAATAATTCTTATAGTTTAAGTGTTTTTATAATATTTTATCTATTAAATTTGCCTGTGGAGAACTTGGAGTGACTTTTGGTGTGAGTTGTAAAGTCTGTGGCTACACTCATTTGGGGGCATTGTCTTGAAACAACTAGCGTTCCAGAAGTCTTGGGACATTTGCCCCCATGCGTTTGTTTCCACAGGGTTGTGAATTCAGCAGGACTGCCCCCATGGAACTCAGCTTCCACTGAAGTGTGAGTGGATGCAACCTGTATTTTCCCAGGTGGCCAGCGGAGAGCGACCAGACTGACTCTCATGCCAGTGCAGGCCCTGTCTCTTCTGCCCACAGGCTTGGCCCTGTGCACAGCTGACAGGTATTAGGTCTACACAGGAGCAGCCAGGACTGGCTTCGGGAATATGCAAAGCTGCATCCACACTAGAGGAGCAGCTTTCCACAAGACTTCTCAGGAGGTTCCACCCTCGGAGAGACAGGTGAGGAAGATGTGCGGGGACGCTTCCTGCTGGGGGCTGAGGGCTGAGGGTGTGTGTGTGGGTCCGTCTTCAGAAGACCCATAGAGGAAAAGGTTGGGGAGGAATATTTTACTTAGTCATGTGTGTGGTGCAGGAGGAGTCCTGCATCCTTTTAGGGGGTCCTGATCAGTTTTCCAGGTCACTGATTTGGCTGATTGTGCTTTCAATGATGTAGGGTCCCGGCAGTTCTGTCTCACACTAACAAACCACATATGTGTGGGTCCCTTCATAAGCTCTCTCGACTCTTCCTCACAGACTGATGAGTTTATTTCTGGGATCTCCATTCAACTCCATTCATCTCATTGTATATCTTCAAGCCAGTATCAGTGTTTTCCTCATTGTGGCTGTTTAAGTACATATGCAATTGGGAAGTGTGAGCCTTCAAATTAGATTTTCCTTGTGAAAAAAATTTTTTTAGACCTGTGGGGTGTCTGAATATTATATATTTTGTGGGTTCCATTTCTGTTTCCCCATTACCTGAATGTACCCCCTCCCTCTTTGCTTATGACTTCACGTCCCTATGATCTCCTGATTGTTTTAAGGTTGTCAACAGTATGAACAGAGCTTCCATGGAAAAAAGGGTCCTTGCTTTTGTCTGGATACCGTTTCTAAAAACAATTCCATGACTCCTTGGAAGCTTGAAAGAGGTCTTCAGTGTTGGATTTGATTGGCTTTGGAACATGTTTCCAAAGGGTGTCTCGAGGGGCCTGCAGTGTGTTCCATCAGCAAGGAAGGAGATTCTAGGTCCATGTACCGCACTACAAATAATTCAATTTCATTCCTTTTTATGGCTGAGTAATATTCCATTGTATTGCCACATCTTTTTTATCCATTCATTTGTTGATGGACATTTAGATTGCTTCCATGTCCTGGCTATTGTAAGTAGTGCTGCAATGAACATTGGAGTGCATGACTCTTTTTGAATTATGGTTTTCTCAGGGTATATGCCCAGTATTGGGATTGCTGGGTCATATGGTAATTCTATTTTTAGGTTTTTAAGGAACCTCCATACTGTTTTCCACAGTGGCTGTATCAATTTACATTCCCACCAACAGTACAGGAGGGTTCCCTTTTCTCCATACCCTCTCCAGCATTTATTATTTGAAGATTTTTTGATGATGGCCGTTCTGACCAGTGTGAGGTGATATCTCATTGTGGTTTTGATTTGCATTTTTCTAATGATTAGTGATGTTGAGCATCTTTTCATATATTTGTTGGCCATCTGTATGTCCTCTTTGGAGAAATGTCTTTTTAGGTCTTCCGCCCATTTTTGGATTGGGTTGTTTTTGAGGTACTGAGCTGCGTGAGCTGCTTGTATATTTTAGAGATTAATCCTTTGTCAGTTGCTTCATTTGCAAACATTTTCTCCCATTCTGAGGGCTGTCTTTTCATCATTTATGGTTTCCTTTGTTGTGCAAAACCTTTTAAGTTTCATTAGGTCCCATTTGTTTATTTTTGTTTTTATTTCCCTTACTCTAGGAGGTGGGTGAAAAAGGATCTTGCCATGATTTACGTCAAAGAGTGTTCTTCTTATGTTTTCCTCTAAGAGTTTTATAGTGTCTGGCCTTACATTTAGATCTTTAATCCATTTTGAGTTTATTTTTGTGTATGGTGTTAGGAAGTTTTATAATTTCATTCTTTAACATGTAGCTAGGTGTCCAGTTTTCCCAGCACCACTTATTGAAGAGGTTGTCTTTTCTCTATTATATATTCTTGCCTCCTTTGTCAAAGATAAGGTGACTATAGGTACATGGGTTTATCTCTGGGCTTTCTACCCTGTTCCATTGATCTATATTTCTGTTTTTGTGCCAGTACCATACTGTCTTTATTACTGTAGGGTTGTAGTATAGTCTTAAGTCCGCAAGCCTGATTCCGTTTTTCTTCCTCAAGATTGCTTTGGCTATTCAGGGTCTTCCGTGGTTCCATACAAATTGTGCAATTTTTTGTTCTAGTTCTGTGAAAAATGCCATTGGTAATTTGATGGGGATTGCATTGAACCTGTGTAGATTGCTTTCGGCACTACAGTTATTTTCACAATATTGATTCTTCCAATCCAGGAGCATGGTATATCTCTCCATCTGTTTATGTTATCTTTGATTACTTTCATCAGTGTTTTATAGTTTTCTGAGTACAGGTCTTTTGCCTCCTTAGGCAGATTTATTCTTAGGTATTTTATTCTTTTTGTTGCCATGGTAAACGGGATTGTTTCCTTAATTTCTCTTTGTCATGTTTTGTTGTTAGTGTATAGGAATGTCAGAGACTTGTGTGCATTAATTTTGTATCCTGCAACCTTACCATATTCATTGATTAGTTCTAGTAATATTCTAGTGGCATCTTTAGGATTCTCTATGTATAGTATCGTGTCAAATGCATATAGAGACAGTTTTAATTCTTCTTTTCCAATCTGTATTCCTTTTATTTCTTTTTCTTTTTTGATTGTTGTGGCTCGGAATTCCAATACTACGTTTAATAGTGGCAAGAGTGAACATCCTTGTCTTTTTCCTGCTCTTAGAGGAAATGCTTTCAGTTTTTCACCATTGAGAGTAATGTTTGCTGTGGATTTGTCATATATGGCGTTTATTATGTGGAGGTAGGTTTCCTCTCTGCCCACTTTCTGGAGAGTTTTTCTCATAAATGGGTGTTGAATTTTGTCAAAAGCTTTTTCTGTATCTATTGAGATGATCATATGGTTTTTATTCTTTGTTAATATGGTGTATCACATTGACTGTTTTGCATATACTGAAGAATGCTTGCATCCCTAGGATAAATCCCACTTGATCATGGTGCATGATCCTTTTAATATGTTGTTGGATTCTCTTTGCTAGTATTTTGTTGAGGATTTTTGCATGTATGTTCATCAGTGATATTGGTCTATAATTTTTTTTTCTGATATCTTTGTCTGGTTTTGGCATCAGGGTGATGGTGGCCTCGTAGAACGAGTTTGGGAGTGCTCCTCCCTCTGCAAGTTTTTGGAAGATTTTGAGAAGGATAGGTGTTAACTCTTCTCTAAATGTTTTATAGAATTCACCTGTGAAGCCATCTGATCCTGGACTTTTGTTTCTTTGAAACTGTAGTTAAAAATCTTCCATTTCATTACCTGTGAATGGTCTGTTTATATTTTCTAATTCTTCCTGGTTCAATCTCAGAGGGTTGTACTTTTCCAAGAAGTTGTCCATGTCTTCCAGGGTGTCCATTTTATTGGCATAGAGTTGCTTATAGTAGTCTCTTATGATCTTTTGTATTTTTGTGGTGTCAGTTGTAATCTCTCCTTTTTCATTGCTAATTTTATTGATTTGAACTCTCTCCCTTTTTTTCTTGATGAGTCTGGCTAAAGTTTTATCAATTCTGTTTATCTTCTAAAAGAACCAGCTTTTAGTTTTATTGATCTTTGCTATTGTTTTGTTTCCATTTATTTTTGCTCTTATCTTTATGATTTCTTTCCTTCTACTAACGTTGGATTTCTTTTGTTATTCTTTTTCTAGTTGCTTTAGCTGTAAGGTTAGATTGTTTGAGATTTTTCTTGTTTCTTGAGGTAATCTTGAATTGTTATGAAATTCCTTCTTAGAACTGATTTTGCTGCATCCCATAGGTTTTGGATCATTGCGTTTTTGTTGTCATTTGTTTCTAGGTACTTTTAAATTTCCTCTTTGATTTCTTCAGTGATCCTCTTGATTATTTAACAGCACATTGTTTAACCTTCATGTATTTGTGTTTTTTTGCTGTTTTTCCTGTAATTGATTTCTAATTTCATAGTGTTGTGATCAGAAACGTTGCTTAATACGATTTCAGTTTTCTTACTTTTTCCAAGGTTTTGTGACCCAAGATTTGATCTATTCTGGAGAACGTTCCATGTGCACTTGAAAAGAAAGGGTATTCTTCTGCTTTTGGGTGGAATGTACTAAAAATACCAATTAAGTCTATCTTGTCTACTGTGTCATTTAAAGCTTGTGTTTCCTTATTTTCTGTCTAGATGATCTATTGGTGTAAGTGGGGTGTTAAAGTCCCCCACTACTATTGTGTTACTGTCAATTTCTCCTTTTATGGCTATTAGCATTTGTCTTATGTATTGAGGTGCTCCTATGTTGGGTGCATAAATATTTATAATTGTTATATGTTCTTCTTGGATTGATCCCTTGATCATTATGTAGTGTCCTTCCTTATCTCTTGTAACAGTCTTTATTTTAAAGTCTATTATGTCTTTTATGAGTACTGCTGTTAGACCTGAACGGTCTCCGAGGGATCCCAGCTCGCCCAAGAACCGCCAAGAGTCTAGAGTCGTTGCAACACGCAAGAGGTTTATTAGGAGCTGGTGCACCGGGGTTCCTTGGTCCTCACGCAGGAGGCCGAAGAGGAACCCGTAAAAGCGGAATCACACACATTTTATAGGTTTATTCACTTATAGGGCGGGTATATTTGGAGTTTCACAATGATTGGGTAAACGGGGCGACCTTTAAACTCATTGGCTGAGGCGACCTTTAAACTCATTGGCTTAGGCAATCTTGCCCCCGCCGTACTTGTTTGTTCGCGGTTAGGGCATGTCTCAGACATGTCCTGTTTTCCAGGCCTTTTTCTCGGAACGGTTTCTGCCCAGAGGGACATTCCAGTATCTTATCTACACCTGCCAGCCAGAAAGCCCAAAAAGTTTTTGGGTATCAATAGGGAAGTAGGGGTGTGAGTATAGTTGAGGCCCTACATTCCCCCCTTTTCTTTTTGCAATTAATTTCAATCATGGAATTTCAGCTTCTTTTTGTAGGCTTTGGTATTGTTGTCTTAACATTAACACCTGTACCGTACTGACACGCTGTCTGATAAAGACTATCAAGCGATTTAAAATGCATGGTCCAAAAGTTAAGAGCAACAACAAATAATGAGGGGTCCTAACAAGGTGGAAATTAAAGTAGTAAGCCAGGGAGATTTATCAAACCATGATTGGAACCATCCTTTTTGATTTTCCCTTTCTGTTGCCTTTTGTCCAGGTGCTCCCTAAGCCTGTCCATAGTTTTGGTGATAGCCCCAGAATGATCAATATAAAAACAGCACTCTTCTTTTAGTGTGGCACATAGTCCACCCTCCTTAAGGAACAGCAGGTCTAGTCCCCTCCTGTTCTGCATTACCATTTCTGAGAGCGAGGTGAGTGATTCTTTTAACTGAGTTATGGAACTCTCTAACGCCTGGAGGTCGATATCTACAGCCTGTCTTAAGTTAACATAGTAGTGAGGTTGTTGGATGAGGGCTGTTGCACCTGTTTCTACTCCAGCTGCCATTCCTAGTCCTAGGAGTACAGCCAGGGTGAGGGTTACGGGCTCTCTCTTAAATCTCCTTTTGCCTTCATATTCGTCTAGAAAGGATGAATCTGAATGATAGATGAGTCTGGGGACCAGCTGGACTAACACACAAAAGTCGGTTGAAGCATTGAGGACCTCTAGAGAAATGTAAGGGGTCAGTCCTGTGCTACATGCCCACCATCCATCCTGAGGAGGGAGGAGATATCCTGAGCCCTGTGGGAGGCTTGAATTGGTACAGAGATGTCGATGGGATGGCGGGGGGGGGGGGGGGGTGTTCCTACACATGTACCATTTCCTGATACTGAAGACAGGGTCAATTTACTATTTCCTTCTTGTTTCCATCGACATTGATCTGGAGAGTTGGCATTACTAAAATTAGAACTATATCCTATAGCATCATAATAAGGGGGAGGAGCAGCATAGCAAAGCCAACATGATTTGGTAGCCTCTGGATTTGTGGCATTTAGGACCCCGAAAGCCGCCTGAACCAACGAGAGCATTCGGTCCCGGGGGGTTTTGGGTTCGATTGTTATTTTCCTTGGTCCAGAAGTCTGGTTTCTTATCCCTGGTAGCATTGTGGGTGGGGCCAAGGGTAGCAGAGAGTGCCCAATCTCAGGATTGGGGCCCACAGGAACGGGAGTAGGGGTTTTGATCTTTAACTTGATGGTCATTAGCAACCCATCATCATATGAAAAAATATCAGGTGTGCAAAACCTGATACCCCATGAATGGCCATTTGCCCAATTTTTGTTTTTTTTCCCAGGTTCACTAAAAGAAATTTTAAGGGGATGGCACCAGTTTGAACATTCGGGCACGTTGGCCCAGTGGCTATTTTTCTGATGGGTGTAGTTGGTCATTACCTTGATAAAGTCTCAGATAGAAGTGGGCTTCCAGTAGGTGTCCCCTGTGGTTTCATATCCCCAGCTTTTGCAATAGAAATGTTCTTTCCCCCCGCATTGATAATTCAGGGATTGGTGACGATGGAACCTGGGGCATATATAAAAGGAGAGGGCCCTGAGCATGTTTCTCTGACTCTGCCCCCCATATTAATTTTGGGTGTCCCCCCCCGAGCGGGGAAGGTTGAGTCGGGACAGTTTGTTGATTGTAATATCCTTCTAGATCCCAGCCGGGGGTTCCCAGGGCCAATTTACAAATATCGGGAAAGAGGTCTGGCCACCAGGTCCAAGGGGCAGCGGTATGGCTAACAGACCATATTATATCTCCAGTTTGGGAAATTACCTGCCAGGTTAAGCACTGGGGCAGGTGAGGACTAAAGTTATTCACAGCCAGTAGGGGTAACAAAGTCAGAGTTATGAGTCTGATGATCGCAGGAGCTTGAGGTTGAGCGGGTTGCTGGTCTTTTGGGCCCGCCATTCCGATGATGATGCAGACGCTGGCACAGCTTTTACGTGTGAGGCGTGAATCCAAGCAGCGATGCCGTCTACCTTTATAGCCGTGGGGGTGGTGAGCAGGACGATGTATGGTCCTTTCCATTGAGGCTCTAGTGTCTGGGTTCGGTGCCGACGGACGTACACGGAATCTCCGACTTGGAAGGGATGAGCCTCTGCTGGTGTTCCCAGTCGGTAAGCCTCTGCCAGCTGGGATTACACCTCCTTTTGGACCAACTGGAGTCCCAACAGCCTAGCATATAAGTCAGTGTTATTCTGGCAGTCAGGACTTATTTTTTCCCCTAGCGTGAGAAGGGGAGGTGGGGCCCCGTATAGTATTTTAAATGGAGTGAGATGATAGCGGGAGGGGGTATTTCTAGCCCGGAACAGGGCTAAGGGAAGGAGCACCGTCCAATCTGTACCACCAGTCTCTGTGGACAATTTAGTTAGGGTCTCTTTTAGAGTTCTATTCATTCTTTCTACCTGTCCTGAACTCTGGGGTCTATAGGCACAATGTAATTTTCAATCAGCCCCCAGGTATTTGGCCACACCCTGACTTACCTGGGCGACGAAGGCGGGACCATTATCGGACCCTATTACCTTTGGTGCCCCGAACCGGGGGGAAATTTCTTCTAAGATCTTGGCTACCACAGTAGCTGTCTCCTTTTTCGCTGGGAAAGCTTCTATCCATCCTGAGAAGGTATCTATGAAAACTAGGAGATACCTGTTACCATACCTTCCAGGGCGTATTTCAGTGAAGTCGACCTCCCAATAGGCTCCTGGGCAGTCTCCTCTGAGCCTTTTCCCGCTCTCAAGTTTTCCTTTTTGGGAGTTTACCTGTTGGCATGGAATGCACTCCCGTGCAATCTGTTCAGGTAATTTGGTTAGTCCAGGGGTATCATAACCTGTCTTGTGTAGTAGGGATACCATCTTTTTGGTTCCCAAGTGTGTCCATCTGTGAATCTGTTGTAGCATGGATTTTGCTTGTTGAGGAGACAATGTTTCTTTGGTTATGGCTGGGGTGGTTATTCCCCTGTCATTTGGTTCCCCAGGACTCTTGTCCGATAGTTCTAGTATGATTTGCCCTAGCGCCACTTCTCGTGCTACCCTATCTGCCATGTTGTTGCCCCTTGTCACCAGGGTATTGTCCTTCTGGTGCCCGGGGCAATGAATGATGCTGACTTTAGTGGGGAGCATGAGGGCAGCTAGCAGGGCCACTATTTCTTCTTTGTTTTTAATTTCTTTGCCCGCCGAGGTTAGCAACCCTCTTTGTTGGTAGATGGCCCCATGGACGTGGGCGGTAGCAAATGTGTACCTACTGTCCGTATAGATGTTTACCTTTTTGTTTTCTGCTAGTTCCAATGCCCTGGTCATGGCAATTAGTTCAGCCCGCTGGGCCGATGTCCCTTGCGGTAATGCGGCTGCCCAAATGACCTCTTTTCCATCTACCACAGCTGCTCCCGCCCGACGCTTACCTTCTTCTAGGAAACTGCTTCCATTGGTAAACCAGGTAATGTTGGCATCAGGGAGAGGCTGATCCATCAAGTCTGGCCTGCTACCGTGTGCTGCAGCCAGTACTTCCTGACAATCATGGATGACGGTGGTGCCTTCCAGGTCGGGGTCAGGCAGCAAGGTGGCCGGGTTAAGTCCTGTGGCTGATGTAAACTTAATACGGTCTGAATTTAACAGCAGGGCTTGGTAATGAGTCATTCTGGCATTTGTTAGCCACCTGTCGGGTGGCTGACGAATCACACTTTCTAATGCATGGGGGGCTGTTATCGTTAAGTTCTGTCCCAAAGTCAATTTGTCAGCATCTCTGACCAAAGCGGCCACGGCGGCGATTATTTTTAAGCAGGCGGGCCATCCTGCTGCCACAGGATCCAATTTCTTTGATAGGTACGCAACCGGGCGATTCCAGGGGCCCAGTTTCTGAGTTAGTACTCCCTTTGCGATACCTTTATTCTCGGCCACGTACAGATGGAAAGGCTTAGTTACATCTGGTAGCCCCAAAGCCGGGGCTGATAGTAGGGCTCGTTTAATTTGGTCAAAAGGCCGTTGTTCTTTATCACCCCAAGCGAAAGGGATGCCGTTCTTGGTCAGGGGATACAAAGGGGCTGCTAATTCAGCAAACCCTGGAATCCATAGCCTACAGAATCCGGCCGTCCCCCAAAATTCCCTAACCTGTTTGGGACTCTTGGGGGCCGGTATCTGGGCAACGGTGTCTTTCCTGCTTTCCGAGAGCCATCTCTGTCCTCCTTTTAACAAGTACCCCAGGTAACTGACCTGTCGTTGACATATTTGTGCTTTCTTTGATGAAGCCCGATATCCCAATGTCTCAAGTTCTGTTAACAGTCTCTCAGTTCCCCTGATGCAGTCTTCTTGGGTCTCAGCAGCTAAAAGAATGTCATCAACATATTGAAGTAGAGTTACCTGAGGATTGGATTCTCTATAAGATGCCAAATCCTGGTGGAGAGCCTCGTCGAAAATGGTGGGGGAGTTCTTGAATCCTTGTGGCAGGCAAGTCCAGGTCAGCTGGCCTGACATCCCAGAAGCTGGATCCTTCCACTCGAATGCAAAGTAGGGCTGGCTGAGAGAGGAGAGTCTCAGGCAGAAGAAAGCATCTTTAAGATCCAAAACAGTGTACCAAGTGTGCTGAGGCGGAAGAGTACTTAAGAGATTGTAGGGGTTGGGCACTGTGGGGTGGAGGTCCGCTACCCGCTTATTCACCTCACGTAGGTCTTGTACCGGCCAGTAATCATTAGTTCCTGGCTTTTTAACTGGTAAAAGAGGGGTATTCCATGCAGATTGGCACCTTACCAGGATCCCTAATTCCAGCAACCTTTGTATGTGAGGACGAATGCCATCCCGGGCTTCTTTGCTCATAGGGTACTGGCGGACTGTCACCGGGGTGGCGGTTGCTTTGAGTTCTACCACCACGGGGGGGCGATATTTTGCCATTCCCATACCGGCAGTTTCTGCCCAAGCCTGTGGAAACCTGGTCACCCAATCCTGCATATCAACTTGTGGAGGCGAGGGCACTTCATATAACCTATGTTCATCTTCCAGCTTCATAGTCAAAATTTGGAGTAATCTCCCTTGGTTGTCAGTTATGGTGGGCCCTTCTGGTTGAAAGTGGATTTGGGCCCCCACCTTAGAGAGTAAGTCCCTGCCTAGCAGAGGGTATGGGCACTCAGGTATGACCAAGAATGAGTGGGTTACTTGTCTTACCCCAAGGTCTACTGTCCTTCGTGTGGTCCATGAGTACTGCTTATTTCCTGTAGCCCCCTGGACTTATGACCTTTTAGTTGAGAGGGGGCCTTTTGGGTGGAGGAGGACTGAGTGCTGAGCTCCAGTGTCTACCAAGAACTGGACGGGTTCTCCCTCCACTTTAAGAGTTACCCTGGGTTCGGGGAGAGGGTCCGAGCCCTGACTTCCCTAATCTTCCTCTTCCAGGGTTAAAATTTTGTCTCTGGTTGGTTTTCCCCCGTTCTTCCTTTTCGGGCATTCTCTTACCCAGTGACCTTTTTCTTTACAGTAAGCACATTGATCCTTGTCTAATGGTCGCCTTTTATCCATTGTCCGCCCTTCCTGTCTATTCCTGTCTATAATATTTCCTCCTCTGACTACAGTGGCCAGTATCTTACTCAAATTTCTCTCTTGCCGCTTGTCCCGCCTTAATTCATGGGCCTCTTGCTCCTTCTGCTTTCTTTCTTCCCTTTCCTCTTCTGTTTCCCTCTTATTATATACTTTATCTGCCTCTTTTACTAAGTCCTGAAGTGAGTAACCTTGTAGGCCATCCAGCCTTTGTAACTTCTTTCTAATGTCAGGGGCCGCCTGGTCAATAAAGGCCATTGCTATGGTGGCCTTATGTTCCTCAGAAGTTGGATCATAAGGGGTGAACCGTCTAAAAACCTCCATTAAGCGTTCTAGGAACACGGTTGGCGACTCCTGGGGCTCCTGAGTTACCTCTCTTACCTTGGCCAAATTCGTGGGGCGCCTGGCCGCTCCATGGAGACCCGCCACCAGAGCCTGGCGATACATCTTCAGGTGCTCCTTACCTTCTGGGGTATTGAAGTCCCAATTCGGCCTGACGAGTGGAAAACCAGCATCAATCTCGTTAGGCAACTGGGTAGGTTGCCCATTGGCGCCTAACACATTCTTTCTAGCCTCCAAGAGAACCCGTTGCCTTTCCTCAGTTGTGAGGAGAGTCTGGAGGAGCTGTTGACAATCGTCCCAGGTGGGTTGGTGGGAGAAGACAAGAGACTCTATTAAAGCAGTGAGAGCCTGTGGATTTTCAGAGAAAGTAGGGTTATGCATCTTCCAGTTATAAAGATCTGCAGAGAAAAAGGGCCAGTATTGGAGGGGCCTATTCCCGTGGTTATCGGGGGGGCCATATTCTCTAAGGGGTAGAGCGGTAGAATCCGGGGAAATAGCCCTCCGGCTTCTGGTGCCCGCCGAGGGACCCCCCCCCCACCCCCCGTCACAACAGGTGGCCCTATTGGTGCAGAGGGTTGTGGAGCTGAGGGATCGGGAGGCGGTATGGGGTCTAGGGCTGGAGGGTAAGGTGGTGGTGGGGGATCGAGGAGAAGCAGATCGGACTGCAAGTCTGGATATATCGCCTTTGGTGGGTCCGGGACTGCAGATGACTTCTCGGCGTCTGGCGCTTTTTTCAGGGCCAGTACTTCCGACCGTGCTGGTGCGCATGCAGACATGCCTGTTGAGGGAACAAAGGGCCGGACCCACGGAGGCGGGGAGAGAACCAGATCTTCCCAGGCCAGGATATATGGTATCTGGTCTGGGTGTCCGTGGGGTCCTGTGTTAAAGACCCTAGACTTGACTAGCCTGACCTGATCTAACAGAAAGGATCCCTCGGGTGGCCACCCTGTCTGAAATGTAGGCCACTCAGAGGTACACAGCGTTTGCCATCTCCCTTTCCTTACTTCTACCGAAAGGTTGTGGGCCCTAGCCCTAACTTCGGTCCAGTGACTTAGGGTGAGAGAGAGAGAGGAGTCGTCATAGTTTGTCCCATTATCGTCCATCAGGAGAAAGAGCACAGGAGAACAATAAAATTTCAGAAGACACACATTAATATTGCCGCCGCGAGCTCGTTTTAAAACTGAAACCAACTCAGATTCAGATGGCAGTTTGTATATCCTGCCAGGACTGGGTGAAAGGGAGACAAAATTTGTCTCTCCTTCCAGATGGACCACCAGGGCGTCCCCCAGGGTCCGTGGACACCAGCTATTGGCACGTCTGCCTAGCCAGGAGTCCAATACAGATTTCATAGCGAGCCGGTTCGCACAGCTTCTTTCTGATGGCGGCTTACAGAGGACAGAAGACAAACAGACAAACAATTAGGCCTACCTGATACCTCCGACTCCCGATGTTCTTGTGACCCGGGGGCGAGTGGGGATCCCGGACGAGCCCCCAAATGTTAGACCTGAACGGTCTCCGAGGGATCCCAGCTCGCCCAAGAACCGCCAAGAGTCGAGAGTCGTTGCAACACGCAAGAGGTTTATTAGGAGCCGGTGCACCGGGGTTCCTTGGTCCTCATGCAGGAGGTCGAAGAGGAACCCGTAAAAGCGGAATCACACACATTTTATAGGTTTACTCACTTATAGGGCGGGTATATTTGGAGTTTCACAATGATTGGGTAAACGGGGCGACCTTTAAACTCATTGGCTGAGGCGACCTTTAAACTCATTGGCTTAGGCAATCTTGCCCCCGCCGTACTTGTTTGTTCGCGGTTAGGGCATGTCTCAGACATGTCCTGTTTTCCAGGCCTTTTTCTCGGAACGGTTTCTGCCCAGAGGGACATTCCAGTATCTTATCTACACCTGCCAGCCAGAAAGCCCAAAAAGTTTTTGGGTATCGATAGGGAAGTAGGGGTGTGAGTATAGTTGAGGCCCTACACTGCTACTCCAGCTTTCTTGTGATTTCCGTTTGCATGGAATATTTTTCCATCCTCTCACTTTGTCTGTATGTATCCCTAGGTCTGAAGTGGGTTTCTTATAGACAGCATATATAAGGGTCTTATTTTTGTATACATTCAGCTAGTCTGTGTCTTTTGGTTGGAGCATTTAAATCCATTTATATTCAAGGTAATTACTGATATGTATGTTCCTATTACCATTTTCTTAATTGATTTGAGTTTGTTTTTGTGGGTCTTTTTCTTCTCTTGTATTTCCCGCTTAGAGAAGTTCCCTTAGCATTTGTTGTGAAGCTGGTTTGGTGATGTTGAATTCTCATGGCTTTTGCTTGTCTGTAAAGCTTTTGATTTCTCCATGGAGTCTGAATGAGATGCTTGCTGGGTAGAGTAATCTTAGTTACAGGTTTTTCCCTTTCATCATTTAAAATATGTCCTGCCACTCCCTTTTGGCTTGCAGAGTTTCTGCTGGAAGATTAGCTATTAACCTTATGGGGATTCCCTTGCATGTTATTTGTTGCTTTTCCCTTGCTGCTTTTAATATTTTTTCTTTGTATGGACTTGAATGACTATTTTCTTTTCCACGTTAGGGAAGTTATCAACTATAATCTCTTCAGGTACTTCCTCAGACCCTTTCTTTTTCTCTTCCTCTTCTGGGACCACTATAATTCGAATGTTGGTGAGTTTAATGTTGTCCCAGTGGTCTCTGAGACTGTCCTCAATCTTTTCATTCTTTTTTCTTTATTCTGCTCTGAGGCAGTTATTTCCACTATCTTATCTTCCAGGTCACTTATCCGTTCTTCTGCCTCAGTTATACTACTATTGATTCATTCTAGAGTATTTAAAATTTCAGTTATTGTGTTATCTTCACTGTTTGTTTGCTCTTTAGTTCTTCTAGATCCTTGTTAAATGTTTCTTGTATTTTCTCCATTCTGTTTCTGAGATTTTGGATCATCTTTACTGTCAGTACTCTGAATTCTTTTTCAGGTAGGCTGCCTATTCTGTCTTCATTTATTTGGTATTGTAGGTTTTTACCTTGCTCTTTCGTCTGCCACATTTTTTTTTGTTTTTGTTTTTTGATGGGTGGGGCTGTATTCCTGTCTTACTGGTTGTTTGGCCTGAGGCGTCCAGCACTGGAGTTTGCAGGCAGTTGGATAGAGCCGGGTCTTGGTGCCAAGATAAGGACCTCCAGGAGGCCTCACTCTGATTAATATTCCCTGGGGTCTGAGGTTCTCTGTTAGTCCAGTGGTTTGGAGTTGGAGCTCCCACCACAGGAGCTTGGGTCTGACTTCTGGCCTGGGAACAAAAATCCTGTAAGCCACGTGGTGAAGCAAAAAAAACAAAAATACAATCACAAAAAATTAAAAGCAAAATAAAATTAGATAAAAATATATTGCGAAAAATAATAATATAATTGAAACAACAATAAGGTAAAACAAAACCACAACAGAAAAAAAGCCCAAAGCAGCAGAATAACAAAGTATAAAAAATAAGATTAGAAAAAATATATATAAAGGGATCGTCAGTGAATCAACAAGGTAAAACAGAACCCCAATCTAAAAGGAAAAAAATAAAACAAAACACCTTGGCTACGGGGTTGGGGGGGCAGTGTGGAGTGTGGGCAGAGGTGGAGCTCAGGCAGGGGCAGGGTTTAGGGTGGCGCAGGACCTAGGTGGGTGGGTGGGGTGACATTTGAGTGTGAGGCGGAGCCTAGGCACAGGACCCAGGCAGCCAGAAAAGGCCTTGGGGGCAGAGTCAAGGCAGGGCGACATTCAAGCGTGGGGTGGGGCCTCTGCTTAGGACCTGCTGGTAAGTGGAGAGGCAGCATATCTGAAGGGCTGCCTATGGAGTGTGGACTTCTGGAGTTTGGAGGTAAGGCCCTCAGTGAGGGTGTGTGGGTGGGGTTTAGGCCCAGTGTGTTGGAGGGGGTCTCGGAGTATAGAGGTAGGCCCCTGGGGGTATAGGGGTGGGGCTTGGGTCTGTGGGCAGTAGGGAGGCTCCAAGGGCAGAGGATTAGGCCTGGGAGCCCAACAGGCTCCCTGGTGCCTAAGTGGACAGGGAAATCACTGCCTGTGTTCCCTTCCATTCCTCTGCAACCCCCATATCCCCCCCATTCCTCCTGGACCCCAACCGTGGGTGTAGGAACTCCTCCCCTCCCCCAACCACCCCTCAGGGGTGCCAGTTCTGTAGGTCCAGCATTTACTTTTGCTCCCCCTTCCCTCCCTCCCAATCCCTTAGGACCTGCGTGGCTGGAGGGGGCCTCCGTGAGTACAGGATCAGGACCAAGAACTCAGCAGGCTCCCAGGGGCCCAAGAGGGCAGGGGAAACCTGGCCATGCTTCCTTTTTAAAAAAAATTTATTTATTTACTTACTTTTGGCCGTGTTGGGTCTTCGTTTCTGTGCGAGGGCTTTCTCTAGTTGCAGCGAGCAGGGGCCACTCTTCATCGCAGTGCGCGGGCCTCTCACTGTTGCGGCCTCTCGTTGTGGAGCAGAAGCTCCAGACACACAGGCTCAGTAGTGTGGCTCACGGGCCTAGGTGCTCCGCAGCATGTGGGACCTTCTGAGACCAAGGCTCGAACCCATGTCCCCTGCATTGGCAGGCAGATTCTCAACCACTCCACCACCAGGGAAGCCCCATGCTCCCTTTTGATCCTCTGCCCTCCCAATGGTCCCCTAATTTCCCCCATTGGGCATAGGATACTTTCTCTCCCAGCCACCCCTCAAGGTTGCCAGTACATTCCCACCTCCTCTTCTCCTTACCCCTCACTCCCCTGCCATGCCCCACATCCTACCCGGTCACTGGGGGTTCCTCCCATCCTTTTATGTGTCCGAGGTCCCCCACCGGTGCCTGGTAGGTGCCCTAGTTGTGCAGAGATGCGAATTCTGCATCAACCTAGTCTGAAATCTTGACTCCTCTCCCAAGTCATATTTTTGTCTGCACTTCTTTATTATCTCTAGATCATCTCAGGCCCAGTGTCTGTTCAGATCTTTACCCATTGTGAATATAGCTGTTTGGTTTCTCATTCTTTTCACAAACTGAGTAAACTTTTTTTATCTGATATATGTTTGGGAAATATATATTTCTCAGTGTGTGGCTTCTCTTTTTGCTTAGGGAGGAGGGTAATTCACAGAGAATAACACATGTATCAGGTGTTACTGCTGTTTGTTTCCTCTTGTATGAGGGCTTTTTTTTTTCCAAATCCTGCTTCATGAGCTATGTGACCAGACCCATGGCTGCCCTCATACTGTCTACACCTTAAAGGAATCAAGAGATCTTCAATACATGTGTGCCTCAGCAAAGGGGAGCGGGGTGTACATCTCAGTGAAGGGGAACAGAAAAGGACACACCAAAATATGGAATTTCAGTGACCCCACAGCTCTAACACAATTATTTTAAAAAACCTGAAAATTTGAAGGCTCACACCTCCCACTTTCAAATGTTCTGAACACAACCCCAGGAAATGAAACATGGTGAAACTGACATGAGGATATATACTGAGATGAATAGAACTGAAAGGAAATCCAAGAAGTAAACACATCAGTCTGTGAGAAAGAGTCAAGAGACCCCAGGAAGAAGACTCATGTCTCTGGTGTGTTAGCCAAAGACAAAGCTACCAGGGACCTAAAGCAGTGAAAAGACAGTCACGCTAACAACAACAACAAAAAACCCCTAGAATATGGAACATCATGACCCTAAAAGAGGACACCAGACTCCTTCCCCACACAAGACTCCTCCTCCATTTTTCCTCTGTTGGGGCCTCTGAGACAGACCTCCCTGCCCCCAGTATCCCCCCACCCCATTTCCTCACCTTTCCCTACCAGGCCAGCACCTCCCAGCAGGTCCAGAGGACACCTAGCTATCCTCCATGTGGATTGCAGCTCTGCATTTTCCCGAAGCCAAAGCCCTGGCCTGTCCTGGAGAGACCTAACGCTTGTCAGCTCTGCACAGGGCCAAGCCCCGGGCACAAGAGGCAGGTACCACATTGGTGAGAGAGGCTGGTTTGTCTCCCTCCTCTGGCCAACTGGGAAAATGCAGGCAACACCCACTCCCACTTCAGTGAGGGCTGAGTTTTCTGCAGGCAGTCCCGCTCAATGCACTACACTCTGCAAATTCCAAGGGATGGAGGCCAATATCCCAGGACTTCTGGAACCCTAATTATAGGACAATTAGGAACCACACGCCACGAAACGAATGTAGGCACAGACTTTACGACTCACACTAAAAGTCACTACAAATTGTCTGCAGGCAAATTGAAAATATGCAAAACCATAAAAAATTATAGAGGATCCCAGAGAAGAATATCAACATGGCCATGGGTCTCGTCACATCCATCATGAGCTGTGATTTTCAACACACATCATGAAGAGCCCTCACACAAAAGGAAACAAAAAGTAACAACAATTACTTTATTAAATGAAAGTTTTTCCATGCTGAAATGTCTTCTGGCTTTCGGCATAAGGTAAGCCACAAACTGGAAGAAAAAACATATTTGCCAAACACAGATCGGATAAAGAATTTTTCCTCAGAGTAGACAAAGAACTAGAAAACACAGCTCCATTCAAGATAAGTCAAGATCTGAAGAGACACCAGGCCTATAAAGATATACAGATAATACATAAGTGGATAGAAATATGATCCAGATCGGACCTTATGAGGAATGCAAAATTACAACCACAAGACAGCACTACACACCTCTGAGTCCTGCTAACCTCTTCCCAAAATGACGATACCCATCACTGCAGGATGGGGGACAACAGCAACTCTCCTTTCTTGCTGATGAAACCCATACAACAGCCCACAGAGACACCATTGGGTACCATTTGCCAAAGCCAAGATAGTCTAACACCTGCACACCACCAGGCAGGTCTCCCAGCATCACACTATTGATTTGAAAACCTGTAACAAAACCAAAACAAAAACAATGTTTTGCACAGAAGCTCCACTCATACTGTCTACACCTTAAAGGAATCAAGAGGTCTTCAATACATGCGTGCCTCAGCAAAGGGGAGCAGAACAGAACACCCCGAAATATGGAATGTCAATGGACCCCACAGCTTAACATAATTATTTAAAAAAGAAAAACCTCAGGCTTCCCTGGTGGCGCAGTGGTTGAGAGTCCGCCTGCCAATGCAGGAGACATGGGTTCGTGCCCCGGTCCGGGAAGATCCCACATGCCACAGAGCGGCTGGGCCCGTGAGCCATGGCTGCTGAGCCTGCGTGTCTGGAGCCTGTGCTCTGCAACGGGAGAGGCCACAACAGTGAGAGGCCCGTGTACCACACACACACACACAAAAAAAATCTCAAGATAGAAGGCTCAGACCTCTCACTTTTCAAATGTTCTGAACAGAACCCCAAGAAATGAAACATGGTGAAACTGGCATAAGTATGTATATTGAGATGAATGGAATTCAAAGGATCTCCCAGAAATAAACCCATCAGTCTGTAAAGAATAGTCGAGAGACCCCGTCAAGAACACACACATCTCTGGTATGTTAGCTGAAGACAAGAGCTGCCAGGGACCTAGAGCAGTGAAAGGACAGTCACCCTAACAACAACAACAAAAAACCTAGAATATGGGACATAATGACCCTAACAGAGGACACCAGACTCCTTCCCCACCCCACACAAGACTAAAAGTCACAATATTCCTCCCCATTTTTCCTCTGCTGGGGCCTCTGAGACAGACCTCCCTGCCCCCCGGTAACCCCAACCAGCAGCCTGTCAGGAAACATCCCCTCACCCTGCCATTTCCTCACCTTTCCCTACCAGGCCAGACGTCCCAGCAGGTCTAGAGGAAACCTAGCTACCCTCCATGTGGATGCAGCTCTGCATTTTCCCAAAGCCAAAGCCCTGGCCTGTCCTGGAGAGACCTAACGCCTGTGAGCTGTGCTCAAGGCCAAGCCTGTGGGCAGAAGAGGAAGATCCCGCACTGGTGAGAGAGGCTGGTTTGTCTCCCTCCACTGGCCAACTGGGAAAATGCAGGGGGCACCCACTCCCACTACAGTGGAGGCTGAATTTTTTGCAGGAAGTCTCGCTCAATGCACCACACTCTCGAAGTTCCCAGGGATGGAGGCCAATATCCCAGGACTACTGGAACCCTAATCATAGGACAGTTAGGAACCACATGCCACAAAATGAATGTAGGCACAGACTTTATGACTCACACTAAAAGTCACTCCAAATTGTCTGCAGGCAAATTGAAAATATATGAAACCATAAAAAATTACAGAGGATCACAGAGAAGAATATCGACATGGCCATGGGTCTCGTCACGTCCATCACGAGCTGTGATTTTCAACACACATTATGAAGAGCCCTCACACAAGAGGAAACAAAAAGTAACAACAGTTACTTTTTTAAATGAAAATTTCTCCATGCTGAAATACCTTATGCCAAAAGCCAAAAAACAAGCCACAAACTGGAAGAAAAAACATATTTGCCAAACACAGATCAGATAAAGAATTTTTCCTCAGAGTAGACAAAGAACTTGAAAACAAAAGCTCCATTCAAGGTAAGTCAAGATCTGAAGAGACACTTGGCCTACAAAAATATACAGATAATACATAAGTGGACAGAAATATCCAGATTGTATTTATGAGGAATGCAAAATTATAACCACAAGACAGCATTACATACCTCTCAGTCCTGCTAACCTCCCGAAATGACGATACCCATCACTGGAGGATGAGGAACAACAGCAACTCTCCTTTCTTGCTGATGAAATGCAGATAATGGCCCTTGGAGACACCATTGGGCACCATGGGCCAAAGCCAAAATAGGCCAACACGGGCTTCCCTGGTGGCGCAGTGGTTGAGAGTCCGCCTGCCGATGCAGGAGACGCGGGTTCGTGCCCTGGTCCGGGAAGATCCCACATGCCGCGGAGCGACTGGGCCCGTGAGCCATGGCCGCTGGGCCTGCGCGTCCGGAGCCTGTGCTCCGCAGCGGGAGAGGCCACGACAGTGAGAGGCCCGCATACAGCAAAAAAAAAAAAAAAAAAAAAAAAAAAAATAGGCCAACACCTGCAGACCACCTGGTAGGCCTCCAAGCATTCATGCAGTTGCTTTGAAAACCTGTATACAAACAAAAACAAAAACGATGTTTTGCTCGGAAGCTCCACTCATGCTGTCTACACCTTAAAGGAATCAAGAGGTCTTCAGTACATGTGTGCCTCAGCAAAGGGGAGGGGGGTGTACATATCAGCACAGGGGAGCAGAAAAGAACACCCCGAAATATGGAATGTTAACAGACCCCACAGCTCTACCAAAGTTATTAAAAAACAAACAAACAAAAAACTCAAGACTGAAGGCTCAGACCTACCACTTTCAAGTGTTCTGAACACAGCCCCTGGGAAGTGAAACACGGTGAAACTGGCATGAGGATATATACTGAGATGCATGGAATTGAAAGGTGATCCCAGAAATAAATCCATCGGTCTGTGGGGAAGAGTCGAGAGCCCCTAGGAAGAACACACACGTCCCTGGTGTGTTAGCTGAAGACAATGCTGCCAGGGACTTGGCAGGACGGTCATGCTAACAAAATAAAAAGACCTAGAATATGGAACCTCATGACCCTAAAAGAGTACACCAGACTCCTTCCCCACCCCACACAAGACTGACTAAAATTCACAATTTTCCTCCCTCATTTATTCCTCTGCTGGGACCTCTGAGACGGACCTCCCTGCCCCCAGTACCCCCAATCAGCAGCCCCCGTCAGGAAACATCTTCCCCTCATTTCCTCACCTTTCCCTACCAGGCCAGCACCTCCCAGCAGGTCCACAGGAAACTTAGCTACCCTCCATGTGGATGCAGCTCTACATTTTCCCAAAGAAAATCGACACGGCCATGTGTCTGGTCACGTCAGTCACAAGCTGTGATTTTCAACACATACCCTGAAGAGCCCTCACACAAGAGGAAACAAAAAGCAACGACATGTACTTTATTAAATGAACAGTTCTCCTCACTGACATACCTTAATCTGAAAGCCAAAAGTGCAGCCACAAAAAAAATGGAGGTAATGAATACAAAAATAAAAAAAAGAAAACCTTGAAACTGGCAGAGAAAAACATTTGCTGAATACACATGGGATAAAGAATATTTACTCACATAAGACATAGAACTAGAAAAGCATCAACTACACTCAAAATACATAAACATCTGAATAGACAGGATGGGCAACACCTGCAGATCTGGTGAAAGGGCCAAAGAGTGTCTGCTTCTCAACTGTGTGCTCCTGTGCAGAAGATAGTGACAAAGCTGCCAGACAAGGCCGGAATGTGCAAAAGAGTCTGGGGCATTCATTGATGCCATGGATTGAAATAAATTCAGTGGACTCCCGATTTCATGGACATCTTTCCAGGACAGTTAAGAGCACAGATGGGCACTCGCTAGACAGGGATACGTTTCAGTGGTTGGCCATGCAGTGATTCAGTTGGAGGTGGTGAGCCTGGATGTAGAGGGTCCTGCTGGGAAACTCCTGGGACATTCCTGTAAGAAAAAGTTGAGTCCTATGCCAGGGCAATGGTTGTGAGGCTGGGCCATTGGGAAGAGGCAGTACAGATATTCAAGTGGCAGAATCAAGTACCGGGAGTTAGCTGTAGGAGGGACGGCAAGGAAGGAGTCCCGTCTATACTCAGATTTCTGGCTCAAACAACTGGACTTAACACTGCACCAACTGGCACATTGGAAGTAGATGGGCCACGAAGCAGGTGCAGACAGACAATGAGCAGTTCAGGGATGGGTGTCAGACATGTTGTGAAAGCCCCGGTGGAATAAAGTTGTGCTCGTCTGAACTCTGACTCCTGGTTCATTCTGCCTGCCCAGTTTTGTACATCACACCTCGTCAGTTTTAAAACACACATCCTTTTTCACTTCTCTGAAATCAGGATTTTTTAAATGACTGTGTGACATGGTTTAGTGGGCAGTGTACTTTTTTAGAGGTACATAAAATAGTGGTTCTTCCTACAATGGACGAAATGTTGGCTTTGGTGAAATATGATAATGTCTATCAAACTCAGAAGAAATAATACATGAATGTTTCTCCATTTGTCCTAAATTTTACCGTGTTCCAAAAAGATCTGAAGTACCCTTTCAAAATAAAGCTGACAGGACAGGACAATTTCTGTAAAAAGACAAAACCCATGCCTGGGATCGAATATTGGAAAGAATCCTCAGAAGGCCCTTCTCTCCCACAGGAGGGGTGGGGTTATCAGTTGACTGTGTTTACAGCTCAAATAAAAACAACAGAATGGGAATCCTCTGATGGTCCAGTGGTTAAGAGTTGGCCTTTTCACACTTTCACTGCTGTGGCCTGGATTCAATCTGTGGTAGGGGAACTAAGATCCCAGAAGACTTTTGGCACAGCCCAAATAAAAACAAAAAACACAGAAAGACAAGCTTCCAGAAGCTCCCAATCCTAAGAACTAAAACCCAAACCAGGAGACAGAATAATCTAGAAAAAAAAAAATAACAGGAATAAATTGACTTTCAGACAGCACAGAGATGGGTGCGGCCTGGAGGTCTCAGGAATGGCATCTTTTAAAAAGATTGGATTTCGTGGGGACTTAAGAGCTTCATTGCTGCTCTTCCCAAAAAGAATATGATGAAAGACAAGGCTCATTAATATCTTTGTGATACTCTTCACGGCTTCATACATCTTCACTGAACAAACATCTGAAGAACTGAACAAAAATCTGAAGAACTGAACAAACATCTCCTGGGACAAACAAAACATTCTGAAAGAACAGCCTGTGTGCTTTCTAGACTGTTCTGTGGCACAGTACATAGCTGGGTCCACACTCATTTTGGGGAGAAGCCAGGCTGCTGCTACATGCAGGAAGCAGAGCCTCTGACTCACTGAAAGTAATGAGTCCTTCCACATTGGGGTTCACAATGCACACCACGTGGCTGCCTGCCTCCTCCACACAGTAGCAAAACAAGGGCTCCAAGACGTCAGCATCTGAAACTCCAAGGGCTTTACTTCAACTCTCTTCTGAAACTGCATCTCCCCACCCATCACTGAATGCCAAGTCACCCCTTTCCTTTCCACAGCTCTGACCTTTTCCAGCTTCTGTAACCAGGCTCTACTTGGGGCTAATAAGAATAGCAATAGGACTTCCTTGGTGGTGCAGTGGTTAAGAATCAGCCTGCCAATTCAGGGGACATGGGTTCAAGCCCTGGTCCAGGAAGATCCCAAATGCTGCAGAGCAACTAAGCCCATGTGCCACAACTACTGAGCCTGCATGCTACAACTACTGAAGCCTGCATGCCTAGAGCCTGTGCTCCACAACAAGAGAAGCCACCATAATGAGAAGCCCACGCACTGCAACAAAGAGTAGCCCCCGCTCGCCGCAACTAGAGAAAGCCTGTGTGCAGCAACAAAGACCAAACACAGCCAAAAATATATATTAAAAAATAAATAAATAAATAAAACAAGAATAGCAATAAGTACGGAAGTGTTCATACTAACAGCTACAATTTTTGAGAATCTGCCATGTGCCATGCTTTGTTTATATGCTCTCATTTAATTCTCACACAAATTCCTTGGGAGCATGAATCCCATTTTCTTAATGAAATCTTGGACAGTGAAGGCAGAAAATATGGTTCCTATGTATCAGTTTAAAGAAAAATATCTTCTTTAAGTCAGAAGTGGGGGGAGGTGTTATATTAGTATTTGTTATTATCCAAACTCATTCTACCAGGCAAGCATCACCCTGCTAGCAAAACCAAAGGTATCACAAAAAAGGAAAATTACAGGTCAATATCACTAATGAACATAGATGCAAAAATCCTCAACAAGGGCTTCCCTGGTGGCGCAGTGGTTGAGAGTCCGCCTGCCGATGCAGGGGACACGGGTTTGTGCCCCGGTCCGGGAAGATCCCACATGCCACGGAGCGGCTGGGCCCGTGAGCCATGGCCGCTGAGCCTGCGCGTCCGGAGCCTGTGCTCCGCAACAGGAGAGGCCACAGCAGTGAGAGGCCCGTGTACTGCAAAAAAAAAAAAAAAAAAAAAAAAATCCTCAACAAAATATTAGCAAATTGAATCCAACAATACATCAAAAGGACCATACACCATGATCAAATGGAATTTATCCCAGGGATGGAAGGATTTTTCAATATCCACAAATCAATGTGATACACCACGTTAACAATTAAAGAATAAAAACATTTCATTTTAATAGATGCACAGAAAGCTTTTGGCAAAATTTGACATCCATTAATGATAAAAACTCTCCAGAAAGTGGGCATAAAGGGAACATAACTCAACATAATATAGGCCATATATAAGCCCACAGATAACACCATACTCAATGGTGAAAAACTAAAAGCATTACCTCTAATATGAGGAACAAGACAAAGATGCCCATTCTTGTCACTTTTGTTTAACATAGTATTGGAAGTTCTTGCCACAGCAATCAGAGAAGAAAATGAAATAAAAGGAATCCAAATGGAAAGGAAAAAGTAAAACTGTCAGTGTTTGCAGATGACATACTATACATTGAAAACAGTTTAAACCACACATACATAAAATATACCTTTTGATCTGCTGATGCATGCTTACAACCCTGAAACCAAGTTTCCTCCTGCCTTTTAAAATTTATCCTTCTCAGCATGTAAAACTACTGATACAAGGACATATATATTTTTATTATGAAAAAAAGACTGTTATGAAAAAACAAGAGACTTATGAAACCAGATGAATCCATCCCCATCTTCAATCATTTCATGGCCATTCTTATTTCATCTATCCCCGTTTACACCAGGGCATTAGTTTACTACAGTCTCTTCCTTATTCACAGATTTGCTTTTTGGAGTTTCAGTGACCCAAGGTCAACTAAGGTCTGAAAATATGAAATGGAGAACTCCAGAAATAAACAAGTCATGAGTTTTAAATTGTGTGCCTTTCTGTATGCTGCAATCTCTCATTGCCCTCTTCGACCCACCCACAGCATGAATCATCCCTTTGTCCAGTGAATCCACACAGGCATTGTATCATCTCACATCATCACAAAAAGGGCGAATACAGTACAATAAGCTATTTTGAGAGAGAGAGACACCACATTCACTTAAGTTTTATTACAGCTATTGTTATAATCTTTATCACAGGTATGTATGTATAGGAAAAAACATAGCACATATGGGGTTCGGTACTATCTGTAGTTTCAGGCATCTACTTGGAGGTCTTGGAACGCATCTGCTGCAGATAAGGGGGAACTACTGTACTAATTCCAGACATGGTATCATTTAATGCATAATCTCTTCAGAATAGATTTTTCATAACAATAGTTATCAGAATAATATAAATAATTGTATCAATGCTGAATTGTCTCAAAAATGTGTTTGTTTCTTAAGTCAAATTAGTTGCAATCAGAATCCAAAATATATCCTTACAGGGTTCAGCAGCTGTGTCTCACAGATGTCTTAACATGTGGGGTCCATTTATCTTTTAAAATTCTTATTTGTTTCTCATAATTTGCTGTCATTGGTTCATCAGAATTTGGCACATTCAAGATGGGTCTTAATGAGTCTCTAATACTGTTTAACTGGTCACCCTCCCCCCATATACCCTGTATACTAGATCTTGACGAGATGGGTGATGAGGTTTGATCCCTGCAGACAGGTAGGTGCCTGATGATGACTGTTAGAGAAGTAAAAACAAAAATGTCTCCCAACCTGGTAATCCTTTCCACAATGGTAGTAGAGAGAGAAAACCACTTTTATTACTGAATAAGCATTAAAGCAAAGTACTAGTGCATCACAGGCAATCCACTAGGAAACTGCAAAGACAGAAAAAACCTAACTCCCCTACTTATCCAAACAGATACAACCCACTGCGTATGTATATTCAAGATAAACAATACCTAGTCATCAAGTAAGAGGAGTTGACAGTACCATTTGTCACACAGAGTCCTAATTTTACCTGGTAATTAGGATGACTATCTGTGTTTGCTTATTGGTTTTAGCCACAGGAAACACAAACTTCTCATCTTTGTAATAGGAGGTAGTTTTTTAAGTTGGAGCACAGCATCCACTAAGATGAGACTCCTATCCTGGCACAAGAACTGATAAATGAGCTAACTCCCTTATGTCTGCAGTTTGAGGAGAAAGCAGGTTCTAGAGAAAGACATTTCTGAGTCCTAAAACTGGAAGAAAAAAAAGACCAGCTGAAAAAAGCCCTCTCTAGTCTTCAAAGACATGCATTTTAAAAGAGATGAGACAGTTCCTACAAGTTTTCTAAGGTAAATCATCTGAGGGAGAGGAAGGAAATCTCATTCCCTATTTTCAACAGGGAGAAGTAAATCTCTTGTTTTTTACGTGTGTATTTGTCAAATAAAATAATTTGTATGTGACATACCTAGAAACACAAATAGTGTGACTGTGTTTTGCTACCACACCATAACACAGCCTGTAAACAAACGTTTCAGGTATTGGATATGACCTGCCTATATATATCTGGTGACACAGCGTAACAAGTGTGGCACACTGTTATCCTGTCATATGTGAAGGATGCAGGATTTACAAGACAGGTCAGACTTCATCTAGCCCATTCAGGGAATGGTGGTCAAGTTTAGTTCCCCAGGAGGGAGGAGGAATATTCTTAGGGATTAGCAGTCATTGGTTTGCTTTTTACCTAGAGTGTTGAGGAGAACCAAATTCACCAGCTGGAGGGAGTGAGAGGAAGAACCATGGGGACAGGGACTGGGGAAGGTTACAGTAGACATTCTTAGTCCTTAGCATCTCTTCCAATGTCCACAACAGTGACAGCTGAGTAATGGGGCACTGATTGGAGAAGACGCCCTGAGGTGATGTTAGTAGGAAGACCAACAGCCTTGGGATGACTCACATGTGGCAGCAAGGGCCAGTCATGTGTTTGGGGTGACACCTGGGGAAGGTGCTGCATGCCTGCGGGGGAGGGGAGCCATGTCAGAGGGAAAGCCATGTAAAGACAGAGGAAGAGGACAGCTATTTACAAGCCTCTGAAGAAATCACTGTTAACCTCTTGATCCCAGACTTCTACCCTCTGGAATTGTGAGGAAATAATTTTCTGTTGTTTAAAGCACCCAGACTATGGTGCCATGTTTTGTCAACCTTAGCAAATTATCACAGGGACCATCAGCATCCGGGAGAGGATCTGCAGGGCAACAGGGAAGAGGTTGAGAAGGCTCCTAAGAGGAGCCCGAGGGAATAAGGAGAGGTTTCTTGGGGTGGAACCAGGCCAGAGGGAAGGGGGGACACAGTGGGTGAGCCTGTGATTGATTTTTGCATCCCCACCTCTGCCGGGGTCACAGTAAGAGATACCTCCTCCAGTCCCACACATCCTCAGTTTCCCCCAGTGCAAAACAAGGCTAATGATGGAGCTGCCTTGGGGCTCTGGGAGGATGCATAGGGCCGGGTGCATAGTAAGGCCCCTAAGGAGGTAGTTGTTGGAGTCCTGATACCCTGGAGAGTGGTGGCAGTGCCCTTGGGGAGGCTGAAACAACAGGAGAGAGTTCCAGGGGCTGAGGGGCCCCGGCCCATCAGGGGGCTCTTCCCAGAGTAGCTCTGATCTCTACTTGGGGTCCTACCTGGCAGCTGCACCTGTGTCTTCAGCCAGCAGGGAACTGCCCAGGGCACCTGTATACATAGGAGGCACCCTGAGATACTTCTGCCACAGGGGTTCAGGTCTCTGCTCTGCCTCTTCCCAGCAGCAGGACTGTCCCCTGGTTCTGGACACTCAGTTTCCCTGCCTGTGGAATGGGTATGCTACAAAAGAAAAACAGACTCACAGACATAGAGAATAGACATATGGTTGCCAAGGCGGAGGGCGGGTAGTAGAAGGAAGGATTGGGGGTATGGGATTAGCAGAGGCAAACTATTATAAAAAGGATGGATAAACAAGGTCCTATATAGCACAGGGAACTACACTCAATATCCTGTGACAAACCACAATAGAAAGGAATATGAATAAGATTATACATATATATATATATATATATATATATATATATATAAAACTGAGTCACTTTGCTGCACAGAAGAAATTGACACAACATTGTATTTTTTTTTTTTAGTGGTACGCAGGCCTCTCACTGTTGTGGCCTCTCCCGTTGCGGAGCACAGGCTCCGGACGCACAGGCCCAGCGGCCATGGTTCACGGGCCCAGCTGCTCTGTGGCATGTGGGATCCTCCTGGACCGGGGCATGAACCCATGTCTCCTGCATCGGCAGGCGGACTCTCAACCACTGCGCCACCAGGGAAGCCCCCACAACATTGTAAATCAACTATATTTCAATAAAATTAAAAACACCCAAAAAACAAACAGGAAGCAAAATGCTGGAGGCTGCTCAAAACAGGAAACAAAATCCTAGAGGACAGAAGCCGGCAACAGAGACCACCCAAATAAACTAGAACTTCTACCAACATGGGTGGCTTAGGTACAGGAGGACTCACCACCACGATCTGGGATCACCAAGGAGATGATAAAGCATAACAGGCTCTTGCAGGCACCTTAACTGAATCCAAGGCAGTGTTAGATAAGAGTTGGTGAGGGCTTTTGCAGGTTGCTCTGTATCCCACTTCTGACACCATGTAATGCCAACCAAAAAACAATGTAGGAGGCTGCAAATAAGAAGAGTTTAGGGACTTCCCTGGTGGTGCAGTGGTTAAGAATCCACCTTCCAATGCAGGGGACATGGGTTCAAGCCCTGGTCCGGGAAGATCCCACATGCCGCGGAGCAAGTAAGTCCATGCGCCACAACTACTGAGCCTGCGCTCTAGAGCTTGCAAGCCACAGCTACTGAAGTCCGTGTATAGCCCATGCTCTGCAACAAGACAAGCTACTACGAGAAGCCCACACACCGCAGTGGAGAATAGCCCCCATTCGTCACACCCAGAGAAAGCCCACGCGCAGCAACGAAAACCCAACATGGCCCAAAATACCCAAACCAAACAAACAAAAAAAAACCGTTATAAAAAAAGAAGAGTTTATTTGGAGTCTGCAATTCAGGAGACACAGATTCAGGTAACCCCAAAAGATGTTGCAGGAGAAGAGAGTAAGGGGCTTACAAAGACAAAAGGCTCTGAGTTTGTTAAAGCTGCCTCTTGAGAATTGTGATTGAGTCTGATGCAATTTAGGAACTATTTGTCCTTAAGCAATCAGGAGTTATTTTAGGGTTTGGGTCTGATAAGTAGACAGGCTGTCATGAGTTATTTTAGGATGAAGGTTTGATAAGAATCTTGACTTTCTGGCAGATGTTCTGGATGGCCTCATTAGGACAATAAGTAGTCAAAAGATCAGATTCCATCTAGGCTGAGAGGTGCATAAGTCATACTTCCTTAATAGATTCCCAGCTCCATTTTAGACAGCCCTGAGCAACATCGACTCCATTTTTATTGTCCTTTCACAACAGTCACCCCAATTGCCAGATAAATTTAGAAGAACCATGTGTGACAAATGGTACTGTCAGATTCTCTTGACTATTTTTTTCTTTGTTTTCTGGGCCTATTTCTTACTTTTAGAGTAGACCTACTTTGATGGTTTTAAGATAAGGAATCAAATGGAAGTTTAAGAATCTGAGAGAGACCTGCTAAAAGATTATTCTGTTGCCTCTTTGCTCTGACCAAACCATATTTAAAATTAATCAAATATTATCCATACAGTTTCAGTTCTGGGCAGCCATGAAAGTAGGCTGCTCAGTTCCTCCTTTACGATGTATCCTGCTCTGAGGAGTGTAGCTGGCCAACAGCCCCCAGCTGTGCTGCCTTGGGAGCCACGACAGCGTTCTAAAAGCCATTCTCAGCAAGCTGTTCTCAGCCAGTGACTGAGCATGGCACAGGTACTAGAGCTAGGCGACTAGTTATTATTGTCAAAACATGTATGTAATGAGTTGTATCTGCTTAGCTAGGTGCAGTTTTTTTTCAGCCTTTGCAATTTCTTAGCATATGACCTGTGATACACATCAAACTCTGGTTTAATGCTTACTCAATAATAACAGTGTTTTCTGTCACTACCACCTTTGAGGAGAGGATTTCTGAGTCCAGAAATTTTATTTTTATTTACCCAATAGTCACCATCACACACTTTGCTGGGACCAAACTTCAATCACCTACCTCATTAATATCTACTGCACAGGATTATGGGGAAAGGGTGATCAGTTAAACAGTATCAGAGATTCAATAAACCACATCTATAATCTGCCCAATTCTGATCAACAAATAAGAATAAAAATGGCAAGTGAGACTTAAAGGTTAAGAGACTTAGTGTGACACAGCTACCAAAAACCCTAAGAATACATTTTGGATCCTGACCGTAATTAATCTGCCTTAAATACATTGAGACAGTTGAGAAAACTGAGCATACTTCCAAATTCTTAAGTGTTTTCATTTTATGTGATAGTTATTAGAGTTATGAAGGAGCACTCAATTTCTAAAAATGCATCCTGAAGAGGTTATGCATTATATGTTATGTCTGGGATTAAAAGTAGAATAATCCACTAGCATAAATGAAGATGAATGAAACAATGGCCAAGAAATGATAAGTAATGGTGGCAGATTGGAAAGGGGTTCATCCAGCTTCCTAATACAATCTTTTCCATTTTTGTGTATATTAGAAATAACAAATGTTATGTCACTGTATCAGTAATTTTATATGTGGAGAAGGCTAAGTTAAAATAGGGAGCAGAAAAATTTTGGTTTCAGTTGTAAGCATGTGTCAAACCATTAAAATGTACATTTAAAATATGTGCAGTTTACTTTATGTAATTTTACCACAATTGAACTGTTTAAAAATACATAAAAGCTTCTAACTTCTTAGTCATTTCACTACATTTTTCTTCTGTTTTTGAAGCTTGTGGCTACTGTATCACTACAGTGGAAATAGAATATATTGGTGTGCTACTGTCAACTTTCAAACTCCATGTTCAGTGATATCACATCAGAAGTTTTAAATTGACGAAAGTGGGAATATTCACACTGGGGAAACTGCAAACAATACAAATCTTGGCTTGATTATGGAGAATATGTTAGTAATGCTGATTAAACTTTTAAAAGTATATGCTGTATGTGGCCACTGCACTGTGTATAGCAGAAAAAAATTTAGGAAATAGTATTTCAGAATTCAAAAATAATTATTTCTGGGGCTTCCCTGGTGGCGCAGTGGTTGAGGGTCCACCTGCCGATGCAGGGGACACGAGTTCGTGCCCCAGTCTGGGAGGATCCCACATGCCGTGGAGCGGCTGGGCCCGTGAGCCATGGCCGCTGAGC
The DNA here is from genome assembly GCF_026419965.1 of Kogia breviceps. Classification (NCBI taxonomy): domain Eukaryota; kingdom Metazoa; phylum Chordata; class Mammalia; order Artiodactyla; family Physeteridae; genus Kogia; species Kogia breviceps. The sequence goes on from NC_081327.1 coordinate 581,686, forward strand.
CTGCGCATCCGGAGCCTGTGCTCTGCGACGGGAGAGGTCACAACAGTGAGAGGCCCGTGTGATGCAAAAAATAAAAATAAAATTAAAAAAAATAATAATTATTATTATTTCTTATGGCTAGGAGTCACATCACTAAAGAATGAAGTTTCTGGATCGAGCGAGAAGATGGCGGAAGAGTAAGACGCGGGGATCACTCTTCCTCCTCACAGATACATCAGAAATACATCTACACGTGGAACTTCTCCTATAGAACACCCACCGAACGCTGGCAGAAGACCTCAGACCTCAGACCTCAGGCAAGAAACCCCCCCACGTACCTTGTTAGGGCAAAAGAAAAAAGAATAAACAGAGACAAAAGAATAGGGACGGGACCTGCACCAGTGGGAGGGAGCCGAGAGGGAGGAAAGGTTCCCACACACTAGAAGCCCCTTCGCGGGCGGAGACTGCGGGTGGCGGAGGGGGAAGCTTCAGAGCCGCGGAGGAGAGCGCAGCCAACAGGGTGCGGAGGGCAAAGCGGAGAGATTCCCGCACGGAGGGTCGGTGCCGATCAGCACTCACCAGCCCGAGAGGCTTGTCTGCTCATCCGCCGCGGCGGGCGGGGCTGGGAACTGAGCCTCGGGCGGATCCCAGGGAAAGGTCTGGAGTTGGCAGAGCGAAAACAGCCTGAAGGGGTTAGCGCACCACGGCTGGCCGGGAGGGAGTTCGGGAGAAGTCTGGAGCTGCCGAAGAGGCAAGAGACCTTTTCTTCCCTCTTTACCTCCTGCTGCGCGAGGAGAGGGGTTTAAGCGCGCCGCTTAAAGGAGCTCCAGAAACGGGCGCGGAGCTGCCGAAGAGACATGAGACTTTTTCTTGCCTCTTCGCTTCCTGGGGCGCGAGGAAAGGGAATTAAGGGCACCACATAAAGGAGCTCCAGAAACGGGCGCGAGCCGCGGCTGTCGGCACGGACAACAGAGACGGCTGTGGGGCGCTACGGCTGCTGCTGCCGCCACCAAGAGGCCTGTGTGCGAGCGCAGGTCACTCTCCACACCGCCCCTCTCGGGAGCCTGTGCAGCCCGCCAGTGCCGGGGTCCCGGGATCCTGGGACTGCTTCCCCGGGAAAACGCGCGGCGCGCCTCGGGCCGGTGCAGCGTCACGCCGGCCTCTGCCGCCGCGGACTCGCCCCACATCCGTGCCCCCCCACCCACCGCCTGAGTGAGCCAGAGACCACGAATCAGCTGAATCAGCTGCTCCGTTAACGCTGCTCCTTTGACCCCGCCCTCTCTGAGCGAAGGGCAGACGCCCTCGGACGACCTGCGCGCAGAGGCGGGGCCAGGTCCAGGGCTGAGCCCCAGGAGCTGTGCGAACAAAGAGAGGGGGTGGTCCCTCCCAGCAGCCTCAGAAACAGCGGGTTAAAGCTCCACAGTCAGCTTGAAGTGCCCTGCATCTGTGGAAAACCTGAATAGACAGCGAAATATCCCAGGTTGAGGAAGTAGACTTTGGGAGCAAGATATACTATTATTTTCCCCTTTTTTCTTTTTGTGAGTGTGTATCTGGGTGCTGCTGTGTGAGATTTTGTCTGTTTTGTTTTCACCATTTGTCCTGGGGTTAGACCGACCTTTTTTTTTTTTTTTTTTTGGTCTTTTTTTTTTCTTTAATAGAAATTTTTCTTCTTAATAATTATTTTGTTATTTTAATAACTGTATTTTACCCTGCTTTATTTTGTCTTCTCCCCTTTCTTTCTTCCTTTCTTCCCTCCTTTCTTTCCTATTTCCCTCCTTCCTTCCTTCCTTTATTCCCTCCTTCCTTCCTCCCTTCCTTTCTTCCTCCCTCCCTTCCTTTCTTTATTCTCTCCTTCCTTCCTCCCTTCCTTTATTCCTCCCTCCCTTCCTTTCTTCCTCCCTCTCTTCCTTTCTTCCTCCCTCTCTTCCTTTCTTTATTCCCTCCTTCCTCCCTCTCTTCCTTTCTTCCTCCCTCCCTCCCTTTCTTTATTCCCTCCTTCCTTCTTCCCTTCCTTTCTTCCTCCCTCCCTTCCTTTCTTTATTTCCTCCTTCCTTCCTCCCTTCCTTTCTTCCTCCCTCCCTTCCTTCCTCCCTTCCTTTCTTCCTCCCTCCCTTCCTTTTATTCCCTCCTTCCTTCCTCCCTCCCTTCCTTTCTTTATTCCCTCCTTCCTTCTTCCCTTCCTTTCTTCCTCCCTCCCTTCCTTTCTTTATTCCCTCCTTCCTTCCTCCCTTCCTTTCTTCCTCCCTCCCTTCCTTTCTTTATTTCCTCCTTCCTTCCTCCCTTCCTTTCTTCCTCCCTCCCTTCCTTTATTCCCTCCTTCCTTCCTCCCTCCCTTCCTTTCTTTATTCCCTCCTTCCTTCTTCCCTTCCTTTCTTCCTCCCTCCCTTCCTTTCTTTATTCCCTCCTTCCTTCCTCCCTTCCTTTCTTTATTTCCTCCTTGCTTCCTCCCTTCCTTTCTTCCTCCCTCCCTTCCTTTTATTCCCTCCTTCCTTCCTCCCTTCCTTTCTTCCTCCCTCCCTTCCTTTCTTTATTCCTTCCTTCCTTCCTCCCTTCCTTTCTTCCTCCCTCCCTTCCTTTCTTCCTTCCTTCCCTCCCTTCCTCCTTTCTTCCTTCCTTTCTTGACTTTCTACTTTTTTCTCCCTTTTGTTTTGAGCCGTGTGGATTAAAGGCTCTTGGCACTGCAGCCAGGTGTCAAGGCTGTGTCTCTGAGGTGGGAGAACTAACCTCAGGACACTGGTCCACAAGAGACCTCTCAGCTCCACGTAATATCAAACGGCGAAAATCTCCCAGAGATCTCCATCTCAACACCAAGACCCAGATTCACTCAAGGACCAGCAACGAACAGTGCTGGACACCCTATACCCAACAAAGAGCGAGACAGGTCTACAGCCCCATCCATTAGCAGAGAGGCTGCCTAGAATCACAGTAAGGCTACCGACATCCCCATACACGCCCCCAGACGTGGACCTACCCACCAGGGAGACGGGATCCAGCCTCATCCACCAGAACAGGGGAACTGGTCCCCCCAACCAGGAAACCTGCTCAACCCACTGAACCAACCTCAGCCACTGGGGACAGCCACCAAAAATAGATAGAAATACGAACCTGCAGTCTGCAAAAGGGAGACCCCAAACACAGTAAGATAAGCAAAATGAGAAGACAGAAAAACACACAGCAGATGAAGGAACAAGATAAAAACACACCAGACCTAACAGATGAAGAGGTAATAGCCAATCTACCTGAAAGAGAATTTAGAATAATGATGGTGAAGATGATGCAAAATCTTGGAAATAGAATAGACAAATTGCAAGAAACAGTTAACAAGGACCTAGAAGAAATAAAGAGGAAGCAAGTAACGATGAGCAACACAATAAATGAAATGAAAAATACTCTAGACGGGATCAGTAGCAGAATAACTGAGGCAGAAGGACGGATAAGTGACCTGGAAGATAAAATACTGGAAATAACTACTGCAGAGCAGAAGAAAGAAAAAAGAATGAAAAGAACTGAGGACAGTCTCAGAGATCTCTGGGACAACATTAAACGCACCAACATTCGAATCATAGGGGTCCCAGAAGAGGAAGAGAAAAAGAAAGGGACTGAGAAAATATTTGAAGAGATTATAGTTGAAAACTTCCCTAATATAGGAAAGGAAATAGTCAACCAAGTCCAGGAAGCACAGAGAGTCCCATACAGGATAAACCCAAGGATAAACACGCCGAGACACATAATAATCAAACTGTCAAAAATTAAATACAAAGAAAACATATTAAAAGCAGCAAGGGAAAAACAACAAATAACACACAAGGGAATCCCCATAAGGCTAACATCTGATCTTTCAGCAGAAACTCTACAAGCCAGAAGGGAGTGGCAGGACATATTTAAAGTGATGAAGGAAAAAAACCTACAACCAAGACTACTCTACCCAGCAAGGATCTCATTCAGATTTGATGGAGAAATTAAAACCTTTACAGACAAGCAAAAGCTGAGAGAGTACAGCACCACCAAACCAGCTTTACAACAAATGCTAAAGGAACTTCTCTGAGCAAGAAACATAAGAGAAGGAAAAGACCTACAAGAACAACCTGAAACAATTAAGTAAATGGTAATAGGAACGCACATATCAATAATTACCTTAAATGTAAATGGATTAAATGCTCCCACCAAAAGACACAGACTGGCTGAATGGATACAAAAACAGGACCCATATATATGCTGTCTACAAGAGACCCACTTCAGACCTAGGGACACTTACAGGCTGAAAGTGAGGGGATGGAAAAAGATATTCCATGCAAATGGAAATCAGAAGAAAGCTGGAGTAGCAATTCTCATATCAGACAAAATAGACTTTAAAATAAAAACTATTACAAGAGACAAAGAAGGACACTATATAATGATCAAGGGATCAATCCATGAAGAAGATATAACAATTGTAAATATTTATGCACCCAACATAGGCGCACCTCAATACATAAGGCAAATACTAACAGCCATAAAAGGGGAAATCGACAGTAACACAATCATAGTAGGGGACTTTAACACCCCCCGTCATCAATGGACAGATCATCCAAAATGAAAATAAATAAGGAAACACAAGCTTTAAATGATACATTATACAAGATGGATTTACTTGATATTTATAGGACATTCCATCCAAAAACAACAGAATACACATTTTTCTCAAGTGCCCATGGAATATTCTCCAGGATAGATCATATCTTGGGTCACAAATCTAGCCTGGGCAAATTTAAGAAAATTGAAATCGTATCAAGTATCTTTTCTGATCACAACGCTATGAGACTAGATATCAATTACAGGAAAAGATCTATAAAAAATACAAACACATGGAGGCTAAACAATACACTACTTAATAACGAAGTGATCACTGAAGAAATCAAAGAGGAAATCAAAAAGTACTTAGAAACAAATGACAATGGAGACACGACGACCCAAAACCTATGGGATACAGCAAAAGCAGTTCTAAGAGGGAAGTTTATAGCAATACAATCATACCTTAAGAAACAGGAAGCATCTCGAATAAACAACTTAACTTTGCACCTAAAGCAATTAGAGAAGGAAGAACAAAAAACCCCCAAATTTAGCAGAAGGAAAGAAATCATAAAGATCAGATCAGAAATTAATGAAAAAGAAATGAAGGAAACAATAGCAAAGATCAATAAAAGTAAAAGCTGGTTCTTTGAGAAGATAAATAAAATTGATAAACCATTAGCCAGACTCATCAAGAAAAAAAGGGAGAAGACTCAAATCAATAGAATTAGAAATGAAAAAGGAGATGTAACAACTGACTCTGCAGAAATACAAAAGATTATTAGAGATTACTACAAGCAACTCTATGGCAATAAAATGGACAACCTGGAAGAAATGGACAAATTCTTAGAAATGCACAACCTGCCAAGACTGAACCAGGAAGAAATAGAAAACATGAACAGACCAATCACAAGCACTGAAATTGAAACTGTGATTAAAAATCTTCCAACAAACAAAAGCCCAGGACCAGATGGCTTCACAGGCGAATTCTATCAAACATTTAGAGAAGAGCTAACACCTATCCTTCTCAAACTCTTCCAAAAGATAGCAGAGGTAGGAACACTCCCAAACTCATTCTACGAGGCCACCATCACCCTGATACCCAAACCAGACAAAGACGTCACAAAGAAAGAAAACTATAGGCCAATATCACTGATGAACATAGATGCAAAAATCCTCAACAAAATACTAGCAAACAGAATCCAACAGCACATTAAAAGGATCATACACCATGATCAAGTGGGGTTTATTCCAGGAATGCAAGGATTCTTCAATATACGCAAATCAATCAACGTGATACACCATATCAACAAACTGAAGGAGAAAAACCATATGATCATCTCAATAGATGCAGAGAAAGCTTTTGACAAAATTCAACACCCATTTATGATAAAAACCCTGCAGAAAGTAGGCATAGAGGGAACTTTCCTCAATATAATAAAGGCAATATATGACAAACCCACAGCCAGCATTGTTCTCAATGGTGAAAAACTGAAACCATTTCCACTAAGATCAGGAACAAGACAAGGTTGCCCACTCTCACCACTCTTATTCAACCTAGTTTTGGAAGTTCTAGCCACAGCAATTAGAGAAAATAAAGAAATAAAAGGAATCCAAATAGGAAAAGAAGAAGTAAAGCTGTCACTGTTTGCAGATGACATGATACTATACATAGAGAATACTAAGGATGCTACCAGAAAACTACTAGAACTAATCAATGAATTTGGTAAAGTAGCAGGATACAAAGTTAATGCACAGAAATCTCTGGCATTCTTATACACTAATGATGAAAAATCTGAGAATGAAATTAAGAAAGCACTCCCATTTACCATTGCAACAAAAAGAATAAAATATCTAGGAATAAACCTACCTAAGGAGACAAAAGACTTGTATGCAGAAAACTGTAAGACACTGATGAAAGAAATTAAAGATGATACAAATAGGTGGAGAAATATACCATGTTCTTGGATTGGAAGAATCAACATAGTGAAAATGACTGTATTACCCAAAGCAATATACAGATTCAATGCAATCCCTATCAAATTACCACTGGCATTTTTTACAGAACTAGAACAAAAAATTTCACAATTTGTATGGAAACACAAAAGACCCCGAATAGCCAAAGCAATCTTGAGAACGAAAAATGGAGCTGGAGGAATCAGGCTCCCTGACTTCAGACTATACTACAAGGCTACAGTAATCAAGACAATATGGTACTGGCACAAAAACAGAAATATAGATCAATGGAACAGGATAGAGAGCCCAGAGATAAACCCACACACATATGGTCACCTTATCTTTTATAAAGGAGGGAAGGATATACAGTGGAGAAAAGACAGCCTCTTCAATAAGTGGTGCTGGGAAAACTGGACAGCTACATGTAAAAGTATGAAATTAGAACAATCCCTAACACCACACACAAAAATAAACTCAAAATGGGTTAAAGACCTAAGTGTAAGGCCAGACACTATCAAACTCTTAGAGGAAAACATAGGCAGAACACTATACGACATAAATCACAGCAAGATCCTTTTTGACCCATCTCCTAGAGAAATGGAAATAAAAACACAAATAAACAAATGGGACCTAATGAAACTTAAAAGCTTTTGCATAGCAAAGGATACCATAAACAAGACCAAAAGACAACCCTCAGAATGGGAGAAAATATTTGCAAATGAAGCAACTGACAAAGGATTAATTTCCAAAATTTATAAGCAACTCATGCAGCTCAATAACAAAAAAACAAACAACCCAATCCAAAAATGGGCAGAAGAACTAAATAGACATTTCTCCAAAGAAGATATACAGATAGCCAACAAACACATGAAAGAATGCTCAACCTCATTAATCATTAGAGAAATGCAAATCAAAACTACAATGAGATATCATCTCACACCGGTCAGACTGGCCATCATCAAAAACTCTGGAAACAATAAATGCTGGAGAGGGTGTGGAGAAAAGGGAACCCTCTTGCACTGCTGGTGGGAATGTAAATTGATACAGCCGCTATGGAGAACAGTATGGAGGTTCCTTAAAAAACTACAAATAGAACTACCATACGACCCAGCAATCCCACTATTGGGCATATACCCTGAGAAAACCATAATTCAGAAAGACTCATGTACCAAAATGTTCACTGCAGCTCTATTTACAATAGCCAGGACATGGAAGCAACCTAAGTGTCCATCAACAGATGAATGGATAAAGAAGATGTGGCACATATATACAATGGAATATTACTCAGCCATAAAAAGAAATGAAACTGAGTTATTTATAATGAGGTGGATGGACCTGGAGTCTGTCATACAGAGTGAAGTAAGTCAGAAGGAGAAAAACAAATACCGTATGCTAACACATATATATGGACTCTAAGGGAAAAAAATGTCATGAAGAGATTAGTGGTAGGATGGGAATAAATCACAGACTTACTCGAGCATGGACTTGAGGATATGGGGAGGGGGAAGGGTGGGCTGTGACGAAGTGAGAGAGTGGCAGGGACATATATACACTATCAAATGTAAATTAGATAGCTAGTGGGAAGCTGCTGCATAGCACAGGGAGATCACCTCTGTGCTTTGTGACCACCTAGAGGGGTGGGATAGGGAGGGTGGGAGAGAGGGTGATGCAAGAGGGAAGAGATATGGGAACATATGTATATGTATAACTGATTCAGTTTGTTGTAAAGGAAAAACTAACACACTATTGTAAAACAATTATACTCCAATAAAGATGTTAAAAAAAAAAAAAAAAGAAATACAGTAAGGCATAGACACATATCATAGCTTCTAACATAACAATGAAAAGAATAATGATACAATTCAACAATACAAAAGATAATCCATTAGAAAATGAACAATGCACTTCAGTGGACATTTCTCCAAAGAAGACATACAAATAATCAGTGATCACATGAAAAGATGCTGAACATCACGAATCATTGTGGAAATATAAATCAAAACCATAATTATATACCACTTCATACACATTAGAATGGCTATTATCAAAAAAGCAGAACTAACAAGTGTTGATGAGGATGTGAAGAAATTGGAATCTTGTATATTGTCGGTAGGAATGTAAGATGGTGCAGATGCTGTGAAAAATGGTATGGTCGTTCCTCTAGAAATTAAACATAATTGTGTTATGTAACATATCTGTTCCATATCTGGGTATACATTCAAAAGAATTGAAAGCAGAGACTTACAGATATTTGTACACTCATGTTCATAATAGCATTATTAACAATAGTCAAAAGGTGGCTGCAACTCGTGTCCATTGATGGATGAATGGATAAACAAAATGTGATGTATACATACAATGAAATATTATTCATCCTTTAAAAGGAAGGGAATTCTTATAAGTACTACAACATGGATGAACCTTGATGACATTATATTGATACGAAGTGAGATAAGCCAGTCACATATGTGAAGTACCTAAGGTAGTCAAATTTATAGAGATAAAAAGTTGAATGGTGGTTGTCAGGAACTGGGTGGAAGAGGGAATGAGGAATTATTGTTTAATGAGTATGAAATTTCATTTTGGGAAGATAAAAATGTTCTGGAAATGGATGTTTGTAATGGTTGTACAACATTGTGAATATAATTAATGCCTCTGAAATGTACACTTAAAAATGGTAAATTTTATGTCATGTATATTTTACCACAATAAAAAAGAACCTTAACAACAATTAAAAAAAAAAAAAAAAAATCTTCCAACAAACAAAAGCCCAGGACCAGATGGCTTCACAGGCGAATTCTATCAAACATTTAGAGAAGAGCTAACACCTATCCTTCTCAAACTCTTCCAAAAGATAGCAGAGGTAGGAACACTCCCAAACTCATTCTACGAGGCCACCATCACCCTGATACCCAAACCAGACAAAGACGTCACAAAGAAAGAAAACTATAGGCCAATATCACTGATGAACATAGATGCAAAAATCCTCAACAAAATACTAGCAAACAGAATCCAACAGCACATTAAAAGGATCATACACCATGATCAAGTGGGGTTTATTCCAGGAATGCAAGGATTCTTCAATATACGCAAATCAATCAACGTGATACACCATATCAACAAACTGAAGGAGAAAAACCATATGATCATCTCAATAGATGCAGAGAAAGCTTTTGACAAAATTCAACACCCATTTATGATAAAAACCCTGCAGAAAGTAGGCATAGAGGGAACTTTCCTCAATATAATAAAGGCAATATATGACAAACCCACAGCCAGCATTGTTCTCAATGGTGAAAAACTGAAACCATTTCCACTAAGATCAGGAACAAGACAAGGTTGCCCACTCTCACCACTCTTATTCAACCTAGTTTTGGAAGTTCTAGCCACAGCAATTAGAGAAAATAAAGAAATAAAAGGAATCCAAATAGGAAAAGAAGAAGTAAAGCTGTCACTGTTTGCAGATGACATGATACTATACATAGAGAATACTAAGGATGCTACCAGAAAACTACTAGAACTAATCAATGAATTTGGTAAAGTAGCAGGATACAAAGTTAATGCACAGAAATCTCTGGCATTCTTATACACTAATGATGAAAAATCTGAGAATGAAATTAAGAAAGCACTCCCATTTACCATTGCAACAAAAAGAATAAAATATCTAGGAATAAACCTACCTAAGGAGACAAAAGACTTGTATGCAGAAAACTGTAAGACACTGATGAAAGAAATTAAAGATGATACAAATAGGTGGAGAAATATACCATGTTCTTGGATTGGAAGAATCAACATAGTGAAAATGACTGTATTACCCAAAGCAATATACAGATTCAATGCAATCCCTATCAAATTACCACTGGCATTTTTTACAGAACTAGAACAAAAAATTTCACAATTTGTATGGAAACACAAAAGACCCCGAATAGCCAAAGCAATCTTGAGAACGAAAAATGGAGCTGGAGGAATCAGGCTCCCTGACTTCAGACTATACTACAAGGCTACAGTAATCAAGACAATATGGTACTGGCACAAAAACAGAAATATAGATCAATGGAACAGGATAGAGAGCCCAGAGATAAACCCACACACATATGATCACCTTATCTTTTATAAAGGAGGGAAGGATATACAGTGGAGAAAAGACAGCCTCTTCAATAAGTGGTGCTGGGAAAACTGGACAGCTACATGTAAAAGTATGAAATTAGAACAATCCCTAACACCACACACAAAAATAAACTCAAAATGGGTTAAAGACCTAAGTGTAAGGCCAGACACTATCAAACTCTTAGAGGAAAACATAGGCAGAACACTCTATGACATCAATCACAGCAAGATCCTTTTTGACCCATCTCCTAGAGAAATGGAAATAAAAACAAAAATAAACAAATGGGATCTAATGAAACTTAAAAGCTTTTGCACAGCAAAGGATACCATAAACAAGACCAAAAGACAACCCTCAGAATGGGAGAAAATATTTGCAAATGAAGCAACTGACAAAGGATTAATATCCAAAATTTATAAGCAACTCATGCAGCTCAATAACAAAAAAACAAACAACCCAATCCAAAAATGGGCAGAAGAACTAAATAGACATTTCTCCAAAGAAGATATACAGATAGCCAACAAACACATGAAAGAATGCTCAACCTCATTAATCATTAGAGAAATGCAAATCAAAACTACAATGAGATATCATCTCACACCGGCCAGATTGGCCATCATCAAAAACTCTAGAAACAATAAATGCTGGAGAGGGTGTGGAGAAAAGGGAACCCTCTTGCACTGCTGGTGGGAATGTAAAATGATACAGCCACTATGGAGAACAGTATGGAGGTTCCTTAAAAAACTACAAATAGAGCTATCATATGACCCAGCAATCCCACTACTGGGCATATACCCTGAGAAAACCATAATTCAAAAAGAGTCATGTACCAAAATGTTTATTGCAGCTCTATTTATGATAGCCAGGACATGGAAGCAACCTAAGTGTCCATCAACAGATGAATGGATAAGGAAGATGTGGCACATATATACAATGGAATATTACTCAGCCATAAAAAGAAATGAAACTGAGTTATTTGTAATGAGGTGGATAGACCTGGAATCTGTCATACAGAGTGAAGTAAGTCAGAAGGAGAAAAACAAATACCGTATGCTAACACATATATATGGAATCTTAAAAAAAAAAAAAAAATGTCATGAAGAGATTAGTGGTAGGATGGGAATAAAACACAGACCTACTAGAGCATGGACTTGAGGATATGGGGAGGGGGAAGGGTAAGCTGTGACGATGTGAGAGAGTGGCAGGGACATATACACACTACCAAATGTAAATTAGATAGCTAGTGGGAAGCTACAGCATAGCACAGGGAGTTCACCTCTGTACTTAGTGACCACCTAGAGGGGTGGGATAGGGAGGGTGGGAGGGAGGGTGACAAAAGAGGGAAGAGTTATGGGAACATATGTATATGTATAACTGATTCACTTTGTTGTAAAAGAGAAACTAACACACTATTGTAAAACAGTTATACTCAAATAAAGATGTTAAAAAAAAAAAAAAATGAAGTTTCAAGTCTTCATTGTTTCATTACCTTATTAATGAAGAAAGAAATAGTCAAATTAATTATTTTAAAATGGACAAAAGCTATGAAAAGACATTTTACCAAAAGAGGACACATAAGTGGAAAATTTAAAAAATGAAAAAAGTGCTCCACGTCATAAAACATCTGAGAAATGCAAATAAACCACAGTGAGATACTTCTACACACTTATTCAAAGGGTCTTATTAAAAGACTTGGGACTTCCCTAGCGGTCCAGTGGTTAACAATCTGCCTTCCAATGCAGGGGACACGGGTTCGACCCCTGGTTGGGGAACTAAGATCCCACGTGCTGTGGGGTAACTAAGCCCACATGCCACAACTAGAGCGCCCACACGACACTAGAGCGCCAGTGCGCCACCACTGCTGAGCTCACGCTCTCTGAAGCCTGTGCACCACACTAGAGAGAAGCCCGCACGCTGCAACAAAGAGCCCACACACCACAACAAAAGATCCTGCATGCCACAATGAAGATCCCATGTGCCACAAACTAAGACCCGATGCAGCCAAATTAAAAAGAAAAAAAAAAAAGTATAAAAAGACTAAACATATTGGCAATGATATGGAATAACTGGAAGTCCCAAACTCTTCTGGTAGGAATACAAAAGGAAACCACCATTTCAGATCACACTATAGAGTTCTTTACAAAGTCATCCATTCATTAACCCTGTAACTCAGGCAACTGCACCCCAAAGTATTAATACAGGAAAAGTGCAACATAACCATGTATAGAATTATATTCAAAAGTCTGCAGCAATTTTACTTCGTACAGTCAAAAGGTGGAAACAACTCAAATACGGATAAACAGATGAATAAACAAATAGTGGTATATCCTCAGAACATCATACTTCTCGTAATATAAAAAGAATGAACTACTCACCGATGACTCTCAAAATAAATATGTCACATGAGGGCACCTGAGGCGAAAAGAATAAACACTTTATGACTTTAATCATATAAAATTCTAGACAGTGCAAACTTATCTATTGTAAAGAAAAATAAATCAATGATTGACTAGATGTCACAGTAACATCAATAAAGGAAACAAGGTAAATATGAAGGTAGATAGGTTTATTATGGATGTGATGGTGGTTCCATGGACTTATATAAATGTCAAAACTTATCAAATTGTATATTTTAACCATGTGCATTTTATTGTATGTATTCATACCTTATTAAAGCTTAAAAATATTATCCAAAATAAAAATCTGGATTTCTTACTCTTTTTGTAAAATCCCCTATATTGACTTCACCACTTTCTGCCTCACACCCTGGGAGGGTCATCTTGCCTCACTGGTCAAAAATATAAGTAAGCAATGAAGACTGTTCCCACCTGATTCAACAGGAATACTGTCTGGGTCACAAAGTCCACTACTTGATGAAAAGATATCCCTTCTCTCTATTCTCATTTTTCTGTTTGCACAGAAATGGCCTTGAGGAGGATAGCCCACAGAGGCTACAGAAATCCACAAAACCTTCAGATTATTTTCTCTGAAAATTATCTGCTATACAAGCTTCATAATTCAGGAGATCTGAGAATTTCTGTACATGCTCATTCTTCACAGCCACACTGTCACTGTGGATGCCCCTTTAAATGAGGCACATTCCAACCAGCTTGTAATAGTGTCCTCCTCCCACTATTAATCCAATGTTTTCTGTAACAATTATCATTCCCCCTATAATCTTACATCCAGTGATGCTACGCTACAGAATTCTGTTCTGCACATAAGGGCACATGGCTCTACTGCAGGACCTGGGAGAATATTTTCCTCACTAATGCTGAGCTCAAGGCAATATCCCCTGTGAACAAGACAACAATTTCATGTTACTCTCAGAAGCAAAGAATGTTGTCAAAACAATTGCTCCTTCCCCAGGCTGACCTCTGAACCAAGAAAATATGGCACTCAGGCCACAAATTAGTACCAGAAAGCTCTGTAGTCTTTCCTTGGAAGCCTTAGGCAATAATGCAAACAAGGCCAAAATGGAGAGAGGTATATCTGCTATCATACTGTGCCCTTAAGGCACACAAAGCGTGAGATTCCCAACAAAAGCTTATCACTCCTTTACTTTAGCAGAACCCAAGTGTTTTCAAATCATCCCCTACAGTGAAGGGAACCTCAAGATTAAATGTGGCTTATACAGTGAGACCTTTATAAATGCACAAACCAGAGCAACGGGAGGGAAGCTACTCCTGGACTGGTGACTTGATGGCTAGAAAATCCTATCACAGGAGTTATGTGAGGCCAACAATACCCCTGAATAAGGTCGTCCATTTTTGCAAGTCATGAGCAGAGTCCTTTGGGCCAAAAATGGGTCAGGTCAGGTCTTAACTCATCAAAGAAATGAGAAAGGAGTGAGTGCTCAGGCTTCTCACAATCCCTCCTGTGAGTGGGAAAAACCAAGATTTCTTTCCCTGAATACACTGGGGAGGATGAATGCTGTACACTGTGAGTACCTGCCAGGTGGGAGAGGTGAAATGGCTTTAGCCACAGAAACTGTCAATGACAGAAATCTGGCAAGGGACCTGGGCAGGTTAAAAAGTACAATGCAGCTCCCACATACCTGGGATGTTTGCAGATGTTTGGATGTATGAGGTTCAATTCACATGGTACCACAAGGAGGGATCTCAAGCGTTGACATACTGAAAAAGGAAATTGTACATCCCTGTACCTATGTTTTTTTCCTTCTGAAATCTGTGGTTCCAGAGTCAAAACCTTGGGCTAATGGCCTTATCGTATTCATTGCATTAACAAGGCCTTGATCCAGTGTAAACAGTCTAGTGTTTTAAGAGACTGGAGCTGTAGGTAAAGAATTCAGCATATTCCCCAAATTGTAAGGCTTTTTCTCACTGTGAACTCTCTGATGTGTGATGAGGTTAGAGCTTTGACTAAAGGATTTCCCACATTCACTGCACTCATAAGGCCTTTCTCCAGTGTGAACTCTCTCATGTCTAATGAGATGGGAGCTTTTGCTAAATGACTTCCCACATTCGCTGCATGTGTAACATCTTCCCTCTAGTGAGGACTCTCTGGTGCTGAACAAGTGTGTTTGCCACTGAAAGTTTCTGGGCAGTCTCCCCATTTATAATGATTTTTTCCCCTTGGAAAGGGGGTCTCACGCTCAGTTCCATTATTTGACTTCTCCCAGGTGCATGTGGCCTGTTGGTGAAGAAATCCTGAGTTGCCCAGGAAGTCCTTCCCAACATCCCCAAAGGTAAAGGGCTTCCTTGATACATAGAATTTGCAGCTGTTCACAAACAATGTTCTCCTCACATCACTTCTCAATGGTTTCTCTCCAGTGTGCTGATTTTGGTGATGGAGATTTGCTCTGAAATAGAATGGTTTCTCACACGCCCCACACGTGTAGTTTCTGCCCACAGCGTGCTACCTGGTACTCAGCCAAGTGAAAAATGTCACTCAAGATCGGGCCACACATCTCATAGAGGATGGCCTTCTGGGGAGACAGACATGCCTTAACAATTCTGACCTGTGAGCTTCCTTGATCAGAGATACTCTGCTCAGAAAGTGCCTCCTCATCCTCTTCTCCATGCCAACAACCTGAAAGCAGGTTGTTGCTCCAGCATTTGCTGGAGATGTACACGTTGACTCTGTGCAAGGAGAAATCCCCAGTACAAATCTGTGTCTCACAAATCCAAGGATGACTCCATGGGATTGCTTGCAAGACAAGGTGGTTGGGTTCAAGTTGAGGATGCGGCTGCTTAGCAGCACTGGGCCTTTAAAGATTACAGAATGGGGGAGGCCTCACAAGGTGAGGAACACAACCATGTGGAGTGACACAAAGAGAAGAGGCAGGGCCTACAGCTCATTCTGCAAACAACTTTCAGCAGGACCTTGTTTGGTGGTGACACATGAGTACTATGTAGTAGGTTGTATCCAGGCTCAGGAAAATCCAACTGCAACAGAGCAGGTGGTGTTCAAGGATTAAGAATGTGCACACTTCATGACATAAATGGTATAGGCCAATGTTGTACAGCACTGCAGACGGACCAGTGTGAAAAAGTATTGAGAGATGGAGTCCAGGGAGATGAGAATTAGCCCTATGTTGGAAATAAAAAGTGACAAGTAGTAGAGTTGAGAAGGTGGCTAACTGAAGAATGGGGAAGTACAGGCAGAAATGAGGTGTGGCCGCCACTGTGACTGGCACCAAAAGGCTAGTCAGAGGATAGCTTTCTGGCATGATTTGTATATGGCCCTGACATCACGCCCTCCCCTAGGTGCCACTTATCAGGGCCAGACTATGTATGAGTCCTTGCTGTAGTTGGAGTCCTTTCTATTCTGTGAACCTCTCCACTTCACCCCCTTGATGAGCAGCTATGCAGAACCTGGATGATTAAATTACTAAAGTAAAGACAGGACAGATAAGCAGCCAGCACTGGCCAAAAAGATAGAGCACAAGAAATAAAATTAAATCTTACAAAAAGAACTTCAGAGAAATACCTTGCAAGAATAGCCCATGGTCCATATAATAACAGTGACCAGGTCAGTAACAGCAATTTCTGGCACAAGCAAGAATGAGGAAATGTTAGCTAGGTGAAGGAAGTAGAACCTGGGGTACAAAGGTGCCTTGGATCTGGAAAATTCACCTGGCTATGGAGAGGGTAAACAAGGTAGGATTCATGCCTACAAGACTCCTGACTCTGGATCCATCCCTGCAAGGCAAGGGGTAGCAGGTGCTGGATCTGTCAAAGAGAAGAGACAGCAGCGCTCACACCTCAGCCCTACCAACCACAACACCTACTCCGGGAACTGGGGAAGAAAGCAGTGCCCAGGGTCCGGATGTGAGAAGGGGAGACTCGCCAATGGATAAAAAGAAAGGGCAGAGACTAGCTCAGGGCACAGGGGTGGGTTTGAGGGCCTTTCCCAGGGAGGTTGTAAGTGCCAAGTTCTCCAGCATCACATCATGGTACAGGCATCTCTGAGCCTCGTCAAGGAGACCCCATTCCTCCAAGGAAAAGTTCATGGCCACATCTTCAAAAGTCACACTGCCCCGTCATGATTGGGACAGATGAAATCACAAACAAGTCTCTCTCAAGAGGACCTACAATCAATTCCCCTATTTATCTATTCTATGTCTATCCTCCTCCCAATCTCCCCAGTCACAGGAGAAACTAGGCCCTGGCGCCATTGGTGCTATCGTCTCCCTATGGGCCCAATGACTACTGGGTCCAGCCGTCAGCAACACGAGACAGGTGCACAAACAGATATTTAAACTGTGGGCCTGACATAGAGGCATCCAACCCTCCTGCCAGGCAATACCCCTGGTGTGATCAAAGTCATGTAAGTCCCAATAACAGGGACCTGGGACCATCAGACATACTTCCTCTCCATGTACATATCACTCTCGAGACTGCACATCCCTCATATCTAGACATGCCCATGGCGACCACCACCTCACCATCCCACTCTATAAGCATATCCCTGACCTTCCCACACGTTGAAGTATTTTTATCACCTCTTTTTTTTAATAGAGTTTTTTTTTTAATTTTAATTTTTTATTTTTGGCTGTGTTGTATCTTTGTTGGTGCACGCAGGCTTTTCTCTGGTTGAGGCGAGCGGGGGCTACTCTTTGTTGTGGTGCACAGGCTTCTCACTGCAGTGGCTTCTCTTATTGAGCAAAGGCTCTAGGCACGCGGGCTTCACTAGTTGTGGCACAAGGGCTCAGTGGTTGTGGCTTGTGGGCTTAGTTGCTCCGTGGCATGGGGGATCTTCCCAGACCAGGGCTCGAACCCATGTCCCCGGCATTGGCAGGCAGATTCTTAACTACTGTGCCACCAGGGAAGCCCTGATCACCTCCTTTTCACTACACTGGTGAGGGTGGGATTTCTGCCTAGGGTTAGGGCACCTGACACTGGACAGATGTTATCAGCAGCATCTTATTAATCATATACACCCACAGCCTGGAACAGGAGGATACCACATTCCACACAGGGCTACATGGAGTTACACTATGGAAAACAGTGAACAACCAAGAGGTGTGGGACAAAAGCACTGTAGTATCAAGAGGGTAAGGTGCCCCTGGTTTCCATGGGAGGATGCAATTTCCTTTTCTGAATAACTCCAAAAGGCTGACAGGGAACTGAAACTCACTACAAAGGGATAAGCAGGAATTATACCTGGTCCCCTTTATTAAAAGGGTTGTTTGGTTAGGAGACCTTATCCACTGGAGCAGAGAAAGGTGGGGAACTGCTGCTCAGGCCATATGAGGTCCTGCCAGTTTCAACACATGCCAAGGAAGCATATAATACTGGGAGTTAATTTTAGGCCTTACACCACAACTGAGCTGACAGCATCCAGAGTATGCTTGGCAAATTCATAAGGGATCCAGTAATTCTCTAGACCTCCATGGCTCCCACTAGCAGTGGCAGTGCCAAAATCTTCTATAATGGCCTCCCTGACAGGCTCCATTCCTCACCTCAGACTTAGCCACACAGAATCGACTGTTCATTTCAGACACCCATGGCCCTATTCTACTTCTATGCTGTACTTGCTGTTCCCTTACCAATCACAACTTTCCTCCATCCACTTAACCCTCATTCAAAGCCTAGCCCATTGGTGGCCCACCCCAGGCCTACTGATGCTCACATATGACCACATTTTCCCCCGATCTTATCCTCCAGGCCGAATGAAACATGCCAGAGCACACCAAAGTCATCAAAAAATCCTGGAGCATCCATAGGGAAGTAAGCACCAGCTCCAGCCTGACTGTCATCTTGCCTCAATTACTTCTAAGCTTCTGCATCCATCTCATTTCCATTGGCCTCTCAGAATGTCTAGTCATCTGCCACACTATGCTGTCCCCAACACTACCTCCCTTTATGGCCACTTACCTTCCTCACTTTTGTTTGTGAAGCCCAATACCATGACCCAAGTACTCAAGCCAGATATTGAGTCCACAAACCACCCCCCCTTTCCTGGGCACCTAACAGTTTTACACTGTAACCTGAAGACTGCCCCTCCTTAATGTCACCACGCTTACTCATCATGGTCTAAAGAGTACCGACCACATTTTGGATGTCTCCATCCTGAATCCCTCCACATATTTCCACACCTATGTGTTCAGCTGCTCCTTTCACGCCTCCACTCAGTGATCTGATACACCTCAGACTTTAAACATGGCTAAAACAAAGCTCTTGTTGCCCCCAGTGACTATCACTTACTACAGTCTTTCTCATCCCAGATGATGGAGTTTGCATCCCTACAGATGCTAAGGCTGGAAACCCCGGGGTAATCTCTGACCCTGTGTTTTACTCCCTCACTGTTCACATTAGAAAAAAATCTAGTTGTCCCTTTTAAAAACATGCATCCAGAATCCAACCACTTTTCCTAAGCCACCATTATGGTCCATTAACCCTCACCTGGACTATGATAGGAGCCTCTACCCTGATTTTCCCCTCCTCCTCCCTCAACTTCAGTCTGTTCTCCACTTTACAGCCAAATGGAGCCTGTTTATAGACGCTGGTAAGAACATCTCCCTCCTCTGATCCAAATCTCCCTTCACCTCTAGAATAGACATCCATCTTTTCAGGGAACCATTTCTATACTGACTCCTGTCCCTGCTCTTTGTTCTCACCTAAAAGAAAGGAGACCTGTCGTTTCCTGAACAATCCCTGCTCAGTTTTACCTCAAAACATCTGGAAATCTTGGAACCAGTTCCTGGAAGAACCCTCCATGCCTGTTTACACTGGTTGCCAATCATGAGAATACTTCTATATAAAGCCTCACATGGATTCAGGGCTATGGGTTTGGAGTTTCTCCAGAGTTCCAGACTCAAGAATAAGAGGGATAGCATTAAGAGTCCCAGGAAACCACAATTCAGAGAACACAGGAGTGGGGTTTGTGGCCCTGAGGGACTGGGACACGCTCCACCTACCTGTGTGAACTCTACAAGAACTTCTGCAGCCATGGGAACCTGTGCAAAGAGGCAGGCCTCGGAGGAAGGGATCCATGGTGGGGTTCCATGTGCTGATCACCTCCCTGTACCCTTCCCTGACCCTGGAGCCAGGTGACCTCAGGCTGATGGTCTAATCTTAATGATCAGTGTCCTTACCCGCTGCGTGAACCTGAACAAAGATTCAACCTCCCAGTACCTCAATGTACTCATTGCCTCTCTCCTGTTTTTCCTTTGAACAGCTTTTGGGAAATTTTTAACCTTTGACGTAGATCCTGTATTTCTTTTCTTAAAACTCCCCATGGCTTCTAGAGTTCTAACATGAAGAACCCTCATCCTGCTATTCCAGGCTTCGCCTCACGTTGTTCGTTCCCTGCAGACAGAACATGGTTCCCAGGTTTCCCGAATCCTTCCGCCTCAATCCAACCTCCAAGCCTTTGCACCTGCGGTCCCTCCACCTGAAACCTCTCCCACGCGCCATCACACTGTCTGAAACAGGGCCCCACCCACGACCGCCTCACCGTCCAAGACACCGCGGCCTGGGGTGCGGGCACGTGAGCAGGCGTCCCGCACTCGGGGCTTTAGTGTCTCGTGGGGTGAGGACGGTGAGGGGCCGGAGAACGAGCGTTTACCTCAGGCGGGTCCCTCAGCGCCGCTGCACCTTCGGACTCTGTGGGCGGGGCGGGGCCGGTAGCGGCGGAAGAGGAAGCGGGACGCGGACACGGCGGTCCCTCTCCCTGGCGTGGCGCTGGGCACCCCGAGCGGCGTCGCCGAACCTCAGGCCCGCCTCTATGCCGCAGGGACAGCCCCTCTTCTCGCACCTCTTCTGTCCCGTCACCTCCGTCCCTACCCAGCGTTCCGTAGCTGAAACAGCCCAAGGCCAATTAAAATGGCCGCCTGGAGGAGGAGACAGGAAGTCCCGCCCGACCCTTTGTGCCCAAACAGAAACTCATTTTTCCTGAGCCTTTATTGGCTCAGGGACTCTGCCTTCGACGCAAATCATTCTGGGTCATGTAGTTCCCATTTCCAGGAGAAAAGGCCAAGATCCACAGCGAGGATGCGCTGGGAAATTGCGTGCAAAACATCTAAGGGACACTTTGACAATGGCTAATGAAAGCGAAGGCATCAAGCATTTTCCTTACTTTGCTGTACAGACTGCACTTTAGGGTAAACAAATAGAAAATTAGGAAAGTTTCTTCTTTATATATGCAGAATTCCTGATAAGAATTAGGTAGAATAGGGACTGGTCTACAGCGCATAAAGTAATGAATTTAATCAATGATCACCAACCAATTACTTCAGCCAAATAACTGCAAGGGACAGCTAACACAACAGATAAAAGTCCAGTGGGGGAAAAATGACATTGGATGAAAAAACCCTAATAACATTTGGACCCACTGTGTGAAGTGTCCAAGAAAACTTAATCGGTCTACCTAAGAAAGAAATGGAAAATTTTATTCAAGCCAAGTGGGATTATAATCCGGGAACACCCTCTCAGAAAGCTCCAAGAACCGTTCTGGTCGTTAAAGGTCAAAGCAGTTATATAGGTTTATAATTATATAGACAGAGGGCTGTACTTTAAATGCCGTAGATAGTTTGCACAATCTAGATCTGTAAGTACAAAGTGGTGGGTCATCGTGACACCTTACAAGATCAAGAAGGCATGTTATCTTTTAAGGAGTTTTCTTGTTGGTGCTAGGAGAATGTTGCTCTTTATGGTTGAGCAGGTATTTCTGCCAATGGGGAGGTTTGGTGGATGCACAATGCAGATATACAATGCACAGTAGAGGGGAAAGAAGAGGCCAAAGAGCGCAGAAAATTTTTTATGTTTAAATTATCCTTGACTTGCCTCAGAATACAAATTTTTATTGCATCAATCGTTAACTTTGAAAAGCAGAGACACTCAGACTTCAGAGCATCTGTTGGTGATGCAGTCATAAGTCTCAGCCCTGCCTATGGAGTACAGTGACCAGAGTGAATTTGATCAATGCCTCTGGCTCTATTTATACATTTATTGGAAGCAATGCAGAACATGTTAGGCCATCAGAGAAATGCAATTAGAAAATGTGGGAAATTATACCAAGTGACCTAGTTATGCCACCATATATATGACAAATATAACACAAGAATGTAAGACAAATCTTTGAAATAAAAGAGAACTAAGATGCATAATTAAACATAAAATGGGAGTATATTGTTTATAATTTAAAAATGATTATGAAAAAATAATTTTAGAAAAAGTAGGAAAATTGAATTTCAGTTATTGGTATTTCTGTTAGTGTGAAAATGATATTGTAATTGTCATAATGAAAGAGAATTTGTACTTTATAGACATACTGGAAAGATTTATAAGTGAGGTGATGTGTCTGGCATTTTCAATGCTGTAAATTTAGGAACATATTTATGAATTATATATAGAGAAAATGAAAAACTACATATTCATACTGAAAGTTGACCTATATATAGCTGAGAATCCTTTAAAAATCTTTGAAATATTATAGTTAACAGATTATGGGTATGCATATATGCAATAAAAATTAAAAATCAATATTAATCTAGTAAGAAGAGTTCTATTTAAAAATTTAAAGCAAATTTACTGAAATACAAACAAAAGTTTGAAAAACATTAAAACAAAGAAATGTGAAAGAATTGAAGAAAATGGAAAACTGTAGAAATTAAACCAGAAATTATAAAAACCACCTCTAAATAAAAATAGATATAAAGCAAGTTTCTATATAGAAAGGTTATTATGAATAAAAATATTAAAAGAGGTCATTTACTTTATGTATTTCAAACAAAATGCTAGTGTTTCAGAGTTTATTAGTTAAAGCTTACTTAAAGGGATAACAAAAGTATTTATTAGAAGAAATTATAAATATATCCAACAGCTTATTCTGGCAGAGAAAATTGTAGTGGGGTTAACAGTACATAGTAGTGAGCCTGGAAACACACCTTACTGATATGTACATATTGAATAATTTAAGGGGGCATATATATATTAAACTTGATTATCAATTTGGACAGAAAATATATAATGCAATGAAATATTAAAATGGATTAAAATTTGGTCTTGCATGCCGTGCAGCGTGGCCACAAAAAGGACTTTTAGCAGCAAAGAAAGCACAGGTTGCCACCTCATAAAGAAGGCACATCTTCTACACTGAATAACTTGAGGTTTCTGAGGGACTCACTCAGTGGCTGTATTTTCCTTATTTTGCAGAAGCAGGATGTTGGAATTCAAGGAATGCAGTCTGAACAGTGCCTGCAACAAACCTGATACCTGGTCCGTGCTTATAGGAACTTGGCTGTGGCCAGTGTTACAATTTAAAAGAGTTTAAATGACCTACAGTTTATTTTTCTTATATAGATTGCATCTTAAAAAGAATATTTGTATCTCTCTGCTAATTGGGAAAACCAATTTGACCTGGGACAAGTGGAAGTTTACCATGAAAATACAATGAAATCAAAATAATGCTCTGAAGTCCCAGGGACCTCATGGGGTATGCTCACGGGTGCTTCCTCTATTAAAAAGGGATATTAGTTTCATGTCTCTGTTCGGGCACCAAAAAAGGGGAGGGGAATATTAGTAACAGTGGGCAATAGAGATCTAGCAATATACAAAGAAGACTTTCTCCTGACAGCAGCAAGGGAAAGAGCAGGGAAAAAGAATCGCTTTCTCAGAGTGTCCAGGCATTCCACTTGATGTCGGATCTGTGCACCCTCTAAAATCATCTCCTGAAGCAGCACAGGAGCATGGTCCAGGCCTTAAGAAACAAGGGACAACGGTGTAGTATTCAGGAGCTACCCCCACCTTTTTTTTTCGGCTGTGCGGCATGTGGGATCTTACTTCGCCGACCAGGGATCGGACCAGTGCCCCCTTCATTGGAAGTGTGAAGTCTTAACTATTGGACCACCAGGGAAGTCACCAGGAGCCTTTTTAACTGGGATTGTATGGTTTAAGAAGATACCCTGGATGAACTGATGGCAAATGGTTCTCAAGAAGTACTGCCTGACTCACCCTCTTCTCTGAAGCAGCCTATCACCCATGACCCTGCTAACTGGACCGAGGGGACACATGACCCAACCAGGCTAGGCTAGTCAGTTCCCCTTCTATAGAATCTGGAATGGGGACCTCAGATGTGGTTAGAGTGTGCTGGGCACTCAGGTGAGGACTTGTGTTTTTTACCAAAAGACCCTTGGTGCAGACAGAAAGGTTGGAATAGAGGATGTCGGTCCAGAACATGGTGAGGAGTGCAGGGAAGAAGGACGGTGCATGCCAGTGGTCTTCTCAATCAGCCAGTCCTGGACAGAGAGGACAGAACCAAATAGGCAGCAGGTCCATGAATGGAGCAGAGGTGAGCTGTTACCCAGTGAGACCAGGAGC